>NW_028270161.1:24032653-24380785 GCF_037043375.1 Chiloscyllium plagiosum | reverse complement strand
TCAGCCTTGGAAATGGTCTCATAGACAAGCCTTCGCTTTCAATGAAGAAAAGTAACAGCTATCCTCCTCTAATGTCTTTATACACTGTGATCCTGAGAAAGAGGATGTACCTACATGTAATGCCTCTCTGTTTGACACTGGGGTGGAATTAGCTCATGGTCAGTTCAGTGGACAGGAATATTCAATAGCTTATGCATCCAGGACATTGGTCAATCTCCCAGATAGTAAGAGAAGGATTGGCAATCATATTTGGCGTCAGGAGGGTAATTTGTGATAATCACAGACCAAAAACCCAGACTTGGTCTGCTTAAAGAGGACAAAGCAATGCTGCCCATAGCTTCGGACCACATTCAGTGATGGGCTGTCATATGAAGTGTATATAATTCCAAGTTAGAATACTGTCCGGGAGGCTGAGTAGCGAATGTGGATGCATTGAACTGCCTTCCATTAGCTGATACATCACTGGTTGTACCCCTGATGAAAGAGTCTGTCATGATACTAAATTTTCTGGACATGCTCCCAGTGACAGTGATCAATATCAGACTTGTGATACAGAAAGATCCAGGCTTTTCAAACTGAAACAACTGGTATTGATGGGGAAAACCAAAGGGCCATCACAACTAGAATTGAAACCTTTGTGGATCTGGAAAGACCAGCTCATGGTTATGTGGAATGACAATGATTGTCCCAAGCAAAGGTCGCAGTCATATAGTGAGTGACCTCCACTAGGGCCATCCAGGGGTCTCCAAAATGGAGATGTTGGTGAGAAGTTATGTCTGGTGGTGGCCAGGTTTGGGCACAGTGGTGGGACAGTGGGCAGAGTGTCAACAAGGTCACACATTACCCCCAGCAGCTCCCCCACATCTGTGAGAATGGCCGGGTAAACTTTAGACTCGGTTTTACATCAACTCGGTAAGTTCTGTTATGGGTTCAGTATTTATAGTCATTGTAGACACCCACTCAAAGTGTTTGGACATGCAGAGGGTCCATTCATCAAACACTGGGATGACGATAGAAAAACTAGTCACATCTTTTGCAGCACAGAGAATCCTGCAAGTCTTGGTGACAGCCTTCTAACTATCGTCACCCAGCAGGGAATTTGGTCATTTCTTAAAACTGAATGGGTTTTGACATATCAGGACAGCTCGATTCCACCTACCTTCTGCCAGAAAGGGCAGTCCAAACTTTGAAGACGGGCTTAAAGAAACAGCCGATAGCCTCGCGAGATACCAAGCTGTCACATTTTCAGCAGCAGCGGGAGCAGTGAGAGCAAGGACCAAAGGGCTGCTGGGAAGGGAAATTAATCCTTTAATAACTTACCTTATGGAAAGGCTGAGTGTACACAGAGCAGGAGGGAACACGGGACTGTTGAGTAAGTGAAGTAATATATTTGGGGGGTTGCTTACCCAAAACATCACTTAGGTACTGTCTCCAACCCATCCTGCTCCTTTAATCAAAAAGCAAGTTCTGTACGCCGGATTGGTAAGGTTACTAGTATTTTTTTCATTAGTCTCTTTGGGAATGGAGTACAGTGGAAATGGATGGTACAGCAGTTGAATGTGTCTCCTGTTGAATATGAGAGGTAAGGATCAGCACTAATGGACCAACTGACTACATCTGCTGGAAGTGCACCCAACTGCAGCTCCTCGGAAACCATATTAGGGAATTGGAGCTGGAACTGGATGAACTTTGGATCATTTGGGATGCTGAGGACGTAATTGAGAGGAGCTACAGGAAGGTAGTCACACCTGAGGTACAGGAAAAAGGTAAAGGGCTTACAGTCAGGGAATGGAAAGGGGACAGGCAGACAGTGCAGGGATCCCCTGTGGCCATTCCCCTCAATAACAGGTATGCTGTTTTGGATACTGTTGGGGGGAGGGGGGGTGGGGGTGGGGGTGCGACTTACCAGGGGTAACGGGTAACCCATGGGATACAGGTCTCTGACACAGAGTCTGTTCCTGTTGATCAGAAGAGTAGGGAGGAGAGGAACAGAGCATTAGTCACTGGGGACTCCATAGATATGGGGCCAGATAAGAGATTCTGTGGGAACGAAAGAGACTCATGGATGGTGTGCTGCCTCCCAGTTGCCAGGGTTCATCTTTTCAGAATCCTCAAGTGGGAGGGGGGAGTAGCCACATACATGGTCCACATACGCACCAATGACTCAAGTAGGAAAAGGGATGGGGGTGTCAGGAAGAAATTCAGGGAGTTAGGGTGGAAGCTTACAGCAAGAACAAACAGAGTTGTTATCTCTGGATTGTTACCTGTGCCATGTGCTAGTGAGGCGAGTAATAAGGAGAGGGACGAGTTAAACATGTGGCGACAGGGATGGTGCAGGAAGAGGGTTTCGGATACCTGGATAATTGGGACTCAGTCTGGGGCAGGTGGGACCTCTACAAACAGGGTGGTCAACACCTGAAACAGAGGGGCACCAATATCCTGGGGGGGCGGAGTTTGCTAATGCTCTTCTGGAGAGTTTAAACAAATTCAGCAGGGGGATGGGAACCTGAATCGTAGCTCCAGTGTACAGGAGGTTGAGAGTAGTGAGCTTATAAATAAAGTTTCAAGGTTGCAGGACACACAAGGTTGTGTCCACTTCAATACCAGGAGCATCCAAAATAAGCTAGCTGAACTTGCAGCATGGGTTGGGACCTGGGGCATCGATGTTGTGTCAAGATTAGAGTGATGCTGGAAAAGCACAGCAGGTCAGGCAGCATCTGAGGAGCAGGAAAATTGAGGTGTCTGGCAAAAGCCCATCATTAGGAATGATGCAGGGAGCCTCTGGGGTGGAGAGATAAATGGGAGTGGGTTGGTGCTGGGGAGATGGTAGCTAAGAGTACAGTAGGTGGATGGAGGTGGGGATAAAGGTTTGCGTAGAACAGTCCATCTTCTGTAGTTACACTGGTACCACTTCCCACCTCTTCCTCCGCTACATTGATGACTGCATCGGCGCCACCGGCTTCCACAAGGAGGTTGAGCAGTTCATCAACTTCACCAGCACATTCCACCCTGACCTTAAATTCACCTGGACCATCTCTGACACCTCCCTCCCCCTCCTGGACCTCTCCATCTCCATCCATGACGACCGACTTAACACTGACTTTTTTTTACAAACTCACCGACTCCCACAGCTACCTGGATTACACCTCTTCCTACCCTACCTCCTGCAAAAATGCCATCCCGTATTCCCAATTCCTCCGCCTTCGCCGTATTTGCTCCCAGGAGGACCAGTTCCACCACAGAACACACCAGATGGCCTCCTTCTTTAAAGACCATAATTTCCCCTCCCATGTGGTTGAAGATGCCCTCCAATGCATCTCATCCATGCCCCGCACCTCCGCCCTCAGACCCCACTCTTTCAACTGCAACAAGGACAGAACTTCCCTGGTCCTCACTTTCCACCCTACCAACCTCCACATAAACCACATCATCCAACAACATTTCCGCCACCTCCAAACGGACCCCACCACCAGGGATATATTTCCCTCCCCACCCCTTTCTGCTTTCTGCAAAGACCATTGCCTCCATGACTACCTGGTCAGGTCCACGCCCCCCCAACAACCCACCCTCCCTACCTGGCACCTTTCCCTGCCACCGCAGGAATTGCAAAACCTGTGCCCGCACCTTCAGTTTTTGTCCAATGTGTGCAGGAGGGTTTCCTGATGCTGTATGTAGTTAGACCAAGAAGAGGCAAGGCCACATTGGATTTGGTACAGGCTAATGAACCAGGTCAGGTGTTAGATTTGGAGGTAGGTGAGCACTTTGATGATAGTGATCACAATTCAGTTAAGTTTATTTTAGTGATGGAAAGGGATAGGTATATACCACAGGGCAAGATTAAGAGCTGGGGGAAAAGCAATTATGAAATGATCAGGTAAGATTTAGGATGCACAGGGTTGGGGAAGGAAACTGCAGGGGATGGGCCCAATTGAAATATGGAATTTGTTCAAGGAACAGTACCTGTCAGGTGAGGAGGAACTGGTCGAGTGAGGGAGTCATGGTTTACGAAAGAAGTTGAATCTTTTGTCAAGAGGAAGAAGAAGCATTATGTAAAGATGAGATGTGAAGGCTCAGTTAGGGTGCTTGAGAGTTACAAGTTAGCCAGGAAGGACCTAAAAAGAGAGCTAAGAAGACCCATGAGACAACATGAGAAGTCTTTAGCCAGAAGGATAAAGGAAAACTCTAAATCTTTCTATAGGTATGTCAGGAATAAAAGAATGACTAGAGTAAGATTAGGTCCGGTCCAGGTCAGTAGTGGGACGTTGTGCATGGAGTCCGAGGAGGGAGGGGAGGCGCTAAATGAATATTTTTCACATTGGAAGAAGATAATGTTGTCAAGGAGAATACTGAGATATAGGCTGGTGGACTAGGTGGGATTGAGTTTCATAAGGAGGAGGTGTGAGCAATTCTGGAAAGTGTGCCACTAAATAAGTCCCATGGGCTGGATGGGATTTATACGAGGATTCTCTGGGAAGCTAGGGAGGAGATTGCAGAACCTTTGGCTTTAATCTTTATGCCATAATTGTCTACAGGAATAATAACAGAGGACTGGAGGATAGCAAATGTTGTTCCCTTGTTCAAGAAGGAGAGTAAAGACATCCCTGGTGATTATAGACCAGTGAGCCTTCCTTTGGTTGTGGGCAAAGTGTTGGAAAGGATTATAAGAGATAGGATTTATAATCATCTAGAAAGGAATAATTTAATTAGGAATAGTCAACACGGTTTTGTGAAGCGTAGGTTGTGCCTCACAAACCTTGTTGAGAAGGTGATCAAACAGGTAGATGAGGGTAAAACAGTTGATGTGGTGTATATGGATTTTAGTAAAGCATTTGATAAGGCTATTGCAGAAAATACAGAGGCATAGGAGTGAGGGTGATTTAACAGTTTGGATCAGAAATTGGCTCGCTAAAAGACGACAGAGGGTGGTGGTGATGGGAAACGTTCATCTTGGAGTTCAGTTACTTGTGGTGTATTGCAAGTATCTGTTTTGGGGCCACTGCTGTTTGTCAGTTTTATAAATGACTTGGATGAGGGCGTGGAAAAATGGGTTAGTAAATTTGTGGATGAGCCTAATGTCAGTGGAACTGTGGACAGTGCTGAAGGATGTTGCAGGTTACAGAGGGACATAGATATAAGCTGCAGAGCTGGGCTGAGAGGTGGCAAATGGAGTTTAATGTGGAAAAGTTTGAAGTTGATTCCACCCTCCCAGTTAAAAAGAACAGACAGGGTGGATCAGAGAGTGCATCACAGCTACAGAAATGAAGGTTGTTGAGGAAGGTTTGCCTACTGAATCAGTATGGGTGGAAGTTAGGAACAGCAAGGGAGCTGCCACCTCATTGGGAGCTTTCTACAGACCCACTGAATAGCAGTAGAGAGATTGAAGAACTGATAAACTGGCAGATTTTGGGAACATGCAGATGTAGCAGGGTTGTTGTTATGGGTGACTTCCCAATATCGACTGGAACCTCCTTAGTGCAGATGGTTTGGAGGGAGCTAGTTTTGTTCGGTGTGTTCAGGAGGGTTTCCATACTCAGTATGTAAACAGGCCGATGAGGAGAGAGGCCATTTTGGATTTGGTGCTCGGCAATGAGCCAGGACAGGTGTCAGATCTCCTGGTGGGAGAACACTTTGGTGACAGTGACCCACAACTGTCTCACTTTACCATAACCTTAGAGAGGAAAGGAGCAGTCACCAAAGGAAGATATTTAATTGCGGAAAAGGAAGTTATGATGCTATCTGACAGGAGTTGGGAAGTACAGACTGGGAGCAATTGTTCCACAGAAGGGGCATAGCAGATGTGTAGAGACTATTTAAGGAGCAGTTGTTGCGAGTGATGCACAAATTTGTTTCTCTGAGACAGGTAAGAAGGGGTAAGATTGAGGAGCCTAGGATGACAAAAACAGAGCAGCTTCTCATTAAAAAGGAAGAAGACAGCTTACGTAAGGTGGAGGAAGCAAGGATCTAGCACAGCTTTACAGGATTACAGGCTTGCTAGAAAGGATCTCGGAAATGGACTGAGGAGAGCCAGGAAGGGGCACGAGAAAGGCTTGGCAAGAAGGATTAGGGAGAACCCAAAGGCATTTTACTCATATGTAAAGAATAAGATAATCAGGGAGAAGATAGGGCCAATCAGGGATAATGTAGGGAATTTGTGCGGGTAGTCTGAGCAGATAGGGGAAGCCCTAAATGAGTTTTTTCCTCAGTTTTCACTAAGGAAATGAGAACTTTGTTGTGAATGAGGACTTTGAGGAGCTGGGATATGGGCTTGAACAGATCAAGATTAATGAAGTTGATGTGTTGGAAAGTTTGGTGAACATTAAGATTGATAAGTCCCCAAGCCAGACCAGATTTATCCTAAGTTGCTCCGGGAATTGAGAAAGGAGGTTACTAGACCACTGATGAAGATCTTTGCTTCCTCACTCTCCACAGGAGTCATACCAGAGGATTGGAAGGAGGTGAATGTTGATCCTCTTTTCAAGAAAGGTAATAGGGAAATCCCTGGCAATTACAGACCAGTCAGTCTTACGTCTGTGGTCAGCAAGGTTTTGGAAAGAATTCTGAGGATATGATTTATAACTATTTGGAAAAGCATAGCGTGATTAAAGGCAGGCAGCATGGCTTTGTGAGGGGCTGGTTGTGCCTAACTAATCTTATTGAGTTCTTCAAGGAGGTGACAAGATAGGTCGACAAAGGTCGAGCAGTAGATGTGGTGTTGTAAATATATTTCTTACTTTAAAAACGGAAGGCTGGCTGTGACTCTGGATGAATGCAGTATTTAAAACTGTGGTGGCTCTGTAACTCAAGCAGGGGGCGTGGCCATGTGACGTCCCCATTTTGAACTCGGAAGAGTGCGGGGCGTGGCTATGTGACGTCCCCGTCTCGCACCCGGAAGAGTGCGGACTGGTCACGTGACGTCCCGTTTCGCGCCCCGGAAAGGTGCGGACGGGTCACGTGATGTCCCGTTTCGCGCCCCGGAAGAGGGCGGGCGATCACGTGACGTCCCGTTTCGCGCCTCGGAAGTGGGTCGAGGAGGCCGCGTGATGCCCCATTTCGCGGGCAAAAGAAGGTCACGTGGGGTCGGACATCTAGGAATGCGAGGAGGCGGGGAATGGAGTCAGACTAACACCCAATCAGAAGATAATTCTACCTCAGTGTTTATATGACGTTTTTTATTGTATGTATGACGTTTTTTATTGTATAAAATACTGGGGCAGGGACAAAACGAGGTCTTTTTCTTTTTGAACTGGCATACTTTTGTAGTTTGTCAGGGACAAAGAGGTTTAGACCCAGAGCTCTGAATTCTTTGTTCACTTACTGTGTAAAATAAATTAAGAGTGTGAGACCGAATATCTTCTCCTATTGCTTCATTTAAAAGAACACGCAGGACTTGGCTCACACATAGAAGAAAGTAAGTTTGTAGATTGAGCCAAAGTCCAACAATTTGGTGACCCCGACGTGATGAAGACGGAGAAGTGACGGAAAGAGAGAAAAATAGAAACAACGGACAACTGACGTTTGATGACAACAACAAGCGGCGCCGCATAAAAAAAAGGTGAGCAGACGCCTGTTTATATCGAAGTTCTGCACTTGGAGATACTAAATTGATTGTTGTCATTATACTGCAAGTGTCCTAGTAATAGTAAGTGGACAAAGCATTGATAAGGTACGTACAGGTTTAAAGTCCCTTGGGGTTAGAGTCCCCATAAAAGCAACAAGGTACGTACGGGTTTAAAGTCCCTTGGGGTTAGAGTCCCCATAAAAGCAACAAAGTTTGATACGTACAGGTTTAAAGTCCCTTGGGGTTAGAGTCCCCATAAAAGCAACAAGGTACGTACGGGTTTAAAGTCCCTTGGGGTTAGAGTCCCCATAAAAGCAACAAAGTTTGATACGTACAGGTTTAAAGTCCCTTGGGGTTAGAGTCCCCATAAAAGCAACAAGGTACGTAAATGTGAGGAGGTTTAAAGTCCATTGAGCAGGATCTCATAAAAGCAACGCTCACAAATTTTGATGTATGTTTGATGTTTTGTAAGTTTTAGAAATTAGATTGGGGGATGTACGGAGGGTGGAAGAAAAGCCAGTAGCGTTTTGAAGACCAAGACGGTGGTGTTTCGGTGAGAGAGAGTTGGTAGTGGAAACCTAACGGTGACAACGAAACTGCTGATCAATCTCGCTGAAAGGGTCAGTTGTTTGGGTGTATTTCATCCAAACTGACTAGCCACCGGCTTTGTCTTTGATTGGGTTGGTTGTTTGGTTATATTTATATCTGAACTAACTGACTACTGGACGGGGGGATTAAAATAAAAATACATAAAATGGAAGGGGAGTTTGGTAAAGAATGTGAAGAATATGGAGGATGTTCTTCCGATTTAATGTTGCCCATAAAACAGCAGTGGGATAAAGCCAGAAGTCAGTTAGTCAGTGGGCTTGCCAAGAATAAACAAAAAACAATGATGGAGAAATATGATAAGATTTGGGAGGAATTACAGAAACAAGGCAAAGTCCCGAAAGATGAGGAGAAGAAGAAATTGTCACTGTTTTTAGGAAAAGCAGAAGAACAAGCTAAATTAGAAGTAGAAGAGCACATGAAGAGAAAGAAAGGGTCAATATTAGTTAGAAGAAAGTGGACAAAAGAAGGTGGGGAGAAAGAAGAGAGGAGGATTCATCTGCACAACATGACGTTAGCCTGTATGGCGGTAGAAACATTACAAAAGGGAGTAGGTGGTACCTTCACAACAGATTTGACAAAGGAGACAGGAAAGGCAGGACCATCTGCGCCATTATATCCTAAATTGCCTGTGGTACAATCACCGCCTCCATATCCTGTAATACAAATGCCACTTATGTATGTTCAAGAAGGGGTGTTAGATATGCGAGAAGTAGGAACAAGAGAGTACAATGTAGTAAAACAGAGACTGGCGGAGGCTGTAGAAGAAAGTATTAGGAAAGTAGAAAAATTAACATTAGAAGTTGATCAGAGGGTTAAGGAAGCGGAGGAAGCAAATAGGGTGACAATGATGCACAGTAGGAATAAAGAACAGCTAAAACAGGGCAGATGTTTTCCAGTACAGGAGCCAGATGCTCATTCAACACCATATAGTGCTGAGAATGAAAAGAGGGGAAGATTACATGATTCAGGCCAGTTATTGGATGATGGGTTCTCAGACAGAAGGAGGAGAGATTTGAGGGAAGAACAGGATAGAGAGAAAGTGGATGAGGAGTCTAAAAGTAGTATAGATATTGAGGACGAGGAATCCCTGACAGACAATGATCCAAACACCTACCCGGTCACCTTGAGAGGCTCACTCACAATGCATACCGAACATGGCCCTCCACTGAAGCCCCTCCCTGAATTGAGTTACGACTTGCGTCAAAGAGACACATTACGACAACCTATAAAGTATCAGCACCACCAAATGCCGTTAATTTACAGAGGCTCTTATCTGGGGAATGTCTATCAGCCTTTTACATTTGCTGATATGAACTGTATCCTGGATAAAATGCCCCCACCCATGGAGGGGGGTGGGCCCTGGATGGTAAAGTTTTCTCAATATACACTAGGGTACAAGTTAGCCATGGGTGATTGGAGAGCGTTGCTGGGTAAGCAATTGAATATGTGGGAAATACAGCAGATCGAAGCGTCTGCGGGGACCACCTTATTACCTGATTCGGAACCGTTTGTGCAGCATGCCACCTGTGTGGGAAGGGCAATGAGGGATAGGTTTCCGATTCCACCGGGAGCGATGCACTCACTCACCTTCACAATGAAGGAGGGTGAGGATATGTCTGTCTTTTTGGCTAGGTGTAAGGACACGTGGGCAGATACTGCGGGGAGCCATCCAGGGTCAGGCCAGCTACAGACTACATTATTTAGGAATGCCGTTATGGCAGGGATGCCAAAGGAAGTAAAAGAGGCAATGGAGAGTAATCCTGACATCCCAGGTTGTACTACAGAACAGTGGGAAAAACATTTGACGCATCACATGAAGCGTTACAGGACAAAACAAGATGAGGATAAACAGAGTAATGAGTCAGCTAAAGCGCAGTTGTTGAAGTTACAGCTCGATGAGGCTAGAAGGAAGGCTAATGATACAAAGAAGGCCTCCCAAAAGACGACGAATCAGATGGTTCAGCGGCCGTCGCCACAAAACAATCCACCAAGTTTAGTTCCAACACCTGATTGGATGCCACCCTACCCCCAATATGGGGGCAGACCAATAGGTGTACCAGGAGGAATGCGTGGTAGAGGAAGGGGCCGCGGAGGATTTAGAGGTCAGCCACTTAACACCTGTTTTGAATGTGGCCAACCCGGGCATTGGAGAAGGGATTGTCCCATGCTGTGGGGACTCCAGGGAGGCCAGGGATTGATCCCAAGGCAGTACCTCCGTGCAAGTCAGCCTCCTTTTCAACAGACTGTTCAGCCTTGTCAAGTCCCGAATGCAGCTGCAGCCCCGGTGCACGGACAGTACCCCCAAACTATGCTGGAAGGGCAGGGGTACGAATATTGACGGGGCCCGAGAACCCAGGGGCATGTGGGGTTGGCAGACCCCTATATGCAAATGAGGGTAATGGACAAGACTCTGTCTTTTTTGGTTGACACGGGTGCAAGATTTTCTACCATCACTTGTGATATACCTCGGTCAAGCATGTCATCCTCTAGCGTCCAGTTAGTAGGGTTCTCGGGTAAACCAGAAAATCTGCCTTTGACATCGCCATTGATTACATCAGTGGCCGGACAGACCTTTCGTCACCAGTATATTTCATCACCTGCATGCCCCGTGAATTTGATGGGACGTGACTTGTTGGTGAGATGCGGGGTTTCGGTTCTCTGCGGGCCAGATGGACTGGTAGTGACCTTTCCAAATGGCCATTCCATCAATTGTTCTATGACAATGATTCACTCTGGATCCCAAATGATGTTATCACCAGACACATCACCAATGGCAGAAGGGCAGTGGGCAGATATATATTGGGGACTTCTCGAACCCGAAAACAGGCAAAACAACGGCATACAGTCTTTATACAATCAATGGCGACCCTGGGCTCAGATGTTGCATCCCTATGCTCCTCCTGCAGATCCCCTTCATGTTACTTTATATTATGATAGAGATGGTAATGAAATTTATCAGCATGCATTCTATCAGCACTTGGAAGGGACTCAATGGGATATTTCTTCCAGTTGCATCCTGCTTGGAAACGAAGGTGTGGCAGGTATTGTTGAATTAACTGTAGAACAGTTGGACTGGTATGAGATGTCTGAAGAAGCTATACCTCATGTCACATTGGCCGTGCATGCTGAACATCAGGCCAAGGATCTGGGACCTATGTCCAAACGCTTGATGGTGTTAACGGACTGGGTGTGGACTCAGTTACCCGGTTTACAATATTCACCATCGGAGGAAGCCTATCGAATTATGTACAGAACAACTGACAAGGTACTGCTGGAACATAGGCAGATTGAACGGTTTCATGGTAGGGAAAAAACAGACCATCCACAGGCTGCGGCGATGCTTGACTCACTACCAGATACCTTGTGGTCAGCTAGTTCAACGGATGTTGGGTACTGCAAACATGTTACACCGATCACATTTGATTTAATAGACCACACTCCGATTTGGCAGAGACAATATTCACACAAACCAGAGGCTGAAGCCGGCATTGCCGACATAATCGAAGGATTGTTAGCAGCAGGGGTGCTAGAACCCTCCCGCTCAGCTTGGAACACTCCTATCTTACCTGTAGAGAAGCAGAATACAGGCAGATATAGGATGGCGCATGATCTTAGACGGATCAATAGTGTCGTTTCTACTCCAACGGTTCCGGTTCCAAACCCCTACACTGCAATGTCTGTGCTGACCCCTGACCATAAATGGTTCTCGTGCATTGATCTGGCCAACGCGTTCTTTTGTTTGCCCTTAGCTGATTATTTGAGGGACATTTTTTCATTTACCTATAAAGGCCAACAATTACGTTATACAAGGGTCCCTCAAGGGTTTATTTTGTCACCTGGGGTGTTTAATCAGGTACTGAAACAGCAGCTGAAGGATCTGACGCTCCCAAAGGAAGTGGTATTGATCCAGTATGTGGATGACATTCTTTTGGCAGCACCCGATCATGTTTCTTGTTTGGAAGCCACAAAGTCGTTGCTGTTTCACCTGTATAGTGTCGGTTTCAAAGTTTCACGGGTTAAATTGCAATGCTGCAGACAAACGGTGTCTTTTCTGGGTAGAGTTATTTCTGCTAAGGGAACAGGTGTGTCTCCGTCCCATAGATCCTCCATTCTGCATCATACCAAACCAGTCACTGTAAAAGACATGCTCTCATTTCTTGGGTTGGCAGGATACAGTAGACAATTTATTGCATCATATGGGGAGCTCACTTTCCCTCTGAGGACCATGGTAAATGAGCAAGGTATGAGAAATTTGTCGGCCCATTTGCAGTGGACTACGGAGGCAGATGAAAGTTTCATATCTCTTAAACAGGCTTTAACGCAGGCTGCTGATTTAGCGATCCCAGATTACAAAGAGCCATTTTTCCTCGATATTTCTGAAAAATTACACACAATAAATGGTGTTCTTTTTCAGAAAAAAGGGGGAGGCCGGCAGGTGCTGATGTACGTAAGTGTTACTCTTGACCCAGTGGAGGACAGACACCCGCCATGTACAAGACATGCAGCAGGGGTAGCAAAAATTCTCCAAAAGGTAGCACATATAGTCATGGGCCATTCATTAACAGTACTGACGACACATAGTATAGTGGCCTATGTGAACTCAACAGCTTTTACAATGACGTCATTGCGGCAAACTAGGTTAGAGAAAATCTTGAATGCACCACATATAATTTTTACACATGAAGGAATTAACATGGCTGATAATATGGGAGAAGGAGAGCCACACATCTGTGAGGAAAGGGTACAGAGAGATACTAAAGTAAGGGCAGATTTACAGGCAATTCCATTAGTAGACCCAGAAGAAGTGCTGTTCACAGATGGTTGCTGTTACAGACATCCAACTGAAGGACTTAAAGCAGCCTATGCAGTGGTACGACAGACAAGTGAGGGATTTGAGGAAGTGTTGACAGGAAAAGTGACAGGCAAAGAATCAGCTCAGTTGGCTGAACTACAGGCAATGATAGCTGCGTTAGAATGGTCAGAGGGAAAAAGAGTAAATATCTATACCGACTCTGCATATGTGGCAGGGGCTATACAAGTAGAACTTAGTCAATGGATCAGGGCAGGATTCTTAACAGCAGCAAAAATCCCAATTAAACATGAAAAAGATATGAAAAGATTAGCGGAGGCCCTGATGAAACCTGCAGAAGTGGCAGTGGTCAAGTGTAGAGGACATGATAAAGCAGATACAGTAGTAGCGAAGGGTAATCAGGAAGCAGACACAGCAGCAAAGAAAGCAGCAGGGTATACACCACAATATATAATGATGCAAACAGAGAGAACAGTGTATGACCTGCTGCCCGCTTGCGATGCGAATGTGTTAATAACAGAGCAGCAGAAAGCCTCTCCTCATGAACTGACAGTATGGAGAGAGAGAGGGGCCATAGAGTCAGAAGGGATTTGGAGGTCACCGGATGGTAGACCAGTGCTACCTCCAGGTTTGATAGCTTCTATGCTTCAGGAGGCACATGGGCTCACACATTGTGGAAAAACACAGATGCAGAGGTATCTGACACATTGGTGGCATCCGTTCTTGCCAGCAATGATTGAAAATTATATCAGGGAATGTAGAACGTGTACAGAATATAACGTGAGACCAACAGTGAAACCACACGAGGGAAAATTCCCTCTTCCAAGAATGCCAGGTCAGGAAATAGTGATTGACTACACTGATATGATAGAGAGAGTAAATGGATATCGGTACCTTCTGGTAGCAGTGGATGCATACACTGGTTGGCCAGAAGCAATACCTGCAAAAAAGGAAGATGCAAAGACAGTGATCAAATTCTTGATAAACCAATATATTCCAACACATGGGTTTCCAAAGAAAGTCAGGTCGGATAATGGCACACATTTCAAGAATAAAGACCTGCAAGAAGTTGAAGCAGCTTTAGGACTGAAACATGCGTTTGGAACAGTGTACCATCCTCAGTCACAGGGAAAAGTGGAAAGAATGAATCGGTCCATAAAAGGAAAAATAGGAAAAGTGTGTGCACAAACAAAGTTAAGCTGGGTGGATGCCCTACCCTTAGCTTTAATGTCCATTCGAAGCTCAGTAAACTTTATCACAGGGTTCACCCCGTATGAGCTGACAACAGGGCAGCAGTTCCCGGGACCAGGAGCTGGAATACAGATGTTAGAGGGAGGAGGAGCCTCTTTAAGGTACAAACCTTACTATGACCAACTAACAGCTTTGGTGTCAGCTTTCTCCAAACAGGTTGGACCGGAAAAGGGGGAACTACAGAGCCAGGTGCCATCTACGACAGACTGGGTCCTGCTGAAGGTGATCAAACGGAAGTGGTCGGAGCCGAGGTGGACAGGACCTTATAAGGTGGTGGAGAGGACATCTCATGCGGTCAGACTACAGGGGAAAGGAGAAAGCTGGTACCATTGGAGCCAGTGTGCAGCCACGGAACCGCCAACAAGAACTTTAGAACAAATAAGAACAGAAAACGAGTAGAAGGGTCCTAAATGTTTAATGTTTGTACGAAGAAGGTTTTGGAAAAAGGGGGAGAGGTTCTCAAGATTTCTAAGCAAAACTGTGTAAAGGATATGATGTTTATCACTGTAAGCAGCCCATATTACCTTAGGCTGTGGAGATTGAGAGTCTTTGCTATTGTTTTATGTATAAGTGTTATGCTGCTGTTAATAGGAGTATTAACAACGAGGGACAAACACACAGGCAAGGGAGGAAGTTCCAGGAACAAAAGAGTAGTAGGACAAGAGACGGATAAATGTTTAAGGGAGACGAGGAGCCAGGTACACATTAGACACGATAGAAATCATGGTACAACATATCAGTTTGATTTATGCGAAGTAATTGACTGTGGCAAAGATATAGGGAGCTGGAGGGAGTATGATGTATATCTTTGTTTTTATGCCATTTATTATCACCCCATGCCCGTCGTGGGATAATGTATTAACATGGACTGGGGTACAATGGACCCCCAAAAGATCGTCACCTTTGGATAATAGATGGAACATTCGAGACCATGTGAGCCTGACAAAGGGGCAACTTGATCATTCCTCAGAGTTAAAAAATCCACTTTTGTTAACTCTGACAAAATTTGATATTAATCCTAGTCCAAAGGAGGTACAGAGTTATTGTGAGAGTGATGACAGAAGCTTTTATCTTGTAATAGGTGTAGATCAATCTGGAGTGGATAATATGGGATTATTAAAGGTAACCTTAGTGGACCCTCCTATGAGCCAGCCACAAACTGAGAGTACAAGTATGGAGGTAGAACCAAGTTCAGGAGTTGTGGTAATAGACCACAACAACCTTACAAGAAGGGACATTATTAAATTGGCTACCGGGTATGGGGACAAGAACTTATGGCTGGACTGGATGACAGCGACTGCAACCTCAATGAATATGAGTAATTGCGTCGCGTGTTCTTCGGCAAGGCCAACCCTATTTACTACCCCAGCCCCATTGTTCCCTAATATAGACCCAACAGGATTTCACTGTATGATGGCCCTCACTATGCAAGCGAACCCTCCCAATTGTACCACATTAAGTGCTATTTTCCCACCTGTAAAGAATTCTATGTTGCCTCCAGTGTTTACACCAAGAGCCAACAATTACACGTGTTTTGCTCGAAAGTCAAATATTGTCTTGGGAGACATGCCCACTGACTGGTGTCAGGATACAATTAATGTAACTGGCTGGCAGAACGCTAGCACAATGGTTTGGGCCAGAGCTGATCTTTTTTGGTACTGTGGAGATAGAACACTGCATATTAGTCTACCTCCAGATTGGTCTGGAACCTGCGCAATGGTTAGGTTAGGGGTACCCTTATTCCTTTTGGGAGAACGGCGACAGGGAATAAATCCGCATACACGAATTCGTAGGGATTTGTTTGATGTTACATCTGGCTCAACCACTTACATAGATGCAATAGGTGTTCCCCGTGGTGTACCTGATGAATATAAATTAGCAGACCAGATAGCAGCAGGGTTTGAGAATCTCCCAATTATCGGGGTTTTATTCCCAGTTACGCCAAATAAAAATGTTGACCGAATTAATTATGTACATTACAATGTACTTAGGCTCGCTAATAGAACTAGAGACGCGGTGGCAGGACTTTCTGAACAATTGGCAGCAACCTCATTGATGACAGTTCAAAATAGAATGGCCTTAGATATGTTGTTAGCAGAAAAGGGGGGAGTGTGCTCTATGTTTGGAGATCAATGTTGTACGTTCATCCCCAACAATACGGCACCTGATGGTTCGGTCACTAGAGCCTTGGAAGGACTAAGAATCTTGTCTGACGAAATGCATGAACACTCGGGTATTTACAATCCTCTAGGAGGACTGTTCGATTCATGGTTTGGGAAATGGAAGGGATTAATTGCCTCTGTGTTTATGTCCCTCGGGGGTATGATTATTGTGTTAGTGTTGTGCGGATGTTGTTGTATTCCCTGTATTAGATCTTTGTTAAACAGGGTAATTATTACAGCAATTGAAGGGAAGGCTCCCCCGTCTTACCAGATGTCACAGATGGAGACGGAAACCATGGTTTTAGCAAGGAGGGAGGACTATGCATCAGAGAGTGAATATGATATATAGAACTGGTTGGTTGGTCTCATTTTCATGAGACCAAAAGGGGGACTTGTAAATATATTTCTTACTTTAAAAACGGAAGGCTGGCTGTGACTCTGGATGAATGCAGTATTTAAAACTGTGGTGGCTCTGTAACTCAAGCAGGGGGCGTGGCCATGTGACGTCCCCATTTTGAACTCGGAAGAGTGCGGGGCGTGGCTATGTGACGTCCCCGTCTCGCACCCGGAAGAGTGCGGACTGGTCACGTGACGTCCCGTTTCGCGCCCCGGAAAGGTGCGGACGGGTCACGTGATGTCCCGTTTCGCGCCCCGGAAGAGGGCGGGCGATCACGTGACGTCCCGTTTCGCGCCTCGGAAGTGGGTCGAGGAGGCCGCGTGATGCCCCATTTCGCGGGCAAAAGAAGGTCACGTGGGGTCGGACATCTAGGAATGCGAGGAGGCGGGGAATGGAGTCAGACTAACACCCAATCAGAAGATAATTCTACCTCAGTGTTTATATGACGTTTTTTATTGTATGTATGACGTTTTTTATTGTATAAAATACTGGGGCAGGGACAAAACGAGGTCTTTTTCTTTTTGAACTGGCATACTTTTGTAGTTTGTCAGGGACAAAGAGGTTTAGACCCAGAGCTCTGAATTCTTTGTTCACTTACTGTGTAAAATAAATTAAGAGTGTGAGACCGAATATCTTCTCCTATTGCTTCATTTAAAAGAACACGCAGGACTTGGCTCACACATAGAAGAAAGTAAGTTTGTAGATTGAGCCAAAGTCCAACAGTGTATATGGACTTCAGCAAGGCAGTTGATAAGGTTCCCCATGGTAGGCTCATTCATAAAGTCAGGATGTATGTGATACAGGGAGATTTAGCTGTCTGGTTTCAGAATTGGTTGGCTGACAGAAGGCAGAGTTTGGTTGTAGATGGAAAGTATTCTGCCTGGAGGTCAGTGTTGAGTAGGGTCCCGCTGGGCTCTGTTCTTGGGCCTCTGCTCTTTGTACTTTTTATAAGTGACTTGGATGAGGAGATTGAGGGGTGGGTTAGTAAATTTGCAGACGACACAAAGGTTGGAGGTGCCGTTGATAGTATTGAGGGTTATTGCAGGCTGCAGCTTGACATAGACAGGATGCAAAGCTGGTCTGAGAAATGGCAGATGGAGTTTAATCTGGATAAATGTGAAGTGATGCATTTTGGAAGGTCGAACTTGAATGCTGAATTTTGGATTAAAGACAGGAATTTTGACAGTGTGGAGGAACCGAGGGATCTTGGTGTTCGAGTACGTAGATCCCTCAAAATTGCCACCCAAGTGGATAGGGTTGTTAAGAAAGCATATGGTGTTCTGTCTTTCATTAACAGGGGGATCGAGTTTAAGAGCTGCAAGGTTTTTTCTGCAGCTGTACAAGTCCCTGGTGAGACCACACTTGGAATATTGTGTCCAGTTATGGTCTCCCTACTATAGGAAAGATACAGAGGCTTTGGAGAGGGTGCAATGAAGGTTTACCAGGATGCTGCCTGGACTGAAGGGCTTGCCTTATGAATAGAGGTTGACTAAACTTGGACTTTTCTCTCTGGAGAGAAGGAAGAAGAGAGGTGACCTGATCAGGTATACAAGGTAATGAGAGGCATGGATAGAGTCAATGGCTAGAGACTTTTCCCCAGGGCAGGATTGACTGGAATGAGGGGTGATAGTTGTAAGATATTAGGAGGAAGGTATAGAGGAGACATCAGAGGTAGATTCTTTACACAGAGAGTTGTGAATACATGGAATGCATTGCCAGCAGTGGTGGTGGAAGCAGAGTCATTAGGGACACTTAAACGCCTGCTGGACATGCACAAGGACAGCAGTGAATTGAGGGGTGTGTAGGTAAGTTTATTTTATTTTACATTAGAATTAATCCTCGGCACAACATCGTAGGCCGAAGGGCCTGCTCTGTGTTGTACTTTTCTATGTTCTATGTTTGATTCACTTTGGAAAGAGTAACAGGAATACAGGGAACTAAGCTAATGGTAAGACACTTGATAGTGCAGATGAGCGGAGAGATCTCGGTGTCCATGTTCATAGATCCGTAAAAGTTGCCACCCAGGTTGATAGGATTGTTATGAAGATGTACGGTCTGTTAGCTTTTATTGGTAGGAGGTTTGAGTTTTGGAGCAATGAAGTCATGTTGCAGCTGTACAAAACTCTGGTTCAGCTGCACTTGGAGTATTGCATTCAGTTCTGGCCACCACATTATAGGAAGGATGTGGAAGCGATGGAAAGGTACAGAGGAGATTTCCCAGGATGTTGCATGGTATGGGGGGAAAGGTCTTGTGAGGAAATGCTGAGGGACTTGAGGCTGTTTTCGTTAGAGAGAAGAAGGTTGAGAGATGACTTAATAGAGACATACAAGATGATCAGAGGATTAGATAGGGGGCAGTGAGATGCTTTTTCCTTGGATGGTGATGGCAAGCATGGGGGGACATAGCTTTAAATTGAGGGGTGGCAGATATAGAACAGATGTCAGAGGTAGTTTCCTCACTCAGAGAGTAGTAAGGGTGTGGAACGCACTGACTGCAACAGTAGTAGATTTGTCAACTATATGGGTATGTAAATGATCATTGAATAAACATATGGATGAAAATCGAATTGTGCTGGTTAGATTGACTTCAGATTGGTTTCACAGGTCAGCGCAACATCGAGGGCCGAAGGGCCTGTAACTGTGCTGTTATATCCTATGTTCTAATATTGGACCATGCCACATGTCACTGCAGGGGTAGCCCCAGCAGAGTTCCTAATGGGCAGTGATCTCTGCTCCCAGGTTGGGTTTAATCTTCCCGACCCTGGGGAGGGACGGTGAAACAGCACCAGGAAGTGAGAGAGATGGTTTGATGTTGGGGACGACGTTTGGTGTAAGAATCGGGGAAATGGTCTCACATCGGGAAGAAACATGGTCAACGTGAGGTCAGGGCCAGTATAAGGTTCAGGTGGGTGTGATGGTCCTGAATAAGTATGTGAACAATATAAAAGCTGTGAATTCACAAACATTACTAAACATGCCCTGCCACTCGGAACCTTTGGGAAATGCTTCTGGAACCCGTGTATTCACCCTCTCATTGTCAACACCCCTGAATCAGAGGTGGACAAATGGAAGTGGACACCTTGCTGTCTTGACGTCGAAAGAAGAGAGAGTGAAATTCCACCGAGGCACTCCTGGTACAAGAGTGAGCCCCCATGTAGTACACGCTGTCCGTGTTAGACACTGAGTCAGGGGAACCTCACTTGGGAAGAACAGGAAACACAATATTTCAGACAGAGCGTTCGAGCACAAGCCCAGCCCAATATCAGCTGTTACACAGAAGCTGCTGACATTTCTATCTGATTGTTCCCAAATCCTCAGCCTCAGTGTGGCACCATTCACTGAAGTTTGGAGTCAGCCCATATCAGGTCCTTGTGGACACACAATCATGGGGTTGTAGTTTTATTGTTCATATTCTCCAACGCAGCAAATTTTAAAAATTAAACCTGGTGGAGAAACACAATTGAATGTGTTCAATATAAAAATGTAACTAGGAATAAATTGCCTTTTCAAAATCATTTCAAGTTGCACTGCCGAACGCTGGCTCCTGGTGGTCATCTTGCTTCCATACACTGGCAGGAGCTGAGTCATTTTATTAGAAAGAATTCATCTCCATTGAAACAGCTTTGGACTGGCTTGAATGACATCTACAAGGTAACATTACTGGCATTGCTACTTTACATTATTTAGGGGAAACAAACTATATATTTTAAAATAGTATGAGTTTATATCTCCACAGGAGGGGACTTTCCTCAGGACTGATGGATCTTCATCAGATTTTATGAATTGGAAGATGAACCAACCCGATAACCATCGTGGTAAAAAACACTGTGTGCACGCTGTCGGTAAGTCAATGTTGCCGAGTGTCTCAGGGAAAGGCAAATAGATCCCTGGGTGAGATTCCAGCTGGACTCCGTGTGGTTGAGTTACTCCGACCGACGCTCCTATCACTCGAGTCTCACTATTCCACCGTTCATAACACAACTGAAAACATTATATAGATTTTACCAAGATAATCAGTTGAAAAGCCTTACCCATAGCAGGTTCTAAACAGCAAGATCTATTTCATCAGGTTTCTTCATAATTCATTAATTTATTACCAGTAGAAATTATTGAATGGAGTATTAATTGATTTAACATAGTAAATGATGTTGAAGTACAAAAACTTATTATGAATCGAAATCAGACACTGACACAGACACAGACACATCACTGTAATACTTGGCTTTCAGAAAATGTTCCCTTCTTCTTCTTGAACTCTGTTGCTCTGATGTTCTGGCACCTGTTAAGTCACTAACTACTATAGTTGTCTCTGAAGTCAAATAATTCTACAGAAGCTGGTATCCCATCACTAAGTCACACTTTCGTTACACATGAACACTCCTTGACTGCAGTACAGCCTCATAAAGAGGCAGGTACCAAAGTGACAGCTTCTCTGATACTCCCCTTTTTTTTTCCCTTTTTTTTTGTGAAAGACACAAGGTGCACACATCTTTATTCAGTTTCCAGCACCAGAAAGAGAGGAAACACCCAAGTGGCCAGGGACAAGCAGTGCCCTTCACAGCGCCAGAGACCCGGGTTCAATTCCTGCCTCAGGCGACTGACTGTGTGGAGTTTGCACATTCTCCCAGTGTCTGCGTGGGTTTCCTCCGGGTACTCCGGCTTCCTCCCACAGTCCAAAGATATGCAGGTCAGGTGAATTGGCCATGCTAAATTGCCCGGAGTGTTAGGTAGGGGGTAAATGTAGGGGTATGGGTGGGTGGCGCTTCGGCAGGTCGGTGTGGACTTGTTGGGCGGAAGGGCCTTTTTCCACACTGTAAGTAATCTAATCTAATCTAATCTAAACATTGAAGGGTAATGCTGTATGATCAAACAGTGAAAGAGAGGGCGGGGGTTAAATCAAAATAGAATTGGATGGGGAAATAATACATTTCACTACTTAATATCTGTCAGCCAGGGCTCCCTGATTGAGGCTGTAAATCTGCTCCAATCAGGGAACTCATTTTCTATGATGTCTACACAGCTGACCTCGTTACAATCACTGCATCTCTCGCCCACTGAATCTGAGGACATAGGCTGCACCTTTTCCTTGGAAAGCTTCCTGGGGGTGTTTTAGCACCAGGTCAGGTTCTTCTGACTTGGAATCCAACACGGGAAGTGTGTAAAGCACAGGAACTCTCCCTTTACTCCAGGAACACCTCGGTAGAATTTCACTCCCTGCTTTCAGTGGCAAAGACAGCGAGGCAGCTACTCCAGTTATTTCCATCTCTGATTCAGGGGACTCGAGAACGCTTGAAGGAGAGGGTGAATCCACAGCTTCCAGCAGCATTTCCCAAAGGTTCCGAGGGGCGGGGCACGGTTTGCTCCAGCACAGTTTGTGAAATTGCAGCTTTCATTCAGGAATGTTGCACGGAGCTGAATGTTGTACATTACTGACCCTGATTTCACATCGACCATGCCTCTTACTGATGCAGGGCCATGTACATGATTCTTATATCAAACTGCATACCCTGTATCAAATTATCTTTTGCATTTGGCAGAGTCTTGGTTCCAGCATTAGAGATCTTGATACCATTTCACACTCTCCTCGGTTTGGGAAGATTTAAACCTGTCCTACCCATTACTGACTCTGCTGGTGCTGTCCCTGTAGTAGCATATGGCATCATCCTTTAATCAAACAGGAACTGTGACAGTTTGGTGTCGAGTGAGACTATATGCTGTTTCTTCAATCCAGTCTTCAAAGTTTGAACAGCCCTTTCTGCCAGGCCATTGAGTGAGGGGTGGCATTGAGCTGCCCTCAAATGTTGAACCACATTTGACTTGAAGAAACAACTAAATTCCCTGCAGGTAAATGATGGCTGTTAGCTGTGACTAACACTTCCCGGACTCCGTATATTGTAAACGATGTGCACAATTTTTCTATTGTTGCCCCCATGTTTGACGAATAGACCCTATGCACGTCCAATCACTTTGAGTGGACATCTGCAATGACTAAGAACATTGAACCCATGAGAGACCTGTGTAGTCGAGGTGAAACCGAGTCCAAGCTTTACCTGGCCGTTCCCACGGATGTGGGGCAGCTGCTGGCAGTACTTGGCCACGGGGCACTCTGGGCACTGCCCCACCAATGCAGCTGTGTCTGCACCCAATCCTGGCCACCAGACACAACTTCTCACCAAAATCTTTATTTAGGAGACCCCTGAGTGGTACTGGTGATGTAGAACCAGTATTTGACAGCGACCTTTGCTCAGGACAATCACTCTTGCTGTATGTAATAATATGCCGTACTCTACCGTGAGCTGGGCTCTCCAGGTCCAAAAGGCTTTCAGCTCTAGTTGTGGTGGCCCTTTGGTTTTTCCCATTAATACCAGTTGTTTCAGTTTGAAAAGGACTGGATCTTTCTGTGTCCAAAGTTTGAGACAGTAGGCTGTGACTGGGAGTGTGTCCAGAAAATTTAATATCATTGCAGACTCTTCTGCAGGGAGTACCACCACTGGCGTATCTGGTCATGGGAAGCAGCTCAATGCACCCACATTCATTACTCAGCGTCCTGGACAGTGCTTTCTCTTATAAGTATAAGCCCACCACTGAATGTGGCCCCAAGCTATGGTCTTGTCCACTCTGTCACCCAGGTAGGTCATTGGGACAGCCTGGAACACAAGTTCCCCTTCTAAGATCTCCAAAGGGCTCGGTCCAATTTCTCAAAGTGTTCCTCATTAGTATTCCCTGTCATTAGGATAAATAGTGATCTGGGTAGAAACTTGCAAAATGTTCTTCATCATCTGCTGAAAAATTGCACAGGCTGACGGTCCCCCAGATAGCAGTCTTGTATATTGTTATAGCCCTTCTGGATATTAATTGTAGTGTACCTCTGGGAATCCCCTTTCAATGCAATTGCAAGTAAACATGGCTCATGTCCAACTTTTGAAAGTGCAGCACTTCCCCCCCAACTCCCATCAGTGCTCCATGTAAACCCTCTATCGCAGGGACTGGGTATTTATTCTGCTATGGAAAGCAGTTCACTGTTAGTTTAAAATCCCAAAGAAGATGAACTGACCCATCGGCTTCAAAATTGGTATGACCAGTGCTGACCATTCTGCAAACTGGACTGGTTTGATAATTCCTTCACTTTTCAGCTTCCTGATTTCTGCTTCTACTTTTGTCCATAAGGCAAAAGGCACAGGGCAGTCCTTGCAGAATCACAGAATTGCTTCCTGGTCAATATGCAGGATGGCCTTGGCTCCTTTGATAGTCCCTAGACCTTCCTGGAAACTTCTGGGAATTTAATTAGGACTTGACTCAGGCAACTACTTCCTAATTGAGGAATGTTAAGCCAGTCTAGGTGAATCTCTCGCAGCCAATTTTGCCCCATTAAGACTGAGCCTGACTCTTTTACTACGACTGCTGGTAACTGAACCAGCTGCCTTTCAGAAGAGACTGGAAAAGAGGCTGGACAATTAATCTGCAAAGGGTCCACAATGTAAATTCTCAGGTAGGCTGAGCAATTTCCCAAAGTTAAGGACTCGAGTCCTGAACAAATTTTACTAAAAAACTGCTTCTGCGATCATTGATGTGTTGCAGCAGTATTGATCTCCATTAGAACCAGATGACCACTTAACCAGAGGGTCATCTTGATTGGTTCTGATTTGAATGTGCTGAAAATGTGTTGCTGGAAAAGCGCAGCAGGTCAGGCACCATCCAAGGAGCAAGAGAATCGATGTTTCGGGCATGAGCCCTTCTTCAGGGGGATTCTCCTGTTCTTTGGATGCTGCCTGACCTGCTGCGCTTTTCCAGCAACACATTTTCAGCTCTGATCTCCAGCATCTGCAGTCCTCACTTTCTCCTCTGATTTGAATGCTCCAAATTGGATGTGTGTGAACTTTCCAAGGTATGAACTCTCCTGGATACCAACCTATGAGCTATCTTACTCAATTTCTGTCAAGTAGGACTCTTTTGCTGTCTCGATGCCCCATACTAGCAACAACTACAATGGCTTGCTGGCCAGAATCCAGAAGATAATTTCAACTGTTGGTTGAGACTTGGCTTTGTTTTGGGGTTTTGCTGTGGGCAGACCTCGAGTCACTCTGATCAGGATATGCTCTGAGTAAAGCTATGCAATTGTCTTCACTCAAGTGGTGTTCCCTAACCTCAATTGGACTAGCAAGGCTGTCTGCTTCCCACAGAGTACCCTGAACTCATATACTCTACTTGCTGCATTTTCCAATGATAAAGTCAGTTATAGCGCCTGAGCGAAATCCAGCTGAGCTTCAGTTAGCAGGTGTTTTTGCACAGTTAGATCATTAATCCCATATGGCAGATAGTCTCGAAGCATCTCATTGAAGGTTAAACCAAATTTCCAGGCTTCTGCCAGTCATTAAAACCTCACCAAAAATCCTGACACAGATTCCACTAATTCTCAAATTGCTGAGTAAAAGCAATAGTGTGCCAGAATTCGAGGAAGCTTTTAGCACAATCACTGGTAATTGAACCAGCTGTCTTCACAATTCCTTAACACTATCAATTCTTTTAGATTAGATTATATTCCCTACAGTATGGAAACAGGCCCTTCAGCCCAACAAGTCCAGACTGACCCTCCGAAGAGTAACCCACCCATACCCATTCCCCTACCC
The DNA here is from genome assembly GCF_037043375.1 of Chiloscyllium plagiosum. Classification (NCBI taxonomy): domain Eukaryota; kingdom Metazoa; phylum Chordata; class Chondrichthyes; order Orectolobiformes; family Hemiscylliidae; genus Chiloscyllium; species Chiloscyllium plagiosum. The sequence goes on along the minus strand of NW_028270161.1, from coordinate 24,355,371 downwards.
TACATTTACTCCTGACTAATGCACCTAACAACATGGGAAATTTAGCATGGCAAATTCACCGAACCTGCACATCTTTGGATTGTGGGAGGAAACCTCCTGAAAGGTAAGGCAGGCTCCTCATCACAGAAAAATCTGTGGCTCCACAGGCTATCAGGAGAATTACATGTTGCTTTGTATCTGCCACAATGTCATTTGTCCAGAAAAAAATAACATTCTTTCCCCAGACTGGGCCCAGTCATCAATGGTAGTCAACCAAGACAAGCATCCCAAAAAACATATGATGTAGGAAGCGCTTACCCCAACTCAGAGACGACTGTTGTGAGCAAGTTTCTTCAGCATTGTCCTTTACTCTTGGCGCCACCACCAAGTCACCCCTCAGTTACGCATGAACAGACCATTCCTATACTACTGCCTCATACAAAGTCAGGCATTCAGGCACTCAATATCCCTGCCATTCATCCTTTTCCTGTCAGCCAGGGTTCCCTAATTGGGCCAGATTAACAGTGTCGAAAAGTGTAGCGCCAGAACAGCACAGCTGGTCAGGCAGCATCTGAGGAGCAGGATGTTTTGGCATTAGCCCTTCATCAGGAATGTATGGGGGAATGGGGGCTGAGAGATAAATAGGAGGGTGGGGTGGGTCCGATGTAGCTGGGAATGCGATAGGTAGATGCAGGTGGGAGGTTATAGGTCAGAGGGAAGGGTGGAGTGGACAAGTGGAAAGGAAGATGGACAGGTAGGACAGTTCAAGAGGGTGGTGCCGAGTTTGACGTTTGGATCTGGGATGAGGTGGGGGGAGGGGAGATAAGGAAACTGGTGAAATTGATGTTGATGCCATGTGGTTGGAGGATGCCAAGGCAGACGATGAGGCCTTCTTCCACTAAGCATCAGGTAGCTTGAATTTGGTGGTGGAGGAGGCCCAGGACTTGCATGTCCTTGGCAGAATGGGAGAGGGAGTTGACGTGGTTGGCCACAGGGCTGTGCGGTTGTTGGGTGCATATGTCCCAAAGGTGTTCCCTGAAACATTCTGTGAGTTGGTATCCTATCTCCCCAAAGCAGAGGAGACTACATCGAGAGGAATGGACACAGCAGGGATGAGGTGTTTGGATGTGCAGGAAAATCTCTGCCGGAGATGGCAGGATCCTTTGGGACCTTGGATGGAGGTGAGGGGGGAGGTGAGGGCATAGGTCTTACATTCCTTGTGGTCATGATTTGGAGATGCCGGCGTTGGACTGGGGTGTACAAAGTTAAAAATCACAACACCAGGTTATAGTCCAACAGGTTTAATTGGGAGCACACTAGATTTCGGAGCGACGCTCCTTCATCAGGTGAAAGGTTTAACAGACAATCAATTTTTCAATGTATAATTTCAGTTACATCACACTGTAAATTTTTGCTATAAATTCTGTGTGTTAGGCTTGAGCCCTCCACTACCACCTGATGAAGGAGCGATGCTCCGAAAGCTAGTGTGCTTCCAATTAAACCTGTTGGACTATAACTTGGTGTTGGGTGATTTTTAAATTTGTACACCCCTTGTGGTGGCGTTAACAGTGCCTTTCAGGAAACGTGTATCTCAGAGGTGCAGCAGGCTGACCTTGTTCCAGTCAATACATCAAGTCCTGCAAATGCAGCTTGCTCAACAAATCCAGTCCTAATGTCCCACAGTCACTCTTTCAACAGAACAAAAAGGTCCCACAGGGATTAGTGTTAGGTCCACGATTATTTAAACCATATACTAATGATTTACAGGATGAAAGGGAACCTAGTGTCACCACTTTGTGGATCACACAAAAAACGAGGTAAGCCAGGAATGTCACAATGAGTCAGTAATAGTATTGAGTCTGGTTAAATGAGTCAGCAAATTCTTGGCAGATAGTCCATTATGTGGAAAAATGGTGGTAATGCAGTTTGGCAGGAAGCCAACAGGAGATGAATATTATTTCAGTGGGTTCAGTCTGCAGACCAGTGCAGCACAGTGGAATGTTTAGAGTCCTCATGCAAAAATCCCAAAAGGCCAGCATACAAACTCCACAGATAATGACAAAGGCAAGTGGAATGCTGGCCTTTCCTTTAAGGGGAATGGAGTATTGGACTGAGACAGCTTTTGAATCAGGAAAGGAATCAAGGTTTTGGGGAATAGACAGGAAAGTCAAGTTGTGGATGATCAGGTCAGTTGTGATCTCATTGAAAGGCAGAGAGGCCTTGATGGGCTGAATGGCCCACTTCTCCTTTGGCAGCTGCCTGTCCCACCCTGAACGTGGTTTTCTTTAGAAATTGCAGAGATCAGCTGGACAGCTGGTCCAGAGCAGCCTTCACTCTAACTGAAGCAGAGCAACAAGGATTCACTGAAGCTAGTCATTGTTCAAACACAGCCCGAGCAGGGGCCGACAGCAAAGTAACATTCATCACCAATCATGTGACTTACAACAAACCTTGTTCTTAATAACCTCCAATGCCCACGGTGAGCTTTCACAATCCTCTTTGAAGAAACCACTCCAGATCAGACTGTAACATGTGATCAGCCTGCTCCATCTCAGCCTGTTCCAGCCGGTGATCAGACAACTCCTGTTTCTGAGAGAGCTCGCTATCGCCCTGGGGCTCATTCCCTTATACTCCATTTCCTTGTCAGCAGCCAGTGAGATCAAACCTTGACACTGTCCTGTCTTCAGTGATTGGTCAGTTTGACCATGAGCAAACATCACAACAGTGTCATCTAACACAGTCTGTTCATCTTCCACTCAGTAAGATAATTGCTTGTTTTCTCTGGAAATATGGCTTATTTCCCAGCTTTAATGAACCTTGACCTCAGGCCAGTCTGTTCAGGTTGTTCATTGAAACTATTTCCTTGCAGTGGAAGTTTGTGTTGTTTAATGAACCATCAGATATTTATACACCATAACCCTGTGGCTATTGACAAATGATTGTTACACATCTCGTAGACAGTGTCTGTTTTAAATCAGAACTCAGAACTTCAGCCAGATAGTGACAACACTTACATTATTTAATGTAAACACACATCCCTTCAGACAACACTGAAAAGAGTAATGAAGACATCGTCCAACTAATTGATCTTTCAATAGAGAAGCTTCAAATGATTTTCTTTTCCCCATTGTGGCTGACCCAGCAAATTTAGGGTTGTGCCCAATATCCTACATCAAGCAATGGGATAATGACAAGATGGGATCGAGTTAACTCAGTTGGATGGATGGTTGGTTTGCAGACCAGTGTGATACCAACATTGTGGATTCAATTCCCATCATCAGTTTGAGGTTACCAACCTCAACCTCTTCCTTTGACTGAGATCTGGTGACCCTCAGGTTAAATCACCACCAGAGAGCAGCCCCTATGGTCTGGTCAGACTATGGCAATGCAACAACAACAAATGATGAGATTATAGATGCTCCCAAAAACAGAGGATGAACCAACCACACACACAGTTGTCTAGTTCACTGACCTCATTCTCTCTTTCCTCCAGGGAAGGTACTTTACTGGAACGATATGGTCTGCACAGTCAAATTACATTCCCTCTGCTCCTACAAACTGCCAGGTCTCTGCTCTACTAAAAGAATCCAACAATGCTCCAAGAATCCTGTCTGAGAGTGGATGTTGTGCCTCAATCTGCTTGTAGTTGCGGTCACAGCCAATGATGACTGTACTGACTTAGTTTCTCAGCCAAGAATAAAAATTGCATCATGAGTTGTGTGTTTGTTACTGTGAGTCTAGTTTATAGCAGCCTTCCTGTCCCACTGATGCTTCCTACCCATCTGTTCTTTCAATGCTATTCTGGGGAGGAGACAGCAGAACAGGGGCATGGATAGTTTTATAATTCATTTCCACAATGTGGGTATTACTGCAGGGTCTAATTCTATTCCCCTTTGGGAAGGTGCTGACTGTGAGCTTCCTTCTTGAATTAGTGCAGTGCGGCTGGAACAGGTACACCCCGTCTTCATAGAGAGGGTGTTCTAGGATCTAGATACAGTTGGGATGTGGGTTAGCCACTGCAGAATTCACAGCCTCTGACCTGTATGTTATACAGCTGATCCTTCAAATATTCTGGTTAATAATAGTCAACTATTTTTGTGGGCATTTGAAAAGCAAAGGCAATTGGTTGGATGATCTCTTGCTGACAAGAACACTTGTGCATTACAAATGGGAAGTCACAGAGTCAAAGATAAAGCAGCTGCAGGTACTTGGCCAAAGGGATTATCCTGAGGAAGTGGTGGCACTGTGGCTCAGTTGGTTGAAGCACCTGCGTCATTACATTTGCACAGAGACACGAACAGGAAAGGTTGAGGGGGACATGGGTCATACACAGGCAAGTGGGATTAGATTAGTTTGGGCAACTTGATTACAAGGATGAGTTAGACCAAAGTGCCTGTTTCTGTGCTTTTTGACTCAATAACTCCGTGAGTCGGTGATTGTTGTTACTCGCGTGGTCTCTCTGTGCACCACCTCAAATCACACATTGTGCAGTTAATGAGTTCCAGGGAGCAGTGAGCACACTGGGCAATGGTTCCAGGGAAGGCATCAAGGTGGGAGAGATGGAGAGGATGGTGAGGGTATCAGAGATGGGAGCGAACTGGAGATGGGAGTGGGGAAGGGAGATAGGGTTGTGAGGGGTTGTGGGTAGAGAGAGCTGGAGAGCACAGGAGGAGGGACAGAGAGAGTGAGAGAAGGCCCACCAGCTGTCAGGCCCTCCTTGCCCAGTTCCATTTAATTTGTAATAATTTCATCGCCCATCTCCCTGCAGTGAAGGTGTTTAGGGTCAGATAATGGTCACAGCCGACTTGCACAATGCCACTGGTCCTTGCAAGTTGAACTTGAACATTTCAATGATTCTGAACTCAGCAGCAATGATTTTACAAAAGGCCAGCACTGGCTAAAGGTGAAGCATTGTTTGTTCAACATCAGAGGATGACGTGAGAGCCACACACCATCACCTCATCATCCCTCATGGAAGGTTGATGATAGTCTGCACTGAATGCACTGGGAAGTTGAAAGCTTGATGTTGATCTGGGATGGGACAGGGTTCAGAGTGCAGTAAGTACTCCATTTTGATGTGACATACTGCTCACTGAGCTGATGTGGTATATTCACCAGGTTGCTGAGGCTGAAGCTGAATGTACGATGGAGACAAGGCCCTCATTACTGGCGTGCATGCAGCATGTCCCACTGTCTGGGGGAGTGTGTTGTGTCCTCACCTGCAGGTGTGTGTCACCAATGACTCTCCTCAGACTGAAGAACCTCCTTCACTCCTTGTGTTTCCCAATTTTCACTGAGATTCCTGCATCCTGCCTCTGATGGGATATTGGTCACTGGGACTGCCTTCTGAAGAAGGTGAATGATGGTATAGGAGGACCAGAGCTGACAGCAAGCACAGGAGCAGCAGTGGTCTGGCACAGAGGATTGGGAACACCCAGCCCAGAGAAAGGTTGTAGCTGCAGGGCCCCTCAGGATGCATGGGGTGTGCAGGGGGAGGCCCAGAGTTTTCCAGCTGCCAGTCCGTTTCCTGGGGATTAGCGCGGTGCAGTGACCTCACCGGCTCCACATGTCCCGGGACACAGCAGGAGTATGGACCTGCTCCTGTTGTTGGAAATGGATTCCATCATCCAGACTGTGCTAAGATACAGCGGAAATCAATGTAAGATAATCAGTTTGGCTCACAGTATAATTCAATTAATGAGCTGGAAGCTCCGTATGTACACACACAGGACCCTGTTCTGCACAGACACGAGGAACATGTCTTTAGATTGTATCTTTTACACTGAGGGGAAAGTGAATTAGAAGGTCAGACCCTGCTGCATTCCCCATGGCAACACCCTGACCGGTGTCGACTGGCCTGGTGTGAGCGTCATCAGCTAAGATTGATGACAGGTCTCACTGCATCGCCATGCCACCCACGATCCAACCAATTAGCGCCTTGTTCTCTTACTGTATTAGCTGATGTTTTCTTTCTCATTTTGAGTTCTTGCATGTTAGTCCTGGTGAAAGCAAAATGAAAAACAATCTGTAATTGAAAGGCGGGGGTTTGGCTTTGGGGTCACTGCTCGAATGCCCTGGTTCAGGGTGTGAATGATTACACTCATGTGGGCATTTAGTATCCTACAGACCCAGCCAGAGGCCCGACATCAACAGGAAGGGTTACCATCCCATCAATATCTGATGGGGTTACACCCACTGTAGATGGATCCTTCAGGTGGACATGTGGCTCCAGGAAGCAGTATATATGCTTCAGATGGTCGCAGCATTTCCAGTTCCAGGTACCTTCAGGCTGGATATGAAAAGACCAGGAATACCCACTGAGGAAATGGCTGCTCACCCTTGTGACACAAATATACAGATGCAGATGTCAGCTCCAAGATATTCCACAGGGCAATCCGAGTGACCATTGAGCAGGTCGTTGTCTCTTGATGATGTGATTCAGGTGCTGTCTGGTACCTCAGGCGGGCTGGGATGGGGGGAGGATGGTGAAGTTTTGAACAGTGGGGTTATTGTGCAGCACATGACCCTGTTCCATGGTGAGGACATGGAGGGAGATGCTGATCCAATGATGCCTTAAAGATCATGTGAGAGGCACAATGAGATACTCACAAAGGATGCGCTACTGAAGGATCGTTTGCAGTGATTCTCACCAACAAACGCAAGAAAGATCCAACATTCTGTTAACTTGGCTGCTCCTTCCTTCACCAGTCTTTCCATTTCCCTGTACATTGGAAGTTCTTTGAGCTCACATTGTGTGGTCCTTCACATTGTTTCTGCTGAGGGAGGAGAAGGCTTCCTCTTGCTTTACAACATTGCATATTTATTTTCGATTATATTTCCTACAGGGTGGAAACTGGTCCTTCGGCCCAACAAGTCCACACCAACCCTCCGAAAAGTAACCCAGACCCAGTTCCCTCTGAACAATACACCTAACCTATGGGCAATTTAGCATGGCCAATTCACCTGACCTGTAGGAGGAAGCCAGAGCACCCGGAGGAAACCCATGTAGACACAAGGAGAATGTGCAAACTCCACACAGACAGTTGCCTGAGACTGGAATCAAACCTGGGACCCTGCTGCTGTGAGGCAGCAGTGCTAACCACTGAGCCAGCGTGCCACCCAGAAAGATTGCACGGCAGCAACCCCTTCTGCTCCAAGCCCAACACAGTTATTCACTATTTTCCCAGCTCTTCCCTGCAAACTGATATCCCTGGAGCCAGACAGGAACTCTTTTTCTGAGAACTGTCTCAGTTAGAATGGGCAGAATGATTTGTTTTGGTGCTGGAAACTTCAATGGTTATAATTCAGAGCACTGGCAGTACCGAGATAGGCCAGCAGATGGTGGTGTTGCGCTACAGGAAAATTAGTCTCAACATTGCCACCATGTGTTCTATACTAGAACTACAGCACCTCCAGCTGCAACAATGGAAACAATGGGAATTCATGGAACTGCTGCACCATTCCCATGAGAAGCCACCTCACCATCCAACAAACACACACATTTATATAACACCTTTATTGATGCGATAGAAAGGATGAGTCATGTGGAACACTGAATTCATTGCCAGCCTACCTCATGTACAGGGTTGATTCAAAGCTGAGGGGAGGACAGTACATGTCACAGAGTCACAGAGTTACAGAGTCATACAGCACAGAACCAGTCCCTTCAGACCAACCTGTCCATGTCAACCACAATCCCAAACTAAACTAGTCCGACCTGCCTGCACTTGCTCCATATCCCTCCAAACATTCCTTATTCATGCACTTATCCAAATAACTTTTTAACATTCAATACAACATGTACCACTCTCTGTGTAAAATAGTTGCCCCCCCATTTCTTTTTTAAATGTTTCTCTGTGCACCTTAAAAATGTGCCCATTGGACATGAAATCCCCCTCCTGAGGAGAAATACACCTTATCCAAACCTCTCTTGATTTTATAAACCTCTGGAACGTCACCCCTCAACCTCCTCCGATTCTGTGAAAAAAGTCCCAGACTTTCCAGCCTCTCCTGAAAGATTAAACCTTCTGTTCCTGACAAAATCCTGGTAAATATTTTCTGAACCCTCGCCATTTTAATAATACCCTTCTTACAACAGGGGAACTAAAACTGGACACAGAAGAGGCCTCACCAATGTCCTGTACAACCTCAAAGTGACGTTCTAACTCCTACACTCAAAGGCCTGAGCAATGAAGGTTAGTGTGCTAAATCCCTTCTAACCCACCCTGTCTACATGTGATGCAACTCTCAAATTATGTCCCTGAACCCCTACATCTCGCTGTTCTACGGTATGACCTCAGGCCCTGGTTTTAACTGGATAAGTCCTGCTCTTGTTTGTTTTACCAAAAAGCAATAGCTCACATTTATCCTCATTAAACTCCATCTGCCACTCCTGGGCCCATTGACCCAATTGGTTGCGATCTCTTTGTCATCTTACATAGCGTTCTTCACTGTCCAATACACCACCAACTTACGTCACATCTGCAAACTTACTAACTTACTTTTGTTTCTTTCATATATTCAAGTGTGTTGTTTGGTTTTAGTTTGTTGCTATAAAGCTAAGCTTACAATGGCAGGGGGCTTCAGACCTGTGGCATGTGCCACTTGCCTGATGTGGGAGCTCAAGGATGTGGCTGATGTTCTTGACTCTTACATTTGCAAGAAGTGTGTCTGGCTGCAGCTCTTGTTTGACCGCATGACGGCTCTGGAGCTGTGGATGGACTCACTATGGAGCATCTGCGATGCTGAGGAGGTCGTGGATAGTACATTCAGTAAATTGATCACTCTGCAGATTAGAATTGCTGAGAGAGACTGTGAATGGGTGACCAACAGACAAAGAAAGAGTAGGAAGGCAGTGCAGGTGTCCCCTGCAGTCATCTCCCTCCAAAATAGGTAGACAGTTTAAGATATGGTTGGGGGAGATGGCTCACCAGGGGAGGGCAGCAGTTGCCAGGATCATGGCACCGTGGCGGGCACTGCTGTTCAGAAGGGCGGGAAAAAGACTCATAGGGCCACAGTCATCGGGGATTCTATTGTAAGGGGAGTAGATAGGCAGTTCCGTGGCTGAAAACGAGGTTCCCAGATGGTATGTTGTCTCCCAGGTGCTTGGGTCAGGAATGTCACCGATCGGCTGCAGAGCATTCTGAAAGGGGAGGGTGAACAGCCAATTGTCGTGGTGCATATAGGCACCAAGTAAAATATAAGGAAAAAACAAGATGAGGTCCTGAAAGCAGAATTCAGGGAGCTAGGAGAGACATTAAGGAGGAGCACCTCAAAGGTAGTGATCTCGGGATTGCTACCAGTACCACGTGGGACTATTACAAATTGGACAGTCTCCACCTGAACCAGACTGGAACGAATGTCCTTGGGGGAGTTTATGGTACCTGCTCTTGGGGAAGTTTTAAACTAATGTGGCAGGGGGCTGGGAACCAGAAGAGAAGTCTACTAGACAGTGAGGTGGAAACTATAGACAGTAAGGATCACAAAGTTAGCTTTACCAAGGGGAAGAGTAGGCAGAGAGCAGATGAACACAAAAGAACTGGCAGCCTGAAGTGCATATACTTTAATGCAAGGAGTATAGTGGGTAAGGCAGATGAGCTTTGGGCTTGGATTGGTGCCTGGGAGTAAGATGTTATTGGGATCACAGAGATTTGGTTGAAGGAAGAGCATGATTAGCAACTAAATGTTCCAAGATATAGATGCTTCAGACAAGACAGGGAGGGAAGTAAAAGGTGGGGAGGAGTTGCATTGCAGGTCAGGGATAATAGCACGGCTGTGCTAAAGGAGGACACAATGGGTGGAGCTGAGAAATAAGAAGGGTACAGTTACATTGCTGGGGCTGTATTACAGGCCTCCCAACAGTGAGCATGAGGTAGAAGAACAAATAGGTAAACAGATTATGGAACGATGTAGAGGCAACAGGGTGGTGGTGATGGGAGATTTTAATTTTCTCAACATTGTTTGGGATTCACTTCATGTCAGAGGCCTGGATAGGGCAGAATTTATAAGGAGTGTCCAGGAAAGTTTTCTACAGCAGGATGTCAGTAGTCCAACAAAGGAAGGGGCCATATTGGAGCTGGTGTTGGGGAATGAGTCAGGCCAGGTGGTAGAATTTGCAGTGGGGGATTTCTTTGGGAATAGTAACCACAATTCTGGAGGTTTTAGAATACTCATAGACAAAGATGAGAGTAGTCCTAAGGGTCGAGTGCTAAACTGGGCCAAGGTCAATTATATCAAAATCAGGCAGGAGCTGGGAAATGTGGATTGGGCACAGGTATTTGAAGGCAAGTCCAATCTGATATGTGGGAGGCTTTCAAGGATAGGTTGAAGATAGTGCAGGATAGGCATGTCCCTTTGAAAATAAGGGATAGGGAGGCAAGATTCGTGAACCGTGGATGACAGGAGAAAGTGTGCGACTAGCCAAGAGGAAAAGGGAAGCGTACATAAGGTCCAGGCAGCTAAGAACAGAACTGGCCTTGGAGGAATACCGGGAGAGTAGGACCATTCTTAAATGAAGAATCAAGCAGGCGAAAAGGGGTCATGAAATAGCTTTGGCGAGCAGAATTAGGGAGAATCCCAAGACCTTTTATTCTTATATAAGAAGCAAGAGGGTAACCAGAGAAAGGGTTGGTCCACTAAAGGATAAGGAAGCAAAGTAGTGTGTTGAACCTGAGAAAATGGGTGGCATTCTCAATGATGACTTTGCATCAGTGTTCACTGAGGAACGGGAGGTGATGAATGCTGAGATCAGAGTTAGAAGTTTGTCTATTCTGGATCACATTGACATAAGAGGGAAGATGTGTTGGGTCGGCTAAAGAATATTAATGTTGACAAATCCCCAGGACTGGATGGTTGCTGAGGGAGGTGTGGGAGGAAATAGCTGGGGCCCTGACAGACATTTTTGTAGCATCCTTAAACACAGGTAAGGTGCCGGAGGACTGGAGGATTGGTAATGTTGTCCCCCCTGTACAAGAAAGGTAGTAGGGATATTCCAGGTAACTACAGACCAGTGAGCTTGACGTCTGTGGTGGGCAAGTTGCTGGAGAAGATACTGAGGGATAAAATCTATTCATATTTGGAAAAGAATGGGCTTATCAGTGATAGGAAACATGGTTTTGTGTGGAGTAGATCATGCCATACCAACTTAATGTAGTTCTTTGAGGAAGTGACCAAGCTGATAGATGAAGGAAGGGCTGTAGATGTCATATACATGGACTTTAGTAAGGCATTTGATAAGGTTCCCATAGTAAACTAATGGAGAAAGTGAAGTCACATGGTGGGCAGGGTAATCTAGCTAGGCGGATAAAGAACTGGTTGAGCAACAGGAGACAGAGAGTAGTAGTTGAAGGGAGTTTCTCAAAATGGAGAAAGGTGACCAGTGGTGTTCCACAGGGATCAGAGCTTGGACCACTGCAGTTTGTGATATACATAACTGATCTGGAAGAGGGCACTGTTGGTCTGATCAGTAAGTTTGCAAATGACATGAAGATTGGTGGAGTAGCAGAAAGCATAGGGGACTGTCAAAGAATACAAGAGAATATTGAGTACAGGAGTTGAGAGGTCATGTTGCAGCTGTACAGGACATTGGTTAGGCCACTGTTGGAATATTGCATGCAATTCTGGTCTCCTTCCTATCGGAAAGATGTTGTGAAACTTGAAAGGGTTCAGAAAAGATTTAAAAGGGTGTTGCCAGGGCTGGAGGATTTGAGCTACAGGGAGAAGCTGAACAGGCTGGGGCTGTTTTCCCTGAAGCATCGGAGGCTGAGGAGTGACCTTATAGAGGTTTACAAAATTATGAGGGGCACGGATAGGATAAATAGGCAAAGTCTTTTACCTGGGGCCGGAGTGTCCAGAACTAGAGGGCATAGGTTTAGGGTGAGAGGGGAAAGATATAAAAGAGACCTAAGGGGCAATTTTTTCATGCAGAGGGTGGCACGTGTATGGAATGAGCTGCCAGAGGATGTGGTGGAGGCTGGTACAATTGCAACATTTAAGAGGCATTTGGATGGGTATATGAATAGGAAGGGTTTGGAGGGATATGGGCTGGTTGCTGGCAGGTGGGACTAGATTGGGTTGGGATATCTGGTCGGCATGGACGGGTTGGATTGAAGGGTCTGTTTCCATGCTGTACATCTCTATAATTCTATGAAGAGTTGGCAGAGAAGTGGCAAATGGAGTTCAATCCAGGCAAATATGAAGTGATGCATTTTGGGAAGTCTAATTCTAGAATGAACTATACTGTAAAAAGAAGAGCCTTGGGAAAAGTTGATGAGCAGAGAGATCTGGGAGTTCAGATCCATTGTACCCTGAAGGTGGCTGCACAGGTGGATAGAGTGGTCAAGAAGGCATATGGTTTGCTTGCCTTCATCGGACGGGATATTGAGTATGAGAGCTGGCAGGTCATGTTAAAATCATACAAGACTTTGGTTCATCTGCATTTAGAATATTGTGTACAGTTCTGGTCGTATTACCAAAAGGATGTGGACACTTTGGAGAGGGGGCAGAGAAGGTTTATGAGGATGTTACCTGGTATGGAAGGTGCTAGCTATGAAGAGAGGGTGAGTAGGTTAGGATTGTTTTCATTAGAAAAAAGAAGATTTGAGGGGGGATCTGATTGAGGTCGACAAAATCATGATGGGTATAAACAGGGTAGAGAGAGATAAGCTTTTTCCCAGGGTGAGAGATTCAATAACGAGAGGATATACGTTCAGGATGAGAGGTGAAATGTTTAAGGGGGATATATGTGGCAAGTACTTTACACAGAGGTTGGTAGATGCCTGTAACATGTTGCCAGCAGAGGTGGTAGAGGCAGGCACTGTAGATTCACTTAAGGTACGTCTGGACAGATACATGAGCAGGTGGGGAAGAGAGTTATACAGATACCGAGAATTGGGCGATAGGTTTAGACAGTGGATTTGGATCGGCTCAGGCTTGGAGAGCCAAAGAGCCTGTTCATGGGCTGTAAATTTTCTTTGTTCTTTGTTCTTTAAGCATGCCTTCCATATTCTCATCTGAATCATTTATATAAATGAGAAACAAAAGAGGACCCACACCGTTCCCTGTGGAACACAGCCGGGCCCAGGTCTCCAGCTCGAGAACCAACCCTCCACCATCACTTTCTGTCTCCTGCTGTGAAGCCAACTTTGTATCCAATTGGCAACCTCCCCCTGAAATCCATGTGAACAACTTCATGAATTAATCTCCCATGTGGGAACTTCTCAAATACTTCACTAGCAGGAAGTCAGAGGGTATTGTTGCTGAGGGCAGTGTCAGGACAAGTGGCTGATAAGACAACTCGAAACCTCCGTGCCCACTTTACTTCCAAAGCCACAATAATATCTGCATCGAGTGACACCATGATTCATGGCTGGAATGGAGCTGACATGGAAGATCTCCACATCAATCACAGCTGAAGGCTGCTCTCCTGTAGGAGCTGGGGTTTATTTCACACACACCATTCATCTGTAACTATCCTCCACTCCCTTTATTGGGTCATGTGATTGCAGGTTGAGTCATGTGTTTGCGATAGTTTCTCGAGAGGTTTTAAGTTGATTCTGCTGGAAATGGTTCTGAGTGGGTTGCTTTTTGGAGGGTTGGTGTGGATTTGTTGGGCCAAAGGGCTGGTTTCCACACTGTAGGGATTCGATGATTCCATGAAACTGCTGTCGATACCCAGTCTACCCAACATGTGACTGCAGACTCATAGAAATGTGTTGACTGTAAACTGTCCTATGGACAATTAGGGAAGGCAATAAATACTGCTCAGTAAGAAATTAAAGAGTGTCAGTAATCCTTAAATTCCAATGCCATTTGAAATGAATTTACTCTCCCCATTTCGCATCCCTGGTGGGTCTCCTTCAGTCACTGACAGCAAGGAGAATGTAACCTGTTCGGGTCTATCAAGCCAGTTTTCACTCTGGGGATCTGACTTGCCCAGTGCTGACATTCTGACAGAACCTGAATGTAACAGGGAAGTACAGTGGGAGGAACTGTCTTTAACATTCCTTTGGGAGGCAGAGCTCTGATGAAGAGTCATCTAGACTCAAAATGTGAGCTTGCTCCCTCTCCATGGATGCTGCCTGATCTGCTGTGATTCCCAGAGTTTTTTGCTTTGAGTCTCGGAGTTGGGAAGTCATGCCGAGGTTATACAGGACATTGCTTCGGCATCTTCAGGACTGCTACGTCCAGTTCTGGTTGCTCTGTGACAAGAAGGATATCATTGAGTTGGAGATGGTTCAGAAGAGATTTATTAGGATGTTGGCAGGTATGAAAAGTTTGAGTTATAAATGATTGGGAGGTGCTGGTGTTGGACGGGGGTGGACAATGTTACAAATTACACGACAGTTGGACTATAACCTGGTATTATGTGATTTTTAACTTGGATTTATAAAGAAAGGCTAGATAGGCTGGGACTTTTATCACTGGAGCATAGGAGGTTAAAAGATAACCTTATAGAAGTTTATAAAATCATGAGGGGTATAGAGAAGCTTAATGGGAGGTGTCTTTTCCTGAGATTGGCAGATTTCAAGATGAGGGGGCATATTTTTATGGCGAGAGGAGAAAGATTTGAAAAGATATGAGGGGCAAATGTTTCACACAGAGGGTGGTTTGCATGTGGAACGCAGTTCCTGGGGAAGTGGTGGATGTGGGTACAGTTACAATGTTTAAAAGACACTGAGGTGAGTACATGAATAGGAAAGGTTTGGAAGGATATGGGCCAGGAGCAGGCTGGTGGGACTAGTTTAGTTTGGGATTATGTTCAGCATGGACTGGTTGGACCATGCTGTGTATGATTCTATAACTCTATGAATTTATTTACAATTAACGTAACAACAGAACATGCTGATGTAATTCAGCAGGTCAGGCAGAATCTGTGGAGAGAGAAACAAAGTTAATGGTTTGAGTTTGATACGACTTTGACATCCTTTTCCCAGAAATTGACAGGGAGAATTTGAGGAAGAGGAAATGCTGAGATGAAGTGGGTGAAGGCAAAAAAATGGGAAAATTTAATATCAAATTGTTCGTTTAATTTGGTGACGTATGTTATAAGAGTCACTAATAAATCAGAAAAGGAATTCAGGAGAAATATCTTTATCCAGAGTGGTGAGAATGTGAAACTTGTTCGTATGTGGTGTGATTGAGGAAGATCATTCAGAGATAGGTTCCTGGAATCTCCATTGTAAGTTATTAGGTTCATTCCTCAGTGTTTCTAACGGTGAGCAAACACGAGAAATCAATGAAGCTTCACATTTGTATCTTGTTTCAAAAGCGGTAAATATGGATGATCAAATTTTAACTCCTACCACCTAATTTTAATATCTGAGACTTGCTTGGATTAAATCATTTTCAAAAAACTGGATGTAAAATTGCTACAGTGAGCACCTGACCACAGGTTGAGGGTCGTCCAGAAACCCAAGGTGGAAGAAACAAAACTGGCTGCCCCAAAATTCCCATTTTAGTGAAGACATTGAAACTGAATCAGTGTCAAGGATATTGCATCCCCGGGTTTAGTTCACACTTCCATGAAAATTGTTGTCTGCGATTCTTCAGCTTGAAAGGACAATGGACTCAGTCTGGGTTTAAAATTTAATTTAGATGTAGTTTACTTTGCATAGTACGAGTTAATCATCCATTTACTGACTTGTTGAAAAATGAATTTCTTTGAATTATTATTTATTTTATTCTAAAACCTAATGTGAGTTTATTTTATTCTAAATAGCAATCAAAGTTTTGTAAATTTACTGGATTAATGACTTAAATGGTTGTTTATGGAGCTTGATTATCAGCTTGCTCTTCCCATCAGGATCATGACAAGATGCAGAGAGAGATCTTGTATAATCCACGCAGGTTTATCACTGACCTTTGTATTTTTGTTTGAGTTTGTTTCCTGAACCTGACACAGCCTGAAACCTAAATAACTGGCCATAACAGCAACCTGGTTGGATTTCACATTGACTGAGATCAGTGGAGGACTGGGACTAGAAAAGGAAACAGCATCGCCCTCCAGCCTCAGTCACGTTGTACATTTGGGTCATGACCAAAACTGAATCCAAAGACAAAGAAGTGACATTGGAAATGAAGCAATTTTCTTTTGAAGAAAAATTGGCTTTTTTTACATATGAGAGTGAAAATTATACCAACTGAGTTATCTATTTATCAAAGCAAATGTGTTTTTTGCAGCATAGTGTAATACATGTAAATGTTTTTCAAGCATTATATCGTGACAAACTGGAAGGTGTGCCTTGGCACTTCAAGGTCAAATTTAGTTCAAAACCAAAGAATGAAGAAATTACAATAAGACCATCAAATACAGGAGCAGGATTAGGCCATTTTGCCCATTGACCCTGCTCCATCATTCAATCCTGACTAACATGATTCTCAACCCCATTCTCCCGTCTTCTCCCCATAACTTTGATCCCTTGAGAAATCAAGAATTTATCAGTCTTTGTCTTAAATACTCTCAATGATTTGGCTTCCACAGCCTTTTTTTAGCAATGAGTTCCATAGATTCACCACCTTGTGACTTTAGTAATTCCTTGTCATCTCAGTTCTAAAGTACCATCCCTTCAATCTTAGTTTGTACTCTCAGGCCCTACTCTCTCTGACGTCCAACACCTTCTCCATGTGCTCTCTATCCAGGTCTCTCAGAATTCTGTATACTTCTATGAGATTCCCCCTTATGCTTTCCTGATGAAGGGCTCCTGCCTGAAACGTCAATTTTCCTGCTCCTTGGATGCTGCTTGACCTTGTGTGCATTTCCAATGTCACTCTAATCTTGACCCTAATCTCCAGCATCTGCAGTCCTCACTTTTGCCTAGTAGCCCCATCTGACCAGAGGCTTCTCTCTCATTAGAGAGAGAGAGAGAGAGAGAGAGATGCCAGGTGGTGATTTAACCTGAGGGTGACCACACCGCAGGCAGGGGGAGAGGTGCCAGGTGGTGATTTAACCTGAGGGTGACCACACCGCAGGCAGGGGGAGAGGTGCCAGGTGGTGATTTAACCTGAGGGTGACCACACTGCAGGCAGGGGGAGAGGTGGAGAAGGAAAGTCCTGTATGGTAACCTCAGCTGCTGCAGGAATTGAACCCATGCTTTTGATATTACAAACCAGTCCCCCAATCTCCTTAACGCAATTCACAAAATAAAACTGAAATATCTATTTTATTTTATATATTGTACTCAAATGTAGAACTTAAACATTCCCAAGTTGGTGTCATAGTCAAATTCAATTCTTGACAGACCATTTATGAAGTTGTACTTGTCCTCCCTAATATAACCATGTGCCAACATTCTTGTTTAATTGTTTTGCTGGACCTGTTTATTGCTGCTCCCTTTTTCCTCAGAAATATTCCTCAAGGTGTAGCCTCGGTCACTTTGCCAAGTGATCTTTATGATCACACAGGCTGCGTGTTTTCTGTTTGACGGAGTGGTGTGACCGTCTCATGGAGCTGTCTGTGGTTGTATCACAGGGGGCTGGTTTAACTGCTGTCCCAGCACGGTGCCATCAGTACAGGTTGGTGCTGAAGGTTGAGATAGTGACAGTCCCACATTCCTGACTGGTTCCCAATCATTCCCACCCCACAACTCCCACCATTGAAACTCACCTGAAATTGGGCACTGGATGGCTATCAATCCCACTGGAACAGGTGGCCTATTTTAATCATCGTCATCAGCACACAGTCATGTAATTGGAACGTGTTAAAAATATTTCATTCAAGGGATATGGGCATGGCTGGCTGGGCCATCACTTATTGCCCATCCCTAGTTGCGATTGTGAAGGTAGTGAGAAGCTGCCTTCTTGAACGATTCCAGTCTATTTAGTGTCAGTAGACCCACAATGTTGTTAGGAAGGAGTTACATAATTTTGACCCTGTGCCACTGAAAGAACAGCGATATATTTCCAAGTCTGGATGGTGAGCGACATGGACGGAAACTGGCAGGTGCTGGTATTCCCAACTATCTGCTGCCTTTGTCCTTCCAGACGATAATGGTCAGTCATTTCCAAAGTGCTAAGGGGTCACTACATGACTATCTATAGTGCACCTTGTGAATTACAAGCATTTCAGCTACTGAGCATTAGTGGTGGAGGGAGTCAATGTGCACAAGCAATGTGCACAAATCTCTGACAATATGAAGGTTTACGTCAAAATAAGCAAATTGCACTGAGACTCCAAAGGATACAGCCATGCATTCTAAAGGACAGGTGATGATAAGGCTCATGGTCAGGTTGGATTCTCCAATGACTAAGCCAGTGCATACTACCTCTTATAAAGCTCTGCCATAAATCCCTGTGCCTCACTCTGTTCCTCCAGTATCTGCCAATGATGGATAGGCTCAGAGTTTCATCACCAGCCTAGGGCTCAGCAGCTATGCTGACACCAGCACTTCTCTGAGTGCCAGAGGCCTGCACAGTTTCTGATTGCTGGTCTTGTGACTACCCCTTACAGCTGAATCACACAAAACCAGTAAGGTGTGTGTATCTGTAATTGTCCAAGGTGCTGCTGAGGATATGATGGTGCACATCCAAGACATTATCATGAACTTTCTGTGGAAATATCTCACTTTCATTTATATCTTCAACATATCCATTGTCAGTGAGCAATATGTCTGAATGGTCTTTGCTAACTAACACTTCTTGCACTACAGAATTCGCCACCCACCCACCTAACACCCTAACTCTCAATATCCCCTCTGCCACATAGAGGGGTGGCACGTATGTTTAATACTGCCATGTGCACCTGGTCAAGGTGGTAGACAATCCAACACAACACTTCATGTGAACAAGAACTGGTCATTCAGCCCATTGAACTTGCTCCTTCAATCCATTAGATTAGGGTTGATCATTTTTCTTAGTGTCACTTTCCACATTATCTTCATATCATTGTAAAGAATGCTGTGTCCGAGCTCTCGACTTGGCTATTCCTCAGAGACCTTCATGGATTCTGTGAAGAACTTCTTCCCTCAAATGGTTTTGCTGTCACGAGCCTGTTCTTGAAAAGCTGAAGACCACCTGCTATGCTCAAATGCTTCTCTTGTTAATGATATTTGTGCAAGACCCTTTCAACAAATGTTCATGATATTTGTTGGATTGTACTTTGAGCAAGAATCCAGGAAGAACGTCCTGATTGGAGTCCACTCTATCTCAGCCTTTTGTGCTTCTCAAACTTTCTGTAACTTGTTTTCAGACGCTGACTTCTTATAATTGACAAAATATTCTTGCTCCCTCAATAAGCACTGAACCTTCTGCTTCAGCTTGATCCATTCTCACTCCAGATGCTGCATCAGCTGTGTTTTGAGGTGACCCTGGCGTGTAGACTGCAGCATCATTGTATTGCATCAACATGAGCCTGAATTTCTGAATACACAATGGCATTTTATTATGTGATATAGTGGTGAGATTTATACATTTCTAGATTTAATATTTTTACTGCACATTTGGTTTCTCTAAATCCTAAGCTGTACTGAGCAGTACTTAATGTAAATTAAAGTTGTTGTCTGTGTCCAATCTGTCAGAGTGCGAGAGTTATGTCCACTGAATGTTTAAGAATCTTTGAAGTTGGGTGATAGACGAGGCTATATCCCTGACACACATTATTTTCATGGCATCCAGGACTCCCTGATTGGATCATATTATCAGACCCAATCAGGGAAGTCATATTCTATGAAGTCCACCTGGCTGACCTTGTTTTAATCACCGCACCCCGTCCTCTCTGAATCCACCAACATCGGCTGCTCCTTGGACAGCCTCGTGGGGCATTTTAGCACAGGGTCAGGTTCCCCTGACTCAGTGTCTAACACGGGCAGCGTGTACCACATGGGGGCTCACCTCTTACACCAGGAGTGCCTCAGTGGAATTTCACTCTCTCTCCTTTCGGCGCCAAGACAGCAAAGTGTCTGCTTCCGTTTGTCCATCTCTGATTCAGAGGCGTGACAATGAGAAGGTGAATCCACGGGTTCTGGCAGCACTTCCCAAAGGTCCCGAGCAAAAGGGCATGTGGAGCAATGTTTGTGAATTCACAGCTTTTTTGTTGTTTACATACTTATTCAGGACCATCACACCCAACTGAACCTTATACTGGCCCTGACCTCACGTTGACCGTGTCTCTTCCCGATGTGAGACCATTTCCCCGATTCTTACACCAAACTTCATCCCCTCTATTAAACCGTCTCTCTCACGTGGCAGAGTCTTGGGTCCAGCACTGGACTTCCTGGTGCTGTTTCACCCACCCTCCCCAGGAATGGGAAGATTAAACCTAACCTGGCAGCAGAGACCACTGCCCATTAGGAGCTCTGCTGGGGTTAACCCTGTAGTTGTATGCGGCATGGTCCAATATTAGAACATAGGATATAACAGTACAGTTACAGGCCCTTCAGCCCTCGATGTTGCGCCGACCTGTGAAACCAATCTGAAGTCCATCTAACCAACGCTATTTGATTTTCATCCATATGTTTATTCAATGACCATTTAAATGCCTGTAAAGTTGGTGTGTCTACTACTGTTGTAGGTAGTGCATTACACGCCCTTACTCCTCTCTGAGTGATGAAACTACCTATGACATCTGTTCAATGTCTGCCACCCCTTAATTTAAAGCTATGTCCCCTCGTGCTCGCCATCACCATCCAAGGAAAGAGGCACTCACTGTCCACCCTATCTAATCCTCTGATCTTGTTGTATGTCTCTATTAAGTCACCTCTCAACCTTCTTCTCTCTAATGAAAACAGCCTCAAGTCCCTCAGTGTTTCCTCATAAGATTCTCCCCCCATAACATGCATCATCCTGGTAAATCTCCTCTGAACGCTTCCAAAGCTTCCACATCTTCCCTATAACGCGGTGACCAGAACTGTACACAATACCCCAAGTGCAGACACACCAGAGTTTTGTACAGCTGCAATAAAACCTCATGGCTCCGAAACTCAATTCCAATGCAAATAAAAGCTAAAACACCGTACACCTTTTTAATAATCCTATCAACATGGGTGACAACTTTCAGGGATCTAGGCACCTAGACACCGAGGTCTCTCTGCTCATCTACACTACCAAGAATCTTACTATTGGCCCAGTATTCTGTATTCCTGTTACTCCTTCCAAAGTGAATCAACCCAAACTTTTCCACATTAACCTCCATTTGCCACCTCTCAGCCCAGCTCTGCAGCTTATCTATGTCCCTCTGTATCCTCCAACATCCTTCGGCACTGTCCACAACTCTACTGACCTTAGGGTCATCCACAAATTTACTAGCACGTTCTTCCAAGCCCTCATCCAGGGCATTTATAAAAATCACAAACAGCAGCGATCCCAAAAAACATCCTTGCAATACACCATTCGTAACTGAACTCCAGGATGAACATTGTCCATCAACCACTACCCTCTGTCTTCTTTCACATAGCCAATTTCTGATCCAAAGCATCAAATCACCCTCATTCCTATGACTCTATATTTTCTGCAATAGCCAACCGTGGGGAACCTTATCACATGCTTTACTGAAATCCATCTACGCCACATCAACCGCTTTAGCCCCATCCACCTGTTTGGTTACCTTCTCAACAAGGTTTGAGAGGGACGGCCTACCCTTCACAAAACTGTGTTGATTATCCCTAATCAAATTATTCCTTTCTAGATAATTATAAATCGTATCACTTATCATCTTCTTCTTCTTCCTCTGGACGAGAGATTCAATTCTTTAGTAAAACATGACTCCCTCGCTCAACTACTTCCTCCCTGCCGGACAGATATTGTTCCTTGAACAAGCTCTGTAATTCAATTGTGCCCATCCTCTGCAGTTTCCTTCCCCAACCTATGCATCCTAAATCTTGCCTGATTGCATCATAATTGCCTTTCCCCCAGCTCTTAATCTTGTCCTGTGGTATATAACTATCACTTTCCATCACTAAATTAAATGTAACTGAATTGTGATCACTCTCATCAAAGTGCTCACCTCCCTCCAAATCTAACACCCGGCCTGGGTCATTAGCCAGTACCAAATCCAATCTGGCCTTGCCTCTTCTTGGCCTAACTACATACAGCGTCAGGAAACCCTCCTGCACACATTGGGCAAAAACAGACTCATCTTAAGTTCTCGAACTGTAGCGTTTCCAGTCAATATTTGGAAAGTTAAAGACCCCCACAACAAGTACCCTGTTACTTTCGCTTCAATCCAGAATCACCTTTGCAATCATTTCCTTTGCATCTCTGGAACCTTTCGGAGGCCGAGAAAACACCCAACAGGGTGACCTCTCCTCTCCTGTTTCTAGCTTCAGCCCTTACTACCTCAGAAAACAAGTCTTCATCAAACGTCCTTTCTGCCACCGTAATACAGTCCATGACTAACAATGCCACACCACCCCATCTTTTGGTACCTTCCCTGTTCTTACTGAAACATGTAAACCCCGGAACCTGCAACAGCCATTCCTGTCCCTGCTCTATCCAAATCTCTGAAATGGCCTCAATATTGAAGTCCCAGGTCCCAACACATGCTGCAAGTTCAGCCGCCTTATTCCAGATGCTCCTGGCATTGAAGTAGACACACTTCAAACCACCTTCCTTCCTGCTGGTACACTCCTGCAACCTTGAAACCTTATTTATGAGCCCACTACTCTCAAACTCCTGTACACTGGAGCTACAATTCAGGTTCCCATCTCCCTGCTGAATTAATTTAAACCCTCCAGAAGAGCATTAGCAAATTTTCCCCCCCAAGGATATTGGTGCCCTTCTGGTTCAGGTGTAGACCATCCTGTTTGTAGAAGTCCCACCTACCCCAGAATGAGCCCCAATTATCCAGGTATCCGAAAACCTCCCTCCTGCACTATCCCTGTCGCCACATGTTTAACTCTTCTCTCTCCCTATTTCTCACCTCACTAGCACATGGCACAGGTAACAAACCAGAGATCACAACTCTGTTTTAGCTCTAAGCTTCCATCCTCGCTTCCTGAATTTTTACCTTACATCCCCATCCCTTTTCCTATGTTGTTGGTGCCTATGTGGACCACGACCTGGGGTTGCTTCCCCTCCCCATTAAGGATCCTGAAAACACGATCTGAGACATAATGAACTTGGAACCTGGGAGGCAACACACCAACCACAAGTCTCTTTCATTCCCACAGAATCTCGTATCTGTCCCATAACTATGGAGTCCCCAATGACTAATGCTCTGCTCCTCTCCTCCTTCCGTTCTGAGCAATAGGGACAGACTCTGTGCCAGAAATCTGTATCCCATGGCTTATCCCGGTAAGTTGTTCCCCCTTAACAGGATCCAAAATGGTATACCTGTTATTGAGGGGAATGGCCACAGGGGATCTCTGCACTGTCTGTCTGTCCCCTTTCCATCCCCTGTCTGTAAGCCATTTACATTTTTCCTGTAACTCAGATGTGACTACTTCTCTGTAATTTCTCTCAATTATACCCTCAGCATACCGAAAGATCCAAAGTTCATCCAGCTCCAGCTCCACTTCCCTAACATGGTTTCCAAGGAGCTGGAGTGGGTGCACTTCCTGCAGATGTAATCAGTCGGGCCACTAGTGGCGACCATTAGACAATAGACAATAGACAATACGTGCAGGAGTAGGCCATTCAGCCCTTCGAGCCTGCACCGCCATTAAATATAATCATGGCTGATCATTCCTAATCAGTATCCTGTTCCTGCCTTATCTCCATAACCCTTGATTCCACTATCTTTGAGAGCTCTATCCAACTCCTTCTTAAATGAATCCAGAGAGTGGGCCTCCACTGCCCCCTGTGGCAGAGCATTCCACACAGCCACAGAAACTTCTGGGTGAAGAAGTTTCTCCTGAGCTCTGTCCTAAATGGTCTACCCCATATTTTTAAGCTGTGTCCTCTGGTTCGGCACTCACCCATCAGTGGAAATATGTTTCCTACTGCCAGAGTGTCCAATCCTTTCATAATCTTTTCGTCTCTATCAGATCCCCTCTCAATCTTCGAAACTCAAGGATATACAAGCCCAGTCGCTTCAGTCTTTCAGTGTAAGGTAATCCTGCCATTCCAGGAATTGACCTCGTGAACCTACGCTGCACTCCCTCAATAGCCAGAATGTCTTTTCTCAAATTTGGAGACCAGAACTGCACACAGTACTCCAGGTGTGGTCTCACCAGGGCCCTGTACAGCTGCAGGAGCACCTCTTTGCTTCTATACTCAATTCCTCTTGTTATGAAGGCCAGCATGCTATTAGCCTTCTTCACTACCTGCTGTACCTGCATGCTTGCCTTCATTGACTGGTGTACAAGAACACCCAGATCTCTCTGTACTGTCCCTTTACATAAATTGATTCCATTTAGGTAGTAGTCTGCCTTCCTGTTCTTGCTACCAAAGTGGATAACCATACATTTATCCACATTAAACTGCATCTGCCATGCATCTGCCCACTCACCTAACTTGTCCAGGTCACCCTGTAATCTCCTAACATCCTCATCACTTTTCACCCTGCCACCCAGCTTTGTATCATCAGCAAATTTGCTAATGTTATTGCTGATACCATCTTCTATATCATTAACATATATTGTAAAAAGCTGTGGTCCCAGCACGGATCCCTGCGGTACCCCACTGGTCACTGCCTGCCATTCCGAAATGGAGCCGTTTATCACTACCCTTTGTTTCCTATTAGCCAACCAATTTTCAATCCAATCTAGTACTTTGCCCCCAATACCATGCACCCTAATTTTACTCACTAACCTCCTGTGTGGGACTTTATCAAAAGCTTTCTGAAAGTCCAGGTACACTACATCTACTGGATTTCCCTCGTCCAACTTCATAGTTACATCCTCAAAAAATTCAAGAAGATTAGTCAAGCATGATTTCCCCTTCATAAATCCATGCTGACTCTGTCCTATCCTGTTACTACTATCCAGATGTGCAGTAATTTCATCCTTTATAATAGACTCCAGCATCTTTCCCACCACTGAGGTCAGACTAACTGGTCTATAATTACCTGCTTTCTCTCGCCCACCTTTCTTAAAAAGTGGTATAACATTTGCCACCCTCCAATCCTCAGGAACCGACCCCGAATCTATTGAACTCTGGAAAATAATCACCAACGCATCCATGATTTCCCGAGCCACCTCCTTCAGTACACATAACACATTCTACAGAAGGCACATTCAACTGCCCTACCATCCATTTCCACTATTGAAAAAATACTAACCTTACCAATCCAGCATACAGAACTTGTTTTTTGATTAAAGGAGAAGGATGGGTGGGAGACAGTACCTAAGTCGTGTTTCGGGTAAAGCAACCACCCAAATATATTACCTCACTTACTCAACAGTCCCGTGTTCCCTCCTGCTCAGTGTGCACTCAGCCTTTCCATGAGGTAAGTTATTAAAGGATTAATTTCCCTTCCCAGCAGCCCCTTGGTCCTTGCTCTCACTGCTCCCGCTGCTGCTGAAAATGTGACAGCTTCGTATCTCGCGAGGCTATCAGTTGTTTCTTTAAGCCCGTCTTCAAAGTTTGGACTGCCCTTTCTGGCAGAAGGTAGGTGGAATCGAGCTGTCCTGATATGTCAAAACCCATTCAGTTTTAAGAAATGACCAAATTCCCTGCTGGGTGACGATAGTTAGAAGGCTGTCACCAAGACTTGCAGGATTCTCTGTGCTGCAGAAAATGTGACTAGTTTTTCTATCGTCATCCCAGTGTTTGATGAATGGACCCTCTGCATGTCCAACCACTTTGACTGGGTGTCTATAATGACTATGAATACTGAGCACATGAAAGGACTTTCAGAGTTGATGTAGAACAAAGTCTAAAGTTTAGACTCACAGCTGCAGGGGGTAATGTGTGACCTTGTTGACACTCTGGCTACTGTCCCACCACTGTGCCCAAACCTGGCCACCACCAGACATAACTTCTCACCAACATCTCCATTTTGGAGACCCCTGGATGGCCCTAGTGGAGGTCACTCACTATATGACTGCGACCTTTGCTTGGGACAATCATTGTCGCACTGCATAACCATGAGCTGGTCTTTCCAGATCCACAAAGGTTTCAGTTCTAGTTGTGATGGCCCTTTGGTTTTCCCCATCAATACCAGTTGTTTCAGTTTGGAAAATACTGGGTCTTTCTGCATCACAAGTCTGATATGGATCACTGTCACTAGGAGCATGTCGAGAAAATTTAGTACCATGACAGATTCTTTCACTGGGGGTAGCACCAGTGGTATATCTGCTAATGGGAGGCAGGTCAATGCATCCACATTCGCTACTCAGCCTCCCGGACAATATTCTAACTTGGAATTATATACACTTCACATTACAGCCTATAACTGAATGTGACTCGAAGCTATGGGCAGCACTCCCTTTTCCTCTTTAAGCAGACTAAGTCGGGGTTTGCGTTTTGTGGTTATCACAAATTACCCTCCATAGAGCTTTTGGTGGAACTTCCAGATGCTAAATATGATGGCAAATCCTTCTCTTACTCTCTGGGAGATTAACCAATGTCCTGGATGCATAAGCTACTGAATATTCCTGTCCACTGAGCTGACCATGAGCTAATTCCACCCCAGTGTCAAACAGGGAGGCATTACATGTCGGTACATGCTCTTTCTTGGGATCACAGTGTACAAAGACATTAGAGGAGGATAGCTGTTACTTTTCTTCGTTGAAAGCGAAGGCTTGTCTATGAGACCATTTCCAAGGCTGAACCTCTTTAGGTTTTGATGTGAAGGTGCCAGGATGGATGCCAGGTTATGTATGAACATTCCATAATAATTTACTAGCCCAAGGAATGACCTGGACTCCTGGAGACACGTGGGAGCTGGGACACCTTTTATTAGATTAGATTACATTACATTACAGTGTGGAAACAGGCCCTTCGGCCCAACAGGTCCACACCGACCCGCCGAAGCGTAACCCACCCACACCCCTACATTTACCCCTTACCTAACACTACGGGCAATTTAGCATGGCCAATTCACCTGACCTGCACATCTTTGTGACTGTGGGAGGAAACCGGAGCACCTGGAGGAAACCCACACAGACACGGGGAGAACGTGCAAACTCCACACAGTCAGTCGCCTGAGGTGGGAATTGAACCCAGGTCTCTGGCGCTGTGAGGCAGCAGTGCTAACCACTGTGCCACCGTGCCGCCCTTGATCACCCACATTTTATGTTCCAATGGGTGTAACCCAGTCTTGTCAACTGTGCCTCAAGTCAGTCACTTGCTGGGCCTGGACCTCACATTTTTCCCTTCTTAGTAATATGCCTGCCCTGGCAAAACACCTTAGGACTACATCCAAGTTCGCCAGATGTTCCTTATTCATTTTCCCTGTTACGGGATGTCATCTACGGAAATGGCGACCTAAGGTAGACCCTGCAAAATGTTCTCCCATGTTCACTGGAAAATTAAACATGCTGACGATAGCCAAAAAGGCAGTCCACTCTGTTGGTAAAAGCCCTTATGAGTATTAAATGTGGCATATCTCTGGGAATCCTGGTCTAAATATTTAAACACAAGCATGGCTCATATCCAGCTTCATGAAGGACAGTATCTCCCACCAGCTACACGTATAAATCCTTGTCTGAGGGATTGGGTATTTATCCAGCTGTGAAAAACAGTTTACCATTTGTTTATAATCCGCACAAAGGTGAACTGACTCACCGGCCTTCAAACTCAGGATGGCCGGTGCTGCCCATTCCTTCACTTTCCAACCTTCTGATTTCTGCTTTCCCTTTTGCCCGTAAGGCAAATGTCACTGGGTGGGCCTTGCACAATCACTGAGTTGTTTCTTGATTAACTTGCAAGGTGGCCTTGGCTCCTCTGATAGTCCCTGGAGTTTCCTGCAAGACTTCCGGGTGTTTAATTAGGACTTCACTCAGGCAGCCATTTTCTCAGTGAAAAACCTTGAGCCAGTCTCAGTGAATCTCTTGCAACCAATCCCGTCCAATCAAGCTTCAGCCTGAGCCTTTTACTACAATCAGTGATAATTGAACAAGCTGCCTTTCTTGTTGTGGTTCTGTTCGCCGAGCCAGAAATTTTTGTTGCAAACGTTTCATCCCCTGTCTAGGTGACATCCTCAGTGCTTGGGAGCTCCTGTGAAGCGCTTCTGTGGTGTTTCCTCCAGCAGTTATAGTGGCCTGTCCCTGGCGCTTCCGGTTGTCAGTTTCAGCTGTCCGCTGTAGTGGCCAGTATATTGGGTCCAGGTCGATGTGTTTGTTGATGGAGTTTGTGGATGAGTGCCATGCTTCTCGGAATTCCCTGGCTGTTCTTTGTTTGGCTTGCCCTATAATGGTAGTGTTGTCCCAGTCGAATTCATTTTGCTTGTCGTCTGCGTGTGTGGCTACTAAGGATAGCTGGTCGTGGCGTTTCATGGCTAGTTGATATTCATGGATGCGGATCATTAGCTGTCTTCCTGTTTGTCCTATATAGTGTTTTGTGCAGTCCTTGCATGGGATTTTGTACACTACATTAGTTTTGCTCATGCTGGGTATCGGGTCCTTCGTTCTGGTGAGTTGTTGTCTGAGTGTGGCTGTTGGTTTGTGTGCTGTTATAAGTCCTAGTGACTTTGGGAGTTTTGCAAAAGGTGAATAAAGACCAAGCTGCAGGAATTTGCAGATCAGCTGAGATTGGACCTGCCTACTTCTGTGAGGAAAGGAGAGATAATTACAGTAGCAGCTCAGCATTTAAACTTGCCAGCGAAACCATCAGAATCTCTAGAGATGGCAAGAATTCAATTGCAAATGAAGCAGCTTGAGTTAGAGGCGAGAGATAAGGAAAGGGCAGCAGAAATGAAACAGTTTGAGTTATGATTGAAAGCAGAAGACATGGAAAAAGCATAGCAGCAGAAGAGAGGGAAAAGAGAGAGCAGCAGAACAGAGAGAAAAAGAGAGAGCTTTTGAACTTCAGAAACTGACACTTAAAAAAGAAAATCAACTTAAAAGGCTGGAGATAAAAGCTGAAGGTAACCTCAGCGAGGAAGTAGTGCAAACTTGTGTGGAAGAGCAGAGAGTTAAAATGGGAAGGTTAGCAGCTAAAGTGGCTGATGATTATGAGCTGGTCCATAAAACATGGATTAGCTTCCAGAATCAATTTCAGTCCACGAGGGATAGAAATTTAGGCAAAGAGAAATCCTCATGTGAAAAGGGAAAGGTAGATCTCAGTGAAGATCATAAGGATAACTCACCACAGGGTAAAAAAAGACCTTGAGGGGGACAAGCAAGTTAAGTAGCTCCAGTGTTTTCATTGTAATAAAGTGGGCCACACAAAATCAGTGTTGGTGGGCGAGGAGAAAGCCATATGTAGAAAACAGGACAAGCCTGGGAGTTTTGTTGGACTAGTAACAAAAAGTACAAGGGAAGTTAGACAACAGCCTCAGAGTGTGCAAGATGATTTCAGGTTGATTAAGGAGGAAGTGACAGATCTGCTTAAAAAATATACATGCAAGGGTAAAGTTTATTCACATAGGCCAGGAGTAGCAGGTAAAGAGGTTACAATATTAAGGGGCACAGGATCCTCTCAGTCTGTGATGCTGAAGACTGAGGAGATATGTACTCCTGAGGGTCTATTGCCAGAAAATGTACTGGTAACAGGAACTCATGGTGAGACAAAATGTGCTCAATTATGTAAAGTGAGGTTAGAGAGTCCAGAGAAGAGTGGAGAATTTGTGGTTGGAGTACTGAACAAACTTTCAGCTCCAGGAATACAATTTGTCCTTGCAAATGATATAGCTGACTTACTGATAGATGGACTGCCTACTCTAGTTGAAAAGCCAGAGGAGACGCAGGCAACTGAAGAAATGAAGGATGTTTATCCAGGAATTTTCCCAGACTGTGTGATCACAAGATCATAGAGGCACAAGTTGAAGCAGGAGAGATCAAAAGACACAGATAAGGAAGCTGACATAGCTTTATCCAAAGTTAAAAATCACACCACACCAGGTTATTGTCCAACAGGTTTAATTGGAAACACACTAGCTTTTGGAGTGACGTTCCTTCATCAGGTGATAGTGGAGGGCTCAATCCTAACACACAGAACTTATAGCAAAAACTTACAGTATGATGTAACTGAAATTATACATTGAAAAATTGATTGTCTGTTAAGCCTTTCATCTGTTAGAATACAGTGCTAGTTTCACTTCTTTCCTGTTTAAATCACAAAACCTTTTTTTAAAAAGGTTGCATTCTCGGGTTAGCTGTTAACAATGGTGATAGCTGGACAATATGTTGAAGGTGTTGGCCCCCTGTATTCTCTGTCTATGCCATGATGGGCACCGCACAACAATCAACAGACATGAGGGTTCCCTCCCAGTTGGGGAACACTTCAGTGGTCCAGGACATTCAGCCTTGGACCTTCGGGTGACCATCCTCCAAGGTGGACTTCGGGACAGGCAGCAGAGGAAAGTGGCCGAGCAGAGGCTGATAGCTAAGTACCCATAGGGAGGGCCTCAACCGGGACCTTGGGTTCATGTCACATTACAGGTGACCACCATTGCACTATACACACACACAGATACTCCTACACACACACACTCACAGGCACTCTTATACACACGTACACATGGACACACATACACACAGACACGCACACAGACACCCACACACACCCTTACAGACACACACACTCCCACACTCACACATGCACCCCCTCACAGACTTAAGACACTCTGCACTTACTACACACACACACACACACATACACTTTCTCACACTTACAACTCCTAACCCAGACAGACAGGCACACACACAGACAGACAAAGACCCACATGCACACATATATTTTGTGGGGTGAATTTGGACTTGCAGGGTTACATTGTACTTTGCTCAAAAACTGCGTGCATTTATGCAAAACTCCGTTATCTCACTTTTTAGATTATAATCAATCTAAACATCATGGCATAGACAGAGAACACAGGGAGCTAACACCTTCAACATATTTACATCACACTATAAATTTTTGCTCTAAATTCTGTGTGTTAAGGTTGAGCCCTCCACTCCCACCTGATGAAGGAGCGATGCTCCGAAAGCTAGTGTGCTTCCAATTAAACCTGTTGGACTATAACCTGGTGTTGTGTGATTTTTAACTTTGTACACCCCAGTCCAAAACCGGCATCTCCAAATCATGGCTTTATCCAAAGCTTTTTTGATCAGATAAGTGGACAGAGCAGGTGCGAGTAGGTAAACATGCAATTATCTAACACTCTGCTTAGCTGATTTAGTTGGAGAAGAAAGATGAGAATTTAAAACAGTTATATCAAAAGGAGAATAAGAGTGTGTTATTACTTAACAAATGATGTCTTACATAGAACAGAAAAGTACAGCACAGAACAGGCCCTTTGGCCCATGATATTGTGCCGAGGTTAATCCTAATGTAAAATATAATAACTTAACCTACACAGCTCTCAAATCACTGCTATCCATGTGTATGTCCAGCAGTTGCTTAAATGTCCCCAGTGACTCTACTTCCACCAGTACAGCTGGCATTCCATGCATTCACCATCTCTGAGTAAAGAACCTACCTCGGATGTCTCCTTTAAACCTTACTCCTAATACCTTCAAACTATGATTCCTCGTACCAGTCAATCCTGCCCTGGGGAAAAGTCTCTGGTTTTTGACTCTATCTATTCCACTCATTATCTTGAATACTTCAATCAAGTCTCCTCTATTCCTCCTTCTCTCCAGAGGAAGAGAGGAGACCTGATCGAGGTCTCCTCGATTGAGGAAATGGAGATCATCACACATTCAAGCAGATGAGAAATGGCAGAGATCCATCAAATTGTTTTGCCAGTAGGGTACAGAAAGGTGATGCTGCGAGTGGCGCATGAACTATCACTTGGAGGTCATTTAGGGGTGAGGAAAACACTGGCTCAAATACAAAGACATTTTTACTGGCCTGGACTACACAAGGATGTAGTTGAATTTTGCCAGACATGTCATACATGTCAGCTGATTGGAAAACCACGGGTAGTAATACAACCTGCACTTTTAATATCTATTCCAGCATTTGAGGAATCTTTCACAAGAGTCTTGATTGAATGTGTCGGTCCACTACCTCAATCAAAATGTGGGAATAAGAGTTTATTAACAATAATGGATGTGTCGACTATTTTTCCACAGGCAGTCCCATTACTCAACATCATAGCTCAAAGGGTTATAGGGTCATAGAGTCATAGAGATGTTCAGCATGGAAACAGACCCTTCGGTCCAACCCGTCCATACCGACCAGATATCCCAACCCAATCTAGTCCCACCTGCCAGCACCTGGCCCATATCCCTCCAAACCCTTCCCATTCATATACCCATCCAAATGCCTCTTAAATGTTCAATTGTACCAGCCTCCACCACAGCCTCTGGCAGCTCATTCCATACACGTACCACCCTCTGCGTGAAAAAGTTGCCCCTTAGGTCTCTTTTATATCTTTCTCCTCTCATCCTAAATCTATGCCCTCTAGTTCTGGACTCCCTGATCCCAGGGAAAAGACTTTGCCTTTTTATCCTATCATGCCCCTCATAATTATGTAAACCTCTATAAGGTCACCCCTCAGCCTCCGATACTCCAGGGAAAACAGCCCCAGCTTGTTCAGCCTCTCCCTGTAGCTCAGATCCTCCAACCCTGGCAACATCCTTGTAAATCTTTTCTGAAGCCTTTCAAGTTTCACAACATCTTTCCGATAGGAAGGAGACCAGAATTGCACGCAATATTCCAACAGTGGCCTAACCAATGTCCTGTACAGCTGCGACATGACCTCCCAACTCCTGTACTGAATACTCTGACCAATAAAGGAAAGCATACCAAACACCTTCTTCACTAGGTTGTCGAAGAATTACTTAAATTTTTTACTAGATACGGACTACCAATAGAAGTCCAGTCAGATCAAGGATCAAACTTCGTATCCAAAAGATTCAAGGAGGTTATAGATAACATGGGAATGAAGCAATTCAAACCTACTGCATAACATCCAGACTCACAGGGAGATGGCATCAAACACTAATGACCACGTTGAGGGCTGAT
Organism: Chiloscyllium plagiosum; assembly: GCF_037043375.1. Classification (NCBI taxonomy): domain Eukaryota; kingdom Metazoa; phylum Chordata; class Chondrichthyes; order Orectolobiformes; family Hemiscylliidae; genus Chiloscyllium; species Chiloscyllium plagiosum. The sequence continues at coordinate 24,322,446 of NW_028270161.1, read as the reverse complement.
AGTCTGGATTATTCAGATGATAGGGATGAAGGAGTTCCTTTTGTACTTTTTGCGATCAGAAATGCACCGAACGAATCAACCAAATTCAGTCCATTTGAATGAATTTTTGGGCATGAAGTAAGAGGACCGTTAAAATTGATTAAGGAGGAGTTAATAAGTAAGAATCCAGAGACCACCAATTTGGACTATGTGTCAAATTTTAGAGAATGATTAAATAGAGCTGGAGATTTGGCTGGACAGCATTTAAAAGTATCACATCAGACGATGAAACAGGAAGCGGAAAAGAAATCACAATTTTGCAATTTTGCAATTGGGGATAAGGGGTTGGTGTTACTTCCAGTGACAGGGGAACCTTTAAAAGCCAGGTTCAGTGCACCTTATCAAATTGAAAAATAATGAGTGAAGTGAACTCCTTGATAAGGACTCCAGACAGGAAGAAATCCCACAGAGTGTGTCATGTGAGTATGCTCTAAAGGTATTTTGATAGGGAAGGAAAGCAAGAAGAGAAAGTGTTATTAATTACAGCACAGAAGAAAGAACCAAGTTCAGAGGCTTCTGAATTGGACAATGAGGAAGATGTCAAAAATTGGGATAAATTATTGAGTTACCTTGCACAAGAAAATCAAAATGACCTGGAAGAGCTATTACTGTCACATGGGAAGATATGTGGAAATAAACTGGGAAGTACTAACCTAATTGTGCATGGTGTAGATATAGGAGACGCTGTTCCGATTAAGCAACATCCTGATTGGCATAACCTTCTAAAGTTGGCACAGGTTCAGAGGTAGATAGAGAGCATGCTCCAAGATGGCACAATCGAAGTGAATTACAGTGACTGGGGCACACCCATTGTCATGGTGTCAAAGCCAGATGGTACCCAACGGTTGTGTGTGGACTATCACAAAGTCAATGACGTTACAAAGACTGATGCATATCCAATTCCACAGTTGGAGGACTGTGTTGAAAAAGTGGGACAAGCAACTGACATTTCGAAGTTGGACTTGCTCAGAGGCAACTGGCAAGTACCTCTTTAGAGAGATCAAATGCAATTTCAGCTTTCGTAATACCAAATGGACAATATCAGTTCAAAGTCATGCCATTTGGTGTGAAAAACACTCCAGCCACATTTCAGAGACTGAGTAATAAGGTCATTGCCAGGTTACTTATATTGATGAGCTGGTGATTTTTCGTCACTCATGGAACGAATATTTACAGCATTTATCAGACTTCGGAAGGCAGGCTTGGTGGTAAACCTAGCTAAAAGTGAATTTGCCAAAGCCCAAGTCATGTTCCTGGGCCATGTTATTGGACATGGACAAATAGCTCCATGAGATGCGAAAATGAAAGTAACTGGGGAATTTCTCACACCGTCGACGATAAAAGCAGTACTACGGTTCCTGGGATTGAATGGATTTTAATGTAAGGTTATGCCAAACTTTAGCAGTGTGGCTGCTCCACTCACCAAATTGTTAAAAACAGGCAAGAAGTTTCAGTGTCTAGGTTAGAGTAGTGCTGGAAAAGCACAGTAGTTCAGGCAGCATCCGAGGAGCAGGAAAATCGATGTTTCGGGAAAAAGTCCTTCATCAGGAATCCTGCTCCTTGGATGCTGCTTGACCTGCTGTGCTTTTCCAGCACTACTCTAATCTAGACTCTGATCTCCAGCATCTGCGGCCCTCACTTTTGCGAAGAAGTTTCAGTGGATAGTAGACTGTCGAAAGGCGTTTGACAGCCTACAAACCGTGCTAACCACTGCCCGAGTATTAGCCACTCCAGATTACACAAAGCTTTTCAAGGTGGCTATCGATGCCAGTGATGTGGGTTTTGGTGCGATTCTCCTGCATGAAGATAACGAGGGGATGAAAAGCCATGTTGGGTATTTTTACAGGAAGTTGAACGTTCATCAACAGAAATATTCAATGATGAAGAAAGAGACTTTAAGCTTGGTGTTGGCATTACCACATTTCAGTGTTTATGTTACCAGCAATGCATCTGAGACAGTCGTATATACTGATCATAACCCAATGACATTTGTGGAAAAATTTGAGGACAAAAATGGCAGACTGTTGAGATGGAGCTTGTTGTTGCTGCCATTCAATTTGACAATTGTGTCTGTGGCAGGTCACGAAAATGTGATTACCAATGCGTCATCAAGACTTGAAAGAGATACGGAGATGTTTGGTGGTGGGTGTGCCACGGCCTGAATTCACTTGTGGTTGTGCATGTTTGTATGTATATAGTTAGTGTAATGTATATGTGTGTTTTAGACTACTAACCAATGTGTTTTTGAAGTGTTTTAAAAATGAAGCCACCTTTTGTTATTGATGGTTCAGTATTTTTAAGGGGGAGGTGTCACAGAACTGGCTCCTTTTTTTCTAAAAGCTGCTCCTTTTCTTAACGTTCCTTAGTTTTTTTCAGAGGGGTCATGAACAGCTCCCGCTCTGAGGTGACTAGTTTGGTAACACCAAGTGGACTATATCAGTTCAAAGTCATGTCATTTGGTATGAAAAATGCTCCAGCCACATTTCAAAAACTAACTAAGAAGGTCATTACCGGGTTACTCAAATATACTGTTTACGATGATGACCTGGTGATGTTTAGTCAAACATGGAAGGAACACTTAGAGCATTTATCAGACTTGTTTGATTGACTTCGGAAAGCAAGCTTGGTGGTAAACCTGGCTAAAAGTGCATTTGCCAAAGCCCAAGTCACCTTCCTGAGCCGTTATTGGACATGGACAAATGGCCCACATGGGATTTGAAAATGAAAATTATTGGGGAATTTCCCACACCGTCGACGGAAAAAGCACTACTGGAGTTCCTGGGATTGACTGGATTTTACCGAAAGTTTGTGCCGAAATTTAGCAGTGTGGCTGTTCCACTCACCGAATTGTTAAAAAAGTGACAGTGGACAGCAGACTATCAAAAGGCATTTGACAGCCTAAAAACTGTGCTAACCACTGCCCCAGTATTCCTGAAGAAAGGCTCATGCCCAAAACGTCGATTCTCCTGCTCCTTGGATGCTGACTGACCTACTGCGCTTTTCCAGCAACACATTTTCAGCACTGCCCCGGTATTATCCACTCCAGATTACGCGAAGCCTTTCAAGGTGGCTATCGATGCCAGTGATGTGGGTGTCGGTGTGGTGCTCCTGCAGGAGGATGACAAGGGGATAGAAAGACCCATCGGGTGTTTTTCCAGGAAGTTGAACATTCATCAACAGAAATTTTCAATGGTGAAGAAAGAGACTTTAAGCTTGGTGTTGGCATTGCAACGTTTCAGTGTTTATATTACTAGCAATGCATCTGAGACAAATGTATAAACAGCATAACCCATTGACATTTGTGGAAAAAATTAAAGACAAAAATGCCAGACCGTTCAGTTGGAGCATGTTGTTGCAGCCATTCAATTTGACAATTGTGTATGTGGCAGGTCACGAAAGCATGATTGCCAATGCGTTATCGAGACTCGAATGAGATACGGAGGCGTTCAGTGGCGTGTGTGCCACGGCCTGAATTCACCTGTGGTTGTGCATGGTTGCATGTGTATAGTGAGTAGAGTGTATACATGTGTTTTAGACTACTAATTAGTTTATTTTTGAAGGGTGATAAAAATGAGGCCACATTTTGGTAATGATGTTTTTTTTTTAAAGTGCAGGAGGTGTCACAAAGCTGGTCCCTTTTTCCTGAAAGGAGGCAATGCCCTTGGTTTCTTTCAGAGGAGTCATAAAAGCTCCCAGCTCCGAGATGACTAGTTTGGTACAGAGATGATAAAGGATGTTGAGAAGCCTTTTGTTTATATGTAAACAGGTGAAACTTCAGGCCAAAGTGTTCATGATTTAGAAGTGACTTGTATTATGAAAGGGGAGTGGTCAGCTCTCTGGCTGAGCACATGAGTCCAGAACTAGTTAGAAGTTCAGCTGTGTGGAAACCGGCTGCAAAACTCTCCCTCTCTCTCCTTCTGCCCTTCGAACTTCTACCTGTAAGCATTTGTTCCATTTTTGCTGTTTTTTCAGGGGGTTTGATTATTGGGACTGTTGTGTATATTTGGAACAACATAATTAAGTCTAGTTTGGATAGACTGAGTTCTGGAGGGGTTTTTTATTCTGTTCTTTGTGTTTCATTGTTTAATTTTGTGAATAAATTTTTACCTGGTTTAAAACCTGGTAGTCAACCTTGCTAACTTACTCTGGGTAATTTTCACTGCACACTTACTGAAACAAATTGCAAAGTTATAGTCTGGGCTGCCTACTTAAGAATGTTTTGAATGGTCTGGCCTAGTCCATAATAATGGAAACAATGGGAATTCAAGGGATTGTTGCATTATTAATGCTGGAAGTCCCCTCACCTTACAACAAACACATGCATTTATATAACGCCTTTAATCTTATAAAACATACTAAGTGGCTTGACATGAACATTATTGCTCTGAGGATCCTCTGTCTGGGTCCCTATATATTCTCACTCTGTTCCCTTGGAGCTGCTCAGTTTGTGGCTCCTTTACTCTGACATTGGAATCATCTGTTTTAATGAAGACAGATACAAAGTCATGTCCTTCAACTCCTCAAGAAGTTTCCTTGTTGCTCCTCAATCAGCCTCTTTCTTACTTTGCCTCTCCTTATTAGTTTTCATTTTTCAAACATTGGTTCCTAAAAACATGATTCGCCATTAAACTATTTTCATCGTTTTCTGTTTGACCTTTGATATTTTTCATTCTTCTCCTGTACTCTTTGTATTCATCTTGCCTCTCTATTGAACTATTGATCATGCAGTTCCTTTTAATGTTTGATTTTTACCTGTGTCTTCAATTCCTTGTGGAGGTTCAGTATTAGAGTCTCCTCCTCTCTCCCCTTGCAGCTCTGAGTCTAGTCTTGACCCAATTAACTCCACTTCGGAACCTCCCGCTGTTCATTCACTGCTTTCCCAGGCAATTGACTGAGTCAGATTTCATTCTGACTCACTTGAATTACAGTCTTCCAGGTGACCATCACTGGACATAGATTGAGGATTATTGCTTGGTTGGAAAGGATGAGTCAGGTGGAAAATGAATTCACTACCAGCCTACCTAATGAACAGAGTTGAATCATGACTGGATAGTACGTGAATTTAAGGGTGGAGGTTTCAGGGGGTATAGCTGCAGTGGGCCTCGAAACCTCCGTGCCCACTTTAATTCCAAACCCTCAATAATATCTGCATCGAGTGACACCATGATTCATGGCTGGAATGGAGCTGACATGGAAGATCTCCACATCAATCACAGCTGAAGGCTGCTCTCCTGTAGGAGCTGGGGTTTATTTCACACACACCATTCATCTGTAACTATCCTCCACTTCCTCTGTTTAGAGTTTAAACCAGTCTTTATTGGGTCATGTATTTGCAGGTTGACTCAGTTTCCCAAGAGGTTTTAAGTTGATTCACTGACTGTATTCTGCAGGAAGCTGTTTAAATAGACTCAGTTTTTTTCTGAGCAATGTTGTAAAAGACACAGTTTACTGAGGATCCTGCTGTCACTCCCATCCCCAGCACCAATTCATTAGCAGAGACCGTGCTGTCAGGACCATGCTCATCAATAATTGAACAATCAGAGAATTACCAATGTGACCAGTGCCCTCCAGCCCTGGATGGGTGTCAGGACAGGTCTCTGAAAGTGAGATTGCATTCTGACTTTAAATTGCACTGAAACCCTCTGAAGTGCCTGCTCACTGCAGCATTGAGTAGAAGAGCAGTTCCCAGGTTGGAGAGCCTGTTTACAGAGGATAGTCTCCTGGGAGCAGTTGAGAAGGTAACGTGAGCCAGCAGGACTCCCAGCCTTCTCTCAGGGGCCATTGCCTGGGATTGTGTGATTTCAATGTCACTTCACACTTGTCAGCCCAAGCCTGGATATTGTCCAGGTCTTGATGCTCCATGGACATGGGATGGCTTCAGTACCAGAGGAGCTGTGAATGGAGCTGAACATTGTGCAATCATCTACAATCATTCCCACCTCTAACCTAATGATGGAAGACAAGTCTTTTATTGAAACAGCTCAAAGTGGAATCTAAGACATGACCTTGGGGAACTCCTGCAGAGATGTCCTGGAGCTGAGATGACTGATCTCCAACAACCACAACCATCTTCCTATGGAGCAGTTATAACTCCAGCCAGCAGAGAGTCTTCTCCCTTATTCCCATTGATTCCAGTTTTGTTCGGGCTCCTTGATGTCACACTTGGTCAAACATGGCCTTGATATCAGGGGCAGTCACTCTCACCTCACCTCCTGAACCCAGCTGTTTTGTCCATGGTTGACCCAAGGCTGGAATGAAGTCAGGAGCTGTGTGACCCTGGCAGAGCCCAAACTGAGTATCAGGGAGCAGAGTATTGCTAACCAGGTGCTGCATTGATAGTACCATTGATGACACCTTCCATCACCCTGACTGAGGATCAGGAGTAGACTGATAGGGTGGGTATTATCAGGTGGGATTTGTTTGAATTTCTCATTTACACTGTAGGAAATAGGAACAGGAGTATGTTGTTCAGGCCCTCCAGCATGCTTTGCCATTGAATAGGATCATGGCTGATCCCACATTCCTTATGTCCATGTTCCTGCTTTTCTCCATAATCCTTGGTTCCCTGACTGATCAAGAATCTCCTTCAGCCTTATATATACACAAGGCCTCCTCCCCCACAGCTCTTTGGGGCAGGGAATTCTAAAGAATCACAACCCTTAGAGGAAGAAATACCTCCTCATCTCAGGCTTACAGTGGGGAGCTTTTATTCTGAGACTATGCCATCTGGTCTTAGAGTCTCTCATGAGGAGGAACATCATCTCAACATTGACCCTGTCACACCCCTGAACAATCCTTTATGGTTCAATGAGATCATCACTCATTCTTCTCAACTCCATTGAGTCGAATCCCAAACAGTTTGGATTTTGCTCTTAAGACAATCCCTCCAGGGATCATCCTCATGAACTTTTCTCTGAACTGCCTTCACCAAAATGACATCTCTCCTCAAATAAGGCAAGCAAACTGCTCACAGAACTCCAAATATGATCTCACTAGTTGCAGTAAGACGTCTCTACTCTTATTCTCCAAGCCCCTTGAAATAAGGGACAACATTCCATTAATATTCCTGATTACCTGCTGACCCTGTGGGTGAGCTTTCTATGTTTCATGCACAAGTATTCCCAAGACCTTTTGTGTTACAGCTTTCTGCAGTTTGTCTCCATTTAAATATTCTGTTCTTTTGTTCTCCCTTCCAAAATGAACAACTTCACATTTTCCCACGTTATGCACCATTTGCCAACCTTTTGCACAGTTACATCACCTATCAATGTCCATCTGTTTGTATCCCTCTCACATCCTGCCTTCCCACCTAATTGTAGGAGTGAGTTGATGGCGATAATACATTTTCAGGAGACAGCAGAGTTCAAGGCATGTGGTCATTTCTTCATGCAATGACCAGGACAATGCAGGGAGAGGCCAAAGACTACCCTGAATCTGGCCTTAATGTGAGGCCCAGTCGCCCTTTGAATTGTCAGCTCAGATCAGAAGAAAAGTCAATGACACTCTAATTTTAAATGGTCTCTTGTACACTTTTCTTGTTGCATTAATTTGGCTGCACATTCTCCCTCCCCCTGAACATGACTAGTTAATGGGTGTTTCATTCTCCAACTTTAATTGGATTTTTAGTATATCAGTCCATACTAATAATTACTCTTTGCTGTGATCTGATCAGGCCATTTTAGTCTGTGAGAAATTGAACTCTTTATAGTTCTCTCAACTGTGATATCTGTGTGGGCTCTCTTGGACAAGGCTGTAACAGTCTTCTTTCAGGTTTCTCACAATTCAAATGCTCTTACATACTGTGCTTCTTACAGATAAGGAGGCTTCTCTTCAATACTCCTAATTAGTTTTTAAAACCTTTCTTTCTAATGTTTTCTTTCATGATTTTTTATGGATGTTTGTTAAATCTATAATTTACTTGGAAACTGTATCTATGATTATATCTTGAAGAATCTTAATCAAAACCTACTTGTATTATAACTGAACAGAAAAAATGTGAAAGAAAAATAACTAATTAGTGTGAAATCTTTCAGGATTTATCATAAAACAGGGACAGAAAATGGATTAAGACTGGGATATGGTGTCGACTGATAGAATGAACATCAACAGCATGTATAACACTGTTGTGTCATGATGTAATGATGAGATCGACAAGGATCGCAGGGGAATCTCTGGACAAGTCAATCCGTAAAGAAAGAGTTCTTCTGGAAAGTTCCATTGACATTGGGAAATGAATACGATTACACATTCACAGGTTCCATTATCTCTTAAATCTCATCTACAGTATTCCCTGACACCAATACTCCTTTTTCAGGACCTTCTTATCTTGAGGATAGCAAAGAATGTTGCATATCCAGTCTTACAGTGAAAACAAGCAGTCATTGTACTCTGTGCTGATACCACATGAAACAAATGCTTCCCACATTATACAATGTATGTTACTGCAAAGCTTGTTGGGGTTTTCAGCCATTTTATGCTGTTCTGTCATGGGCAGCCCTAACATTAATGTTAACTGTAAATATAGCTACAGTACGTTCCCTTCCTTCCCCCAAGTCATTAAGATATATTGTCAACAGTTGTGTTCCCAGCACTGATCCCTGTGGTACCTCACTGGTCATAGGCTGTCAAATAGTGAGCCTTGCATAAGAGCATCCACAGACAATGCATTGTTCTTTAATAACAAGAAGGTTATTAAATGATAACAACAATTACATTTGGTCAGGAACAATTACTAGGACCTGAGGGAGCTGTTACAGATATAGTTGCTCCCTCTATAAGCTGGAACAGAACTCTTTGTCTCCATCCACAGACAGTGTGTGATGTCAGTAGAATGGGTAGAGCCAATGTGACATGAGTATTAACCCTTTCAGAACCATCACGTTTACAATGCATAAAACACATACAGAAAATGGATTAAGACTGGGACATGATGTCGACTGATCGAATGAACATCAGCAGCATGTATAACACTGTTGTGTCATGACATAATGATGACTTCGACCAGAGTCTCAGGGGAATGTCTGGACAGATCAATCCGTAAGGAAAGAGTTATAGAGTCATAGAGATGTACAGCATGGAAACAGACCCTTCAGTTCAACCTGTCCATGCCGACCAGATATCCCAACCCAATCTAGTCCCACCTGCCAGCACCTGGCCCATATCCCTCCAAACCCTTCCCATTCATATACCCATCCAAATGCCTTTTAAATGTTGCAATTGTACCAGCCTCCCCCACATCCTCTGGCAGCTCATTCCATACACGTACCACCCTCTGTGTGGAAAGGTTGCCCCATAGGTCTCTTTTATATCTTTCCCATCTCATCCCAAACCTATACCCTCTAGTTCTGGAGTCCCCGACCCCAGAAAAAGACTTTGCCTATTTACTCTATCCATGCCCCTCATAATTATGTAAACCTCTCTAAGGTCACCCCTCAGCCTCCGACTCTCCAAGGAAAACAGCCCCAGCCTGTTCAGCATCTCCCTATAGCTCAAATTCTCCAACCCTGGCAACATCCTTGTAAATATTTCCTGAACCCTTTCAAGTTTCACAACATCTTTCCGATAGGAAGGAGACCAGAATTGTACACAATATTCCAACAGTGGCCTAACCAATGTCCTGTACAGCCTCAACACAACTTCCCAACTCCTGTACTCAATACTCTGACCAATAAAGGAAAGCATACCAAACACCTTCTTCACTATCCTATCTACCTGCGACTCCACTTTCAAGGAGCTATGAACCTGCACTCCAAGATCTCTTTGTTCAGCAACACTCCCTAGGACCTTACCATCAAGTTTATAAGTCCTGCTAACATTTGCTTTCCCAAAATGCAGCACCTCGCATTTATCTGAATTAAACTCCATCTGCCACTTCTCAGCCCATTGGCTATCTGGTCAAGATCCTGTTGTAATCTGAGGTAATCCACTACACCTCCAATTTTGGTGTCATCTGCAAACTTGCTAACTGTACCTCCAAATCATTTATGTAAATGACAAAAAGTAGAGGACCCTGTGCAGATCCTTGTGGCACTCCACTGGTCACAGCCTCCAGTCTGAAAAACCACCACTCTCTGCTTCTATCTTTGAGTCAGTCCTGTATCCAAATGGCTAGTTCTCCCTGTAGTCCATGAGATCTAACCTTGCTAATCAGTCTCCCATGGGGAACCTTGTCGAATGCCTAACTGAAATCCATACAGATCACATCTACTACTCTGCCCTCATCAATTCTCTTTGTTACTTCTTCAAAAAACTCAATCAAGTTTGTGAGACATGATTTCCCACGCACAAAAGTGGGCGGCACGGTGGCACAGTGGTTAGCACTGTTGCCTCACAGCGCCAGAGACCCGGGTTCACTTCCCGCCTCAGGCGACTGACTGTGTGGAGTTTGCACATTCTCCCCGTGTCTGCGTGGGTTTCCTCCGGGTGATCCGGTTTCCTCCCACAGTCCAAAAAAGATGTGCAGGGCCAGGTGAATTGGCTGTACTAAATTGCCCGTAGTGTTAGGTAAGGGGTAAATGTAGGGGTATGGGTGGGTTTGCTTCGGCGGGTCGGTGTGGACTTGTTGGGCCGAAGGGCCTGTTTCCACACTGTAATGTAATCTAATCTAATCTAATCTAATCTAAAAAACCATGTTGACTATCCCTAATCAGTCCTTGCCTTTCCAAATACATGTACATCCTGTCCCTCAGGATTCCCTCCAACAACTTATCCACCACGAGGTCAGGCTCACTGGTCTATAGTTCCCTGGTTTGTCCTTACTGCCCTTCTTAAACAGTGGCACCATGTTTGCCAACCTCCCGTCTTCCGGCACCCCACCTGTGACTATTGATGATACAAATATTTCGGCAAGAGGCCCAGCAATCACTTCTCTAGCTTCCCACAGAGTTCTCGAGTACACCTGATCAGGTCCTGGGGATTTATCCACCTTTACCCGGTTCACGACGTCCAGCACTTCCTCCTCTGTAATCTGGATATTTTGCAAGATGTCACCATTTGTTTCCCTACAGTCTATATCTTCCATATCCTTTTCCACAGTAAATACTGATGCAAAATACTCATTTAGTGTCTCCCCCATTTTCTGCGGCTTCACACAAAGGCCGCCTTGCTGATTTTAAGGGGCCCTATTCTTTCCCTAATTACCCTTTTGTCCTTAATGTATTTGTAAAAACCCTTTGGATTCTCCTTAATTCTATTTGCCAAAGCCATCTCACGTCCCCTTTTTGCCCTCCTGATTTCCCTCTTAAGTATACTCCTACTTCCTTTATACTCTCCAGAAAGTTCCGCTGACACTGGGAAATGAATAAGATCACACATTCACAAGTTCCATTATCTCTCTAATTCATCTACAGTATTCCCTGACACCAATACTCCTTTATCAGGACCTATGCAGTGCTTATTCAGAGAGAAAACATCTCCAGATAAGGGCTTAGGGGAATGTCTGTGTAGATCAAGCAGTAAGGAAAGAGCTCTTCCAGAAAGTTCCATTGACATCCAGAGGTGAATAAGATCAAACAATCACAAGTTTTGTTGTCTCTCTGTCCCTCAATGTCACTCCTGAACAAACCTCGATTGTGTTCCTATTTGAAAGCTGCCAGTGATTGTGAATGGACCCTGTTCTTTATAAACAGATTCAATCTCACTGCTGCTATTGCATGAAGGAAACCTCCCAACAGGGAGAGAAATGGGGTACGGATGGAGTTCCGATCTGGTATAACAATCTTGTTCATCAGATCAAATGGTAAAATATTTCGCACATCCATGTGAATATTATTCACTTACTTTGGAGGTGTTTAATACAACCTAATTGTGACAACATTGTAAGTATTCTCATTGCTAACATTCATTAATTTCTGACCTTCGAAATGCATTCACTTCCAGCCTGATTACAGGGGTCAGGAACCATGAGTACAGTTTCCTTTCTCACTGAGCTGTTCCAGTGCCATGTTGTCCAATTTAATGCGTAACTCCAGGAACATTCCCATGGTTTCCAATCCTTTCTGTGCTGAGCTGTCAGTCTCTGATTGGTCAGCAGGAATTTGGACATCATTGATTCTTGATTTAGGATCAGAATTAGGTTAGAATGTCATGATGGTTGGCACAGACATGTTGGGCTAAAAGACTTGTTCCTGTGCAATTATTCTCTTCTATGTTCAGAAAGAGCCGTTAATTTTACTGCCGGATATGATGGTCCATTTGGAGATCAGTGATGTAGGAAGAAAAAGAAAATCTGTGTCAGGACAGTGGGAGGGATTCAAGTTGGAAACTCTGAGAGGACAGGGCAAATATGTTTGTGTAAAGACAAAGCACATAAGAACGAGGAGTAGGAGGAGGCAATTCACTCTTTAATTGTATTCCCCTCTTTAGTCAGTTTGAGGGCAATCCATATTGTACACCATGGCCATTTAATCAGAGACTGGATATTTTGTGGTTCTCATCTTAAAGTGTTTCATTATTTGGAACATCAGAACTGAATATAGTCAAAGGAGAAAAGTGGTAAACAACAATAGTCTGTTTATTTTTAATTAAAGGTATACTGCCAGAACATTGCACCAGGCAGCCATCTTGCCTCCACACACTCAGGGGAACAGAACGACCTAATTGAACAGACGAGACATAAAGAAAGTAATTCAGATCCTGGAACTTGGATTGACCTGCGTAACATGCACAAGGTAAAACTGCGTGTTATTACAATGGAATCACACTTTTGTCTAGTCATTAAGAAAACCAATCTGTGCTCATTCTTTCAATTAATTCTCAGATTCTCGCACACCTGAGCTTCCAGGCTGTTTGACTGTGTGGAGTGTCTCACTCACTATCACTTTTGCTGCATGGGAATGGTCCTGTTCAGGTCATGGGAGTTGTTCACTAATTGGGGTTCTGGATCATTTCATTTGTCCGTTTTAAAGTTTTTTTTTTAATGGCCTACTTTGTGCCTTTTCAAATCCAGAGAAGATTCTCTGAGCCACATTATTGCTGATAGCTGCTCTCAGTCTCTTGTTAAGAACTAAGCCAGACCACTTGAAACATTCTTAAGCAGGCAGCTCAGACCATAACTTTGTAATTTGAAAATTACCCAGAGTAAGTTAACGAGGTTGATGACTAGATTTTAAAACAGACAAAAATTTATTCACAAAATAATGCAATGAAACACAAAGAACAGAATAAAGAACCTCTAGAGAGAATGCAACCTGTCCAACCAGACTTAAAGGTGCTGTTCCAAATATACACAACAGTCCCAATAAGCAAAATCCCTTTAAACACCAGTATAAATGGTACACATGCTTACAGTTTGACGTTGAAGGGCAGAAAGAGAGAGAGAGAGAGTTTCCACAAAGATCCCTGTTGAACACCTCACCACTTCAAGACTGAACTAAACTGCTCAGCTCAGCTAAAGAGCTGACCACTCCCCTTTCTTCATACAGTCCACTTCTAAAACATGATCACTTTGTCTTGAAGTCTCATCTGTTTACATATAAACAAACTGCCTCTCAAAATCCTTTTCATCTCTGTACCAAATCAGACAGATCGGAGCCTGGCCCAGTTTATTAGCCCTCTGAAAAAAATCAAGGACAGAGTATCCTTGAGCCAAGGAACAGCTTTCAGGGGAAAAAAAGGGACTAGCTTTGTGAGACGCTGCAGAGCAGATGGCCATTTTCCAGCCTCCTGCCACACTGCCACCTTAGCTGAAATGGTGTAGATTGTCCAGCCACTCCGAGCTGTCTCCTGAGGTCCATTCTCACACCTACTAACTCAATGATTTCAGTTTCATCTCAAGCATCATTCGCTGTAAAACTTGTCCCTTTTCCTCACTGGGTCTTGAAACTCTCTCCCTCTTTTTCCTTTTCTGTTTCCTGAAACTCTCACAATCAAACAAGAAAAGATGTACTTACCAGAAAGCAGATGTTGCAATGGCTCACCAGACTAATTATTAGCATGCAGATTGTTGCATGAGTCTCAGGAAACAGGGTAAGATATTTTGGACAAGAATGAGAAATTTCTTCATTCAAAGGGTGGTGAAGCTGTGGAATTCACTACCAAACAAAGCTTATAAGGCCGTTTAGTGAGTGTGTTTCAGGAAAGAAATAGAGTTCTTGAGGATAAAGATCTCAACTGGTGTGGGAGTATGGCATTGAGATGGAGGAATGGCAATGATTATGTTGAATGGCAGAGTGGGCTTGATGTGTAAAGTGGCTTATTCCCCCTGTTTTCTGTTTTCGAACTGCAGACTTTGTATAGTTTTAAAGCAGGCAGATTGACTCAAGTTCAGGGAATATTCTGAGGAATTAACCAGTAAAAGTCAATTGCTTGTTTGAAAGCCCAGTGTGTGTCTGTATTCTTGTGCGTAATGAAAGCTAATAAATTAGTACAAAGGTTTTGATTTTGTCCAACAGATACGACATGTGCAGTAAATATGTTTTCAAGTGTGTTATTGACATGGTGAGGTCTGAGCCAACCTCTGATAACCGCATATTGTCTAAGCTTTTTATACATCTCCTCGAAAAACTTTGCCATTATTTTTACTGGAGTAAACCTCTCATAGTCATCCTTTCTGTCTTCCTCTTACTTATTCTGCATGAAGCTGCTGCTTATCAATGAAAGACCTGAGATTAGCAAAGGAAATGCTACATGATCTGCAGAATACACTGTCTATTTGAATTTGGTTTTACCATGTAACTAGACCACTGGGAACACTTGCTTGTTAGTTCGTTTCTCCCCAAGTTTACAGTTAATCTTTATGAGGAACTCTTGATTTATATCCTTTGTTGTGTAATATAAATCAGGACCCACTAACCAAATGTGCTTCACTGTGCAATTTACAAGAGTCGAAGCTCCATTGCAGCTTCTAGAATTGCAGGATTGATAAATATTTCCTGGTTCCTATTTTTAGCTCCACATAGATCACGGAGGAGATGATGGGCCAACACAAAGGTACGTTTTTAAAGAAAAAAATCCAAAAATGCCACATTATGGTCAAAATGTACTTGACCCCAGTAACGATTCCAAAGGTGAGATGGTGAACTTCTTTGCATCTATGGTACACTTTATTGGAGAATATCGAAGGTGACTCACTTGAATTTTGCTATTTGCCAAAGAATTCAAACTTGGGCAAATGCTCCTCACTGATCTGGGATACTTCTGCCTTTTAAAGTTTCTGCTGAAGAGATGATGATGAATGTTGGCGCCAATAGATTTATATGGCCTAACCTCGCACCTGTTGACACTCTTCTACATGAGGTCGTGTTGAAAAGTTGGTTTGCTGCAGTGCCTTGGAGTGGCTCAAATACAATTAGGAGAGCTGAAGCTCAATATTCTGAATTCTCCTTCCGACAATGTCTTGTGGCTTGCAAGTAAGCAATGCCAGTTTAACACTAACTTACCACACTTGGCCATGTATTATACACAAACTTCATGTGACAATGACTCAGATTGATCAGAGAAAATTGTAAATTCTGTATTTCTGTTGTCATAATCTGTACTTCAAAGTTTTCAAACATCTAATGGTACGGCAAGGCTTTCTTCATATGAACTTTTTAAAAAAGTCAGTCATTTTGAAATGCTGGGTTGTTTCAAATACTATAGTATTACCATAATCGTGAAGCGAATGATGTACAATAACCATAAATACAAATTTATAGGAGTGGGCCCTTGTGCCTACTCTGTCATTTATTAAGATCATAGCTGATTTGATTTCTTTATATTCTCTCATGGATTGTGGGCTTTGGCTGGACCAGCTAATATTGCCAGTACCTAGTTGCCCTTGAAGGTTGTGGTGAGTTGCAGCAGTCTGTGTGCTGTAGATAGACCCATAGTGCTACTAGTAAAGGTAATGCAACTGAATGTCGAGGGAAGATAGTTAAATTTTTCTTTGTTGGAGTTGGTCATTGCCTAGTCCCTGTATATCTAAGGGGTCACAAATGGTGCTGAGCATTATGTAATCATCAGGGAATATCCTCACTTCTGACCTTGTGATAGAGGGAAGGTCATTGATGAAATCACTTAAGGCAGTTGGGCCCAGGATCCTAACCTGAGGAATTCCTGCAAAGTTCCCAAGACAGTAATTTTGCTAAAGTTCTTTGGAGCCACACTCAGTCAGATGCTGGCTTGATGCGAAGAACAGTCACTTTCATCTTACCTATGGGATTTAACACTCTTGTCCATGTTCAGACCAAGGCTGTCATGAGGTTCAGTCTTAGTAGCCCTCTTTGGAGGGTCGGTGTGGACTGGTTGGGCCGAAGGGCCTGTTTCCACACTGTAGAGAATCTAATCTAATCTAACAACTGCTCTTTGATAGCACTGTTAATCACCCTTTCTTTACTGATTTATTATGGCTTTAATTCCATTTTTCTGTCTACTTTTTATATGTTTCAACCTCCTGTTAGTCAAGAATCCATTTAGTCTGGCCTTGAAAATATTCAATGACCCAGCTTCCACTGCTTTGAGGATGATAATTTTACCGATCTGCAACTGTCAAACACATGCTTCTCATCTCTATCGTAAATGGGTGACTCCTTATTTTTAAATTGTGACTCCCCCGCCACAGTTTTAGTCTCTCTCAAAAGGAAAAACGTCATCTCAAGTGTCAAGTCTCCTCCAATTTTTATGTTTTGATAAGGCCACCTCTTTTTGTTGAAACTCGAGTAAATCTGGGTTCAATGTTTCTGTCAGCATTTTGGACAAAACTTTCATGTGTTATAATGCATTCTCCAACATTCCATTTGCCTTCCTAAGTGCTTGCTGCAGCTGCACCCTAACTTTTGTGATTTATGTACCAGGTGACCCAGGCCCTCTGCATTGTAGAGTTTTGCTGTTAATCTCAAATAATATATTGCTTTTTGATTCTTTCTGCCAAAGTGAGAAAATGAGGTTTGCAGATGCTGGAGATCAGAGATGGAAATGTGTTGCTGGAGAAGCGCAGCAGGTCAGGCAGCATCTAGGGAACAGGAGAATTGACGTTTCGGGCATTAGCCTGAAGAAGGGCTAATGCCCGAAACGTCGATTCTCCTGTTCCCTAGATGCTGCCTGACCTGCTGCGCTTCTCCAGCAACACATTTCCATTTCTGCCAAAGTGGCCAAGTTCAGATTAATCCAATGTTTTATGGTGCAAACTTTTCATCTAGTTACATAACTCATCTAAATCCGTCTGTATAACTTTTTCTTCTTAATTGACCTTACTCCGAGCAAGTTGCAATCACAGCAACCATACATTCAGTCTTTTTCCAAGTAATTTGTGGATAGTCACTTATTATTACAAAATTTGAACACTGAAAAAAGGCACATTTTATTGAAGATTTTTGTTTCTCACTCGTTAATTGACAAGAATACCAAATAACATTTATGCTGCGTGGGAGGAGAGGACAAATTAACTGGCAAATGGACTCTGGTAAACATGTTACCACGGAGAATGCATCAATTAATGATTGACCGTTAAATGACAGTCTTTAAATTTTAAGCCAGAGAATTTGACTGTAGACGGGGCATTGACCTGAGAAAAGACCTAGTGAATGACCAAGATTCATTTTATTCAGTTGAAACAGATGCAGTGTGCGTTAGTGCACTTTGTCCGCAATGAACAAGGCCCACTACATTACATGTATCTATCTTCCAGTGCCCAATTGAACAACACTGAGTCGAACTAACAATCTTAAATTTGTTATCAACATAATTCTTTGTGCCTTTGTTATTATCTGCAATTACAGAATCAGATTGAATATTAAACACTGTTGCGAGTGCCCAGTTTACGTGAGATTACTCTGGAAAGATAGGTATCTCATAAGTTTGAGCAGCAGGCGAAGCTAGCTGTTTTATACTGCTACAATGCAGCAGCATGTGAGTGGTGTTTGCTATTAACAAGATGCTTCCATCAAGCCAAAAACATGTTCTGCCCATCACACAAACCAATAACGCGATGTATCAGTTTCAATGCCAGGTACGAATGTCCATTCTAAAGCTTAACATGTCATTTCTACACATATCCCTTCAGTCGATATAAGAAGCGATGTGCTGACTGTAGCCAATCAGCCCACATTTGCAAAACCTGCAACACAGTGTCCAACATTAAATATGATTCTGTCATGGCCTAATCCTGAGTGTGGCAAGATTTATTTTCTCAACCAATTGAGGATTGTCTATTGGGCTCACAGTCACGTGCTCCTGCTGGGATGTACTGAGACTAAAGGCAGGTTAGAAATGTCCATCCACCATAATCCAGTTCTACTAGAAAGAAAGTGTTATGTCCATTTAATATGGAGCATAAATCAAGTATAGTTAAAATTTACATGGAAATGTAACAAGCTGAACTTCTTTCAGCTATGTAGCTTAGCCTTTAATAGTCAGAAATAAAATTTTAACAGAACTAATAAATTATTAGACAAATTGTGGTCTCAGGTCTAAAGTAAAATAAAGCCAGTTGATTCAAACCCAGATAGCTGTCTTTCCGCTTACAATGTGTTCATCATGACCATGTAATACAAGTCAACTTTAAGATCCAGCCCACCTTCTTTATATCAATCTTAAAAATTGCAGAGCCCTGACTATTAGTTGCCCAATCAAATAGCATTGAACATTTACTCTTCAATTTTTAAAAAATATGATTGGAACAAATGTTGATTAATTTATCACATTATGAGATATGTGTGTTTCTGTAAATTAAGCATTCATTTTAATTCACCCAGGAAGAATATGGGTGAATGAAATATGTAAGAACGGAATGTTTTTACTCTACGTTTAGATAATTGAAAGCGGCATATAGACTGTATCCTTGTTTCATGACTGATTTTAATAAACACAGCAAAAAAACCATTTTAATTCCACTTAGGTAGTTACAAATATTTCTGTGGAGAAAGTGAGGTCTGCAGATGCTGGAGAAGGGCTTATGCCCGAAACGTCGATTCTCCTGTTCCCTAGATGCTGCCTGACCTGCTGCGCTTTTCCAGCAACACATTTCCAGCACAAATATTTCTGTGGCACTCATGCGATTGGGTTATGTTCTTTATATTTTTCATTAGTAATAATAGATGTAAGTTTTGGCTCAAATCCAGCAAATAATTTTAAAGAGGTATTTTCTGCTGACTGGCTGCAAAATGTTCCCGTTTTACAGGGTGGGCTTTGCTATTACTGGTGAGAATGCCAAGTTTCTCCAGTTTTTTGTTCTTGGCGTGCATGTACGTGGTGTAGTTTTGTTGCCTTGTCTGTTTGGCAATGTCACATAATTGTACTGATGTATCCTGTGTGCAGGCTGTGAGTGTTGGTTCCATCTGAATTTCAAGGTTGTGGCGCCTGCTGTAGAGTTGGTGCACGAGATGATTGAGGAGTTTGCGAGAGGTGCGGTGGCAAAGTCTCTCTGCGTAGTCTGTGTTGTGGGTCGACCTAAGTGGGTTCGTGATCCGTAATCCTTTTGGGATCTTTCCTGCTTGCCTGCATTCCTGTAGAAACTTGATGTCTGTGTCGATATGTGCAATCTTCTTGGAGATCCTCTCCACTTTAAGCCGGCGGTTAGTGGTGTCGATAGTAGTCATGATTTAGAGATGCCGGTGTTGGACTGGGGTGTACAAAGTTAAAAATCACACAAGACCAGGTTACAGTCCAACAGGTTTAATTGGAAGCACACTAGCTTTCGGAACGACGCTCCTTTATCAGGTGATAGTGGAGGGCTCGATCGTAACATAGAATTTATAGCAAAAATTTACAGTGTGATGGAACTGAAATTATACATTGAAAAATTGATTGTCTGTTAAGCCTTTCATCTGTTAGAATACAGTGATAGTTTCACTTCTTTCATGTGTAAATCACAAAACCTTTTTTTTAAAGTTGCATTCTCGGGTTAGCTGTTAACAATGGTGATAGCTGGACAATATGTTGAAGGTATTGGCCCCCTGTGTTCTCTGTCTATGCCATGATGTTTAGATTGATTCTAATCTAAAAAGTGAGATAACAGAGTTTTACATAAATTCATGCAGTTTTTGAGCTCAGAGTTCTACAGAGTTCTACATAATTTTTGCTATAAATCCTGTGTTACGATCAAGCCCTCCACTATCACCTGATGTATACTGGGAATAATACTGCACTCAGAGGATTGAATACAGGGAATAACAGTGTAGGCAGAAAAATATACACTAGGAGTAACACTGCATGTGTTTGAATGTGCACTGGTAGTAACAGTGTATAGATAGCAGAAAGTACACTGGGATATATCACTGCAGACATAGGCATGTACACTGACAGTAACACTTCAGATAGGGGAACATGTACTGTATGTGATAGAGGGGTAAGCTGCACAATTAATCTCGGCAAGCATAACTTTCCAAAGTTGCTGATTAAAACCTATAGGCATGGATGAGAAATTGTGGTTGAGATTGTGCTGTTGACAGTGTGCAGATGCCCAGATCTTCACAGTGTCAGTGATAATGGGAGACAGTCATTTGAACGCGAGAGGCATTAGGATTTGAAACAGCCTCATGTTTCTCAATGTGACAGAGTCATCCTGCACAGCCACCACCACCTTCTGTACTGAGGACAAAACAAAAGCCATATATTTTAAAATGTAGAATTTCTGAGGATGTGCTCATCACTGGCTCAGCCTTTATTTATTGCCCTTGAGGTCGTAGCAGTGAGTTGGCTCTTTGAATCACTGGTGTAGGTATTGTGAGGGAGGAAGAATCTTAATCCAGTAACAATGAAGGAATGGGAATATAACTCAAAGACAGGATAGTGTGGAGCTTGAAGGGTAACTTGGAGGTGACAATGTTCCCAGGTACCTGCTGCCTTTTGTTCTTCCAGATGTAGAGGTTATGAGTTTGGAATGTGCTATCAATGGAGCATTGATGAGTTGTTGCAGAGCATCTTGTATATAGCTCATACCTTTGACATTGTGTATCAGTGTATGGAGGCACTGAATGTGGAAGTGGTGAATGAGGTGTCAATCACACAGAATGCATTGTCCCTGATGGTATCAAGCCTCTTGAGTGTTGCTGGAGCTGTCCTCATCCAGGCAAACAGGGAGTATTTCATCACAGACCTGATGTGTTGGAGGTCAATTGTCTTCACCTTAGGTCAGCATCACAAGACTTCCTCAATCCAACCGTCTTCAGCTGACTCATCAATGAGTGTCTCTCCATCCTAAAGTCAGAAGTTTGGATGTTCAGCAACATGTTCATCGCCTTTCATTATTCCTCAGGTACTGAATGTAGGAACATAAAAACAGGAGAAGGCCATTCAGCCTTTTGAGCCTCCTCCATCATTTAATATGATCATGGCTTATTGAACCCTTCACTGCCTCTTCCCCACACAATGCCCTTATATTTTCTATCGTGGTGTTCAGAGATCTATCAATCTCTACTTTAAACTTACTAAATGACTGGGGCAGAGAATTCCAACGATTCCCAACACATTTACAACTCCTCAGATATGAAATCAGTCTTTGTCCAAATGTTCCAAGACAATGACAACATCCAGGTTTGTATGACAGCTCGCAAGGAACTTTCATGACACACAAATATTCATGAGTAACCATGTACAAAAAGACAGAGTCTAAACTTCAGCCCTTGACATACACTGTAATGGACTTCCCATTGCCAAATCCCCCGCTGTCAACATTCCTGGGGATTAGTATTTACCAGAACCTGACCAAGACTCACCATACAAATACTGAGACTACAACAGCAGGTCAGAGGCTAAGAATCATGTAGTGAGAAAGTCACCTCCTTACTCCCAAAACCTATCCACCATCCATCAGGCATCAGACAGGAGTCTGTTGGAATACTCTCCTTTTGCTTGGATGTGCATCTCCAATACCATTCAAGAAGCTGACACTAACCAGGGCAGAGCAACCCATATGATTGGCAGAGCAACCCATATGATATCCACAAACCATCACTCCATCCACCACTGATGCACAGTATCAGCAGGGTATACCATCTACAACATGCATTGCTGAAGTTCACCAAGAGTCCTCAATGAGCATCTTCCAAACATGAAACCAACAAACCTAGATGGACAAGGCCAGCAGATGTAAAGCAACACCACCACCTGCATGTGACACTCCATGCCACTCACCAATTTACGTTATAAATATATAACTGTCCCTTCAGTGTCACTGGGTTAGTATTTTGGAACACTCTCTCTGACAGAATTGTCACTGTAACCACAGCACATGGACAGCAGCAACTCAAGAAGACAGCTCCCAACCAACTTCTCAAGGGTAGCTATAAATGGGTAATAATAGCCAGCTCAGGTCATGATGCATACAGGCCATGAATTAATTTTTCAAAGTGTAGGAGATACATTATCCAGAAAACATCATCCTTACAAAATCAACCCAGAAGAAATTAAACCAAGTGAGAGAAGAGATCAGGTTTCCCGTGGAGTTTTCAAGAGAGTCGCAGAAGCTGGAGCTCATCAACTGTGGTGGTGCAGAAACCAAGCTGATCACCATGACTCTGTCAATCATTGCAAAGTCAAAGAGGAACAAAAGGTAGCTCTGATTGGAGGATTGTACTGAGAGGGATGGACAAAAACTACTTGTTACAAAACATCTCTGGTTAAAAGGCTATTCGGCATTTCCATTAGTTAACATTCTAGCTGAAGGATTTCTGGACAGTTCAGATCACAGAATTGACTCTAGTCTGATGGATCACCTTTTATTTCATGAATTAATATGATTGTCTTTAACTGAAAGAGAGGCAGACACGGTACAGATTTGGATTTAACAATGAGACAGAAATTTATGAATCAAAACAAATGAAAAGAAACAAAACAAAACAAGCTCCCAATTGAAAAATTTGAAAAGAATTGGGAAAGCAAAATCCCATCAACTTCCAAAACCATCACATTGCTCTCACTAAAAGAATCAGAGAAATTCCATCTGTATCAAATCCATTGGTTTGTCTGAATTGCTCCTTCTCAGTTCCAGTCCTATGAGCTGGGAGATCTTTTCCTTGACACCTCACACAAATGAGAGCACAGACTTTGCTACTCTTGAAAATCTGCAGAATTCGAAACAAACTCCGAATCTGAAGGTTCACAGTCTTTCACTGAGCTAACTTATTTCCGGAACTGCTCTGAGCAATTCCCTTTCTCTGGAAGAGACTACACTTGACCCTGATCCCAGTCGGGTCTTCTTTCATCCACCAAAAAGCTCCTAAACATTTTTTTTTAAAACCTTATGACCCGAGACTCTGCTGAGGTAATGTTTTTATTTTTTCTCTCTCCAATTGTAAAACATCCACAGTATAAACAAATTTCCATTAACACCACAGGAGACAGAGACTAGTTTAAAATCATAGTTCTAAAAAAACTGATTCGTTAACCCCCTTCAGAAAGACAGACTGACATCCACATATCATCAGTTTCAAATCCAAACTGAAGAAAACAGATATTGATATGCATCAATCACACATTTGCCTACTTATGCTGAACGTGGATTGTCGCTTGTTGTGATATTGCATGATGTCCCCAAATTCCTTAGTGCTGCAACTTCCTGCTGTCTTATACAATTGAAATAATATGTGGATCCTATATTCTTCCTGACAAAGTGCGTGCCCTCACATTTCCCATCTTATACTCCATCTGCCAAGTCTTGGCCCACCCATATAACCTGCCTATATCTCTCTGTTGACTCTGTGTCATCCTCTGTGTCATGCTCACATACCTGTCTCTTTGTAGGGCACATGGAATGTTCCTCGTTCCAGTCCTACTCAGGTCCCTTCCCACTTCTCTTTCTCTGGTCTATCAATGATATTGTCGGTGTTCCTTCCCTCTCTTGTTCACAATCAGAAATATTTCTAAATTTTGCTTCCAATTTCCACGTAGTTCTCACCTTTCCCTGGTCCAACTTGGACTCCTCCTTCCCTTCCTCCACATTTCTGCTTCCATTTCTGGGGAAATGCTAGTCACCAGTAGCCAATGCAAACCTACTGGCTGCTGTTAGCTGCACTTTGCAACCTCATACCCTGCTTCCCGTTCTCCCAGTTTCTCGATTCTGATGATGCCAACTTCCATTGTGGGGGGGGGCGGGGGGCCTCAGGGATACCCACTTGGTTCCTCAACCCAGAATTCATCGTTACGTGGTTGACAGGGCACTGAGTCTTGTCGGACCCATATCACGTTCTTTTGCCCTCGGCCCTTCTTTTCCAACCACAAAAACAATAGCGTTTCCCTGGTCTACATTTGCCACACTGGCAGCCTGCACATCTAAAGAATCATAAGCCACCATTTCTGTCTTTTCCAGTGGGATGCCACCACCAAACACATATTCCCCACCCTTCCCTTGTCAGCATTTCACATGGACCATTCCCTCCGGGACACCCTGGCCCACTCCTCCTCCATTCACAACATCTCCCACACACACCCACGTTCACAAGTTTCATTAGCTCCCTGTTCCTCAATGTCACTCCTAAATAAATCTCGATTGTGTTCTTCTTTGAAAGCTGCCAGTGATTGTGAATGGACCCTATTCTTTATAAACAGATTCAATCTCACTGCTGCTATTGCATGAAGGAAACTTCCCAACAGGGAGAGAAATGAGGGAGACAGATTGGTTTTAGATCTGGTATAACAATCTTTTTCTTGGGATCAAATGGTGAAATACTTGGCATGTCTATATGAATATGAATTACTTATTTTGGGGGTGTTTAATGCAATCTAATTGTGACATTCTGATGACATTTTAATATTCTGATTGATAACATTTGTTAGTTTCTGATCTTAGAAATGCATTCACTTCCAGCCTGATTACAGGGGTCAGGAACGATGAGTACCATTTCCTTTCTCACTGAGCTGTTCCAGTGCCACATTGCACAATTTAATGTGTAACTCTGGGAACATTCTCATGGTTTCCAACCCCTTCTATGCTGAAGTGTCAGTCAATGATTGGTCAGCAGGAATTTGGACATCATTGATTCTTGAATCAATTGGATCTGATTTCAACGGTTCCATCCTTCTTCACGGTCTGCTATATATATTTCCAGTAAGACTTGACACCTCATCACTTCAGACAACGGAGAGAGAGGGAGGGAGAGAGAGACAGAGAGAAAAAGAGAGAGAGAGACAGAGAGACTGAGAGGGAGAGGGAAGAAGAGGAGCAGGAGAGCCCCATCTTAACTGTGAATCCTGGACATTGATGTTGAATCATTTTTGTTGTGTTTCAGGTGAGGGGAAAGGAACTTCACTGCAGACATGATGCTGCTGATGGGATTGGTGCTGAGTACATTGATCGTCAGTGATGTTGCAGGTAGGGTCAACCTAACATAGTGTGTGAGGACAGGTTAATGCTGTGAACTGAGGGGTTAATGGATGTCCTATGATGTGAATGAGAGAAAACAGACAGAGATGGTACCTCAGGAATCTCCAAAAGTGAGCAATGACCGAACCATTGACACGTGTTTGATATTCTACACATTCCACATTCCCTGTCTGCCCACTCCCCATATGGGCACAGCATGCTTCCCCATCCCACCTGATTTTACTGCCCCTCCCCCTCCTGCCTGTCTGTGCCCAGGGCAAGTGGAAACGCCCAGAGTGTGATACTGGAAAAACACAGCAGGTCAGGCACCATCCGAGAAGCAGGATAATCAGTGTTTCGGGCAAAATGCTTCATCAGCAATAAGGCTTGTGAGCCAGGGGGGCGGAGAAATAAATGGGAGGGGGGTGGGGGGGTGGTGGGCTGGGGGGAAGGTAGCTGAAAGAGCGATAGATAGGTGGAGGTGTGGGTTTGATGGTGATAGGTTGGAGAGGAGGGTGGAGCAGACAGGTGGGATGAAAGATGGACAGGTAAGACAAGTCATGAGGGCAGTGCCAAGTTGGAAGGTTGGATCTGGGATATGGCGGGGGGGGGGGGAATGGCCCATTCAATTTGATTCTATTCTCACATTTCGTGCTCAAATGTATCTCACTCAGTTATCTCCTGCTGTGCTGACTCCCTGTGTCATTTAATATCCAAATCAATCGAATCCCACTATCCTGCTCACTCCCCATAGTCATTAATATTCACCCAGTCCAATCCTATTCTCCCCCTCATTTCCAATACACTACCATTTTTTCAGAAGCTCTCTCATTCCCTTTTTTAAGAATTGAAGAATTCTGTGCTCAGTTTATGGCTCAGGATTGCACTGTCCCCCTCCCCCACCACACTGGAGGAAGAGCACTGTCTGTGAGAAGGTTGAGAATGAAGCCTCATAAATATTGATGGTGGCCAAGTGACAAGTGTTTGAAGAACTAACCAGGGCCTTGCAATTCTGAATGGGGATGGGAATGAATGAAGTGGCAGAAATGTGAGGTGATAACGTGAACAATATGGAAGCCTGAGAGGATAAGAGAAAGGCAAACTCTAACATGATTCTTGGAAGGAACAGAAGGAATCGGGGAAGTGTGGGAAATGGGACAGTTGAAGGGACTCACTGTGGAGTGAGCTCTCATTTTGGGAAGAAACAGGAGAGATATCAGAAACACTGGTATTGACCAAGGCATCATCAGAACAGGACAGACAGAGAAACCGAATGGAACAGATTCTGTACAGAATGTGACAGGGGAATAAGTGTAATGATGGCATCAGTGGGAGCTGGGGCATTTATCCCATTCTGCCATTGACAGCGTCACCTCAGAATTAGAAATGTTGAGGAAGGGGAGAGTCTCAGATTAACCATGAAGGCAAATGATGGGTGAACATTTGGAATAAAGTTGATATTATTTTAAGTGGGTTTATATAATATAAGCTCGTCACTAACAAATCAATTAAGGAATTCATGAGAATGGCCTCCTCCAGAGTGTTGAGAATGTGAACCTTGCCATTACACGGTGTACCAGAGGCAGACTGTACAGCCCCATTGGGGGGAATGTAGACAAGCCAAAGGGAATGAAGTGATTGGTGGTAGTGTTGGAGGAAGTGATCAGAATGGTGGGAGACCTCTGTAGGAAATAAACATTGTCTTTGACTAACTGGACTGAGCAGCTTGTTTCTGTGCTGCACTTTCTCTGTATTTCCACATAAACAAACATAGTGTGTGTGAAGGTTATTGCAGTCAGGTGGGAAGTCTCACTCTGAGGCAGGCGCCATAGCCTCATGAAGGATAAATGAACTGTGAATGATGTGTTTATTGCAGCTTGTTGTAATTTGCAGCTGATGAACTAACTACGCAGAATTCAACATATTCGGATCAGAACCTTGAGAAATTTAGTCCCCGGGCCAAAGGGGATTGTCCTGGTGGCGTCATTTATTTTGGTTGTTGCTACAAGTTTATTCCTGAGAAAAAGACTTGGATTGATGCTGAGGTAAGTCCTTGGAATCTCCATTGTAAGGTATTGGGTTTGTTCCTCAGTGTTTCTGAAATGACTTTATACAAAATGAAAGAAGCTTCTGGTATATTCCTAAACATTTCTGAAGCCATGTGTTAATTTTACATGGAGCAATGAGTTGTCACATTGAATCTGCCAGATATGTGGGGTCTCTCAACACAATAATTTTGCCATAAATGCAAACTGCTTTGTATAAAGCAACCTTTCAGATTATCCTGTAACAATTTTAATTTAAGAATTTTCTTTTTTGAATACTTCATGCCAAAATGAGCTTCTGCACTCCAATAGAATATACTGTGACTTTATACATGCATTGTTGTAGTGATGGTCACTAAAGTTCATTGTTCAGAATGTTGGTGATTACAATCTGTTCTGCTGTAACACGTGTTTTTTTTCAATGTGAATTAGACAATAGACAATAGACAATAGGTGCAGGAGTAGGCCATTCTGCCCTTCGAGCCTGCACCACCATTCAATATGATCATGGCTGATCATCCTTAATCAGTATCGTGTTCCTGCCTTATCTCCATAACCCTTGATTCCACTATCCTTGAGAGCTCTATCCAACTCTTTCTTAAATGAATCCAGAGACCGGGCCTCCACTGCCCTCTGAGGCAGAGCATTCCACACAGCCACCACTCTCTGGGTGAAGACATTTCTCCTCATCTCTGTCCTAAATGGTCTATCCCGTATTTTTAACCTGTGTCCTCTGGTTCGGCACTCACCCATCAGCGGAAACATGTTTCCTGTCTCCAGAGTGTCCAATCCTTTAATAATCTTATATGTCTCAATCAGATCCCCTCTCAGTCTTCTAAATTCAAGGGTATACAAGCCCAGTCGCTCCAGTCTTTCAGCGTAAGGTAGTCCCGCCATTCCAGGAATTGACCTCGTAAAACTACGCTGCACTCCCTCAATAGCCAGAATGTCTTTCCTCAAATTTGGAGACCAGAACTGCACACAGTACTCCAGGTGTGGTCTCACCAGGGGCCTGTACAGCTGCAGAAGAACCTCTTTGCTTCTATACTCAATTCCTCTTGTTATGAAGGCCAGCATGCTATTAGCCTTCTTCACTACCTGCTGTACCTGCATGCTTACCTTCATTGACTGGTGTACAAGAACACCCAGATCTCTTTGTCCTGCCCCTTTACCTAAATTGATTCCATTTAGGTAGTAATCTGCCTTCCTGTTCTTGCCACCAAAGTGGATAACCATACATTTATCCACATTAAACTGCATCTGCCATGCATCTGACCACTCACCTAACCTGTCCAGGTCGCCCTGTAGTCTCCTAACATCCTCCTCACATTTCACCTTGCCACCCAGCTTAGTATCATCAGCAAATTTGCTAATGTTATTACTAATACCATCTTCTATATCATTAACATATATTGTAAAAAGCTGAGGTCCCAGCACTGATCCCTGCAATACCCCACTGGTCACTGCCTGCCATTCCGAAATGGAGCCGTTTATCACTACTCTTTGTTTCCTATCAGCCAACCAACTTTCAATCCAAGTTAGTACTTTCCCCCAATACCATGCACCCTAATTTTGCTCACTAATCTCCTATGTGAGACTTTATCAAAAGCTTTCTGAAAGTCCAAGCAGCTTTAATGTGATTGAAGAATTTAGACCGTTATTTGTAGAACGCGAACTTTCCTGACTTGTATTGGCTATAATGTGATTTCGGCCCCATTAGTTTATATAGTGTGGCTATTGCGTGATTTTCTTATTAATGTGAGAATGGAACCATTGTGTTATACCAGAACCAACTTGTAATATCCTCAACTTTGAATTCGGTCCCCTACTTTAAAGATCATTGCATTACAGAGACAGAAAGGTGATTCAAAGAACAAAAGGCCTTTCAGTTATGAAGGTAACTCTAAGAAAGGAAGTTATTTTGCTGTTAAAATGCTGAGAGGAATAGGTATTACTGGGGAGTATCCAACCTGTTCGACAGGATTTCCTCAAAACCCCAGAATGTCGGAGGCTGAGGGGTGACATTATAGAGGTTTAAAAAATCATGAGGGACATGAATAGGGTGAATAGAAAAGATCTTTTTCTTTGGGTTGGGAGAGTCCGAAAGGAGAGGGCAGGGGATTAATGTGGGAGGGAAAGATTTAAAAAGGACCTGAGGGTTAACATTTTTACACAGAGGATGGTGCGTGTATGGAATGAGCTGCCATAGGAAGTGGTGGAGACGTGTACAATTACAAGATTTAAAAAGCATCTGGATGAGTATATAAATTGGAAGGGTTGAGAGGGATATGGGCCAAGTGCTGACAAATGGGACTTGGTCAGATTGGGATGACTGCTTGGCACAGACGGGTTGAACTGAAGGCTCTGTTCCCGTGCTGTATGACTCTGTGACAAGTGGGTAAGGCGATAAAGAAGGGTTACAGTCTGCTTACCTTCATCTGTGGGGGCACTGGGGATAAAACTGGGCAAGTCACGTTGCAGTTGAATAAAACTTCAGTTAGGCCTCATTTGGACTATTGTGTGCAGTTCTGGTTGCCACACAATAGGAAGGATGTGGAGGCTTCGGAAAGAGTGCAGAAGACGTTTATCAGGATGTTGTTGCATTAGAATGTATTAGCTGTAAGGAGAGATAAGACAAACTTGGTTTGTTTTCAGGAGAGCATCAGAGGTTAAGAGGTGACCTGGTAGAAGTATAGAAAATTATGAGAGACATGGATAGGGAGGATAGTTGGAATCTTTCTCCCAGGGTTCTCCCAGGGTTCACCCCAGGGTGGGGTGAGGTGGGAAAGTTTAAAAGAAAGTTCTTTTTAAAACAAAGGATGGTTGGTGTCTGATACATGTTTGAGCTTTTCGGACAGACACATCATCAGACAGAGAATAGAGGAAATCTCCTAAATGCAGACAGATGGGATGTTTCAAGAATGGCATCATGGTCATCACAGACATGGTGGGCTGAAGGGCCATTTCCTGTGCTATATTGTTCTGTTCTATGTTTGGATTTGTATTTAAATGTTTTACCTTCCACTGGAGCTGTAGCAGGTAAATGAAGTGGGAGAATGTATTTAGAGCCTTTATTTGTTAGGATTTCCATACTATTTCATTTTTAGCATTGTTGGAAGTGTTATAAATATGTGAGATCGAATAATGATATGAAATAATAAATCTGTGCATATACATTGCATTTTGAGTCCAGACATTGAGTCAAGTTTTATAATGGGAAAATACTGAGGTGAAGGGAAAAGAAAAATTAATGCCTGTACTTGTCTTTCCAGGATACTTAACAAATTC
The DNA here is from genome assembly GCF_037043375.1 of Chiloscyllium plagiosum. NCBI lineage: Eukaryota > Metazoa > Chordata > Chondrichthyes > Orectolobiformes > Hemiscylliidae > Chiloscyllium > Chiloscyllium plagiosum. The sequence goes on along the minus strand of NW_028270161.1, from coordinate 24,291,858 downwards.
CAGTAAACCAATTCACAGCAATGGTGTAGGATATCTTAGGACACAATTTTACACTCTCATGCATCATTTTACATTGCATTAATGGGGAGGGGGTGTGGCCTTACTTTCCTCTCTCTCGTCTCAGTCCTGGAATGCATCCGTTCTGGTTGACTCTCCCCTCCTTTCCTGGGGGGAAGTTCCCTGAGACTCCCAGCCTACACTCCAATACTCAGTTTCAGCATAACCCCAGCTCTCAGCGATACCCAAGAACACCAAGCTAGTCTTACCCTGGGATTCCACACACTCCACCCCCAGAACCAATCTTCCTCAGCTCCATCCAGTAAATACCGCTTGTGAGCTTTCCAATCCCCTCGCTCTCAGCTGAACTGAAGTATTCATGCTCATGGGCTTGTTCTGAGGCCGGACCCCAGCCCCTAACACAGAATCAGCAACTTTCTCATTCCCCAGGATTTCTCCTGAATCAAACACTGAGCTGCCTGTTAATTCCTGAACTTCTCCCTGAGTTTGGTGGAATAGCACAGTGATCCAACTCGTATGGAGTCCCCGACACAGATTCTGTGTATTCAGCTGCCTTCCTGCAGTGCACACAGTTACAGCATTGCTAAAATAGAGTTGGCTTCAGTTACTGGCTGTCTCCCATGTTCCCCATCTTTTCTAACCAACCTTCAAACTCCTTCAGTGACTCTCAAATTATTCTGAGTGACTGATTGAAAATCGAACAACATGCTTATGATTGGACAGAATTAATTCTTTTAACATTTAGAAACTGTCAATTGTAGCATCCTCAAGGTTCATTCCCCACAATTATGGGTACTCATACAAATTAAATGCAACAACTTGTAATGGATTCCAGCGCAGTCTCCTCATTCTGAGGGAATAAGTTTCCTTCTAATTTCCACGTTAATTTTCAATCTGCAATCCCCCTCGGGCTGAAGCTTATGTTTGTTGGCTAAGGGTCAGTTTCATTGAGTCTCGTGGAGGGTTTCTCTCATTGAAGCCGAGTGAGATCTCTTGTCCTGGGGCATGGTAGAAAAGGGAAATCTGGCACCTCCTCTTTGCAGACAGGGACCTGGAGTTCCTGATGGTGGGATGGTGCAGAGTTGGGATGATAACTACCCCCAGCACTGGCAGTGGAAACTATGATACCGGACCCTGCCAGTCCACTCCAATGTTGCCAACCCGATCAGTGGACTCTCTGACATCTGGAGGAATGCCCAGCAGTGTAGGAGAGAGGGCTATGGTCTCCTCCATCCTGCCAGGGTAAGTGCCATCATTGCTTCTCTAGTACCTCACACTCATTCTCAACCCATGTATCCACCTCCCACCAAGGCTCATACTTTCACTGTAACATCAAAGAACAAAGAACAATATAGCACAGGAACAGGTCCTTCGGCCCTTCAAGCCTGTGCCGGCACATTTTGTCCTTCTGTACTAAAACCGCTCTCACTAACAGGATCTGTATCCCTCTATTCCCTTCCTGTTCATAGATTCATCCAGGTGTTTCTTGAATACAGCTATTGTGTCTGTTTCTACCACCTCCTCTGGCAATGTAAGCCAGGCACTCACTACCCTTGGTGTGAAAAACCTGTCTCACACATCTCTTTTAAACTTCCCTCCCAACGAACCTTGAACCTTTGTCAATTGAAACTGTGTAGTAATTGACTCCCCCTCCCACTCCACCAAGGACATGCAGGTCCTTGGACTCCTCCATCGCCAGACCATAGCAACACGACGGCTGGAGGAAGAGCGCCTCATCTTCCGCCTAGGAACCCTCCAACCACAAGGGATGAACTCAGATTTCTCCAGTTTCCTCATTTCCCCTCCCCCCACCTTGTCTCAGTCCCAATCCTTGAACTCAGCACCACCTTCCTAACCTGCAATCTTCTTCCTGATCTCTCCGCCCCCACCCCCACTCCGGCCTATCACCCTCACTTTATCACCCTCACCTTAACCTCCTTCCACCTATCGCATTTCCAACACCCCTCTCCCAGGTCCCTCCTCCCTACCTTTTATCTTAGCCTGTTTGGCACACTTTCCTCATTCCTGAAGAAGGACTCATGCCTGAAACGTCGATTCTCCTGCTCCTTGGATGCTGCCTGACCTGCTGCACCCTTCCAGCAACACATTTTCAGCTCTGATCTCCAGCATCTGCAGTCCTCACTTTCTCCTAGTAATTGACCCATTCACTCTGGGAAAAAGCTTCAGACTTTCCACTCTATCTATATCGTTCACAATCTTATGAACTTTCATCAGGTTATCCCTCAACTTCCTGTGTTCGAGTGAAATCAAACCCAGTCTATTCAACCTTTCTTCATTGCTAAAATCCACTATACCATTGCAACATCCTGGTAAACCTTTTCTGTATCCTCTCCAAAGCATCCACATCCTTTTGTTGCATGGTGACCAGAACCGTACGCAATATTCCAAGTGTGGCCTAAGTAAAGTTCTATAAAGTTGCAGCATAACTTTTCTATCATTACACTCAATGTTCCTTCAACTGAAGGCATGCATCTCATAAACCTTTCGTACGACCTTATCTACCTACACTGCCACCTTCAGTGATATGTGGCCACTCAGATCCCTCTGCATATTAATACTCCTTAAGGCTCTGCCATTCACTGTTTAATTTCCACCTGCCCTTAGCTTTCTGAAATGCATCATCTCACATTTTTCTGCATTAAACTCCATCTGACATTTTTCTGCCTGTGCTTCCAATTGATCTGTACCCTGCTATATCCTCTGACAATCCGCCTCATTTTCCACAACTCCACCAATCTTCGCATGGCCTGCAAACCTACCCATTAGACCAGCTACGTTTTCCTCCAAATAAACATCACAATCAGCAGAGGTCCCAGCAGTGATTCCTGTGGAACACCACTATCACAAGCTTCCATTCCGAAAGCATCCTTCCACCATTACCCTCTGTCTCCTATGACTAAGCCAGTTCTGTATGCATCTTGCCAGCTTACCCCTGATCCCATGTAACTTCACCTTTTGTACCAATCTGCCATGAGGGACCTTGTCAAAGGCTTCACTGAAGTCCACGTAGATAACATCAACCACATGTCCCTCAATAATCATCTTTGTCACCACCTCAAAACATGATCAAGTTAGTGAGGCATGATTTCCCAGACACAAAAGATACTCACATTGAGTATTTTTTCAGACTGAGATAGATAGGTTCTTCGGTATCAAGCGGATTAACAGTTACAGGGAGAAAGCGGGAGAAGGGGGTTGAGAAACTTAGCAGCCATGATTGAATGGCGGAGCAGACTCAATGGGCTGAATGGCCGAATTTCTACTCCTTATGTCTTATGATCTTAAAACCATGCTGTCTATCACTAATAAATCCATTTGCTTCAACATACGCACAGAACTTGTCCCTAAGAATCTCTTCCAATAATTTCCTTACCATTGAGGTGACACTCACAGGACAGTAATTTCCTGGATAATCCCTGATATCCTTCTTGAACAATGAACAACATTGGCTATTCTCCAGTCCTCTGAGACCCCACTGGGGTCAAAGAGGATACAAAGACGTCTGCCGACACTCCAGCGATTTGTTCTCTTGCCTCCCTCAGTATTCTGGGATAGATTCTATCAGAACTCAGGGGCTTGTCTATTTAATACTTTTTAAGGTGCACAACACCTCTTGCTTTTTAATAGCAAATTGGCTAAGAAACTCAACACTCCCTTCCCCGAGATCATCCTCCACCAATTCCTTCTCTTTGGTGAATACTGACACAAAGTATTCATTTAAGACCCTACCTACCTCTTCTGGCTCTGCACATAGATTCCCTCCTATGTCCATGAGTGGGCCAATCCTTTCCCTGGCTATTACCCTCTTGCTTTTCATATGTGTACAAAAAGCCGTATCTTCTCCTTAATCCTGTTTGTGAATGCCTTTTCATGACTCCTTTTAGGCCTTCTATTTTCTGGTTAAAGTTCTTTCCTCTTTTCCTTATATACTTCAAGGACGTCATCAGTTCCTATCCTCCTAAGATCTCACGTATGTTTCCTTTTACTTTTTGACCAAGGTCAAATAGGTTCATGTAACGTGCTGTACTTATCCTTTATTCTCCCAGGAATGTGCTACTCCTGAACTCTGATCAACTGACATTTCAAATACTCCCACGTATCCGATGCATATTTACCTCAAACAGCTGCCTCCAATCCACATTCTCCAGTTCCTGCCTACTGATGTTGTAGGTCACTTTCCCCCAATTTAACACCATCACCTGAGGACTGCTGTTATTCCTATCCCCAAGTATCTTAAAACTCACAGTGTTACAGTCACTATTCCCAAAATGCTCCCTCACTGAAACTTCACTCACCTGGCTGGACTCATTTCTCAAAACCAGGTCCAGTATCACCCTTTTCCTGGTTGGACTGGTCACAAATTGTGTCAAGAAACCTTCCTGAATGGTCCTTACATCGAACGGCAGTGGACATTCAAAGGCCCCAATGGCCAATCCCTGCATCAATCTTCTCTGTTTGTCTGTTTCCATCCAATTAGGGTCAGTGAGTGAGCACTCAGACAGAGAGCCAACCGGCTGAAGATGCAGCCTGGTGCAGTCCAGCAGCTGGTGTGTGTCCCTGAGCACACAATGTCTTTGTTGCAGCATTACAATGGTAGATGTCAGTGTGTTGCTGAGGTGCAGCATTGAAAGGCAGAAGCACAATGTAATGGGATTGGAGATGTACCATGAAGGATTTTAGATGCTGGCACATGTCAAATGCTAGTACCTGTGGACATGGGGCATATGTTGCTGGTGCCCATGGAATATGCCAAGAGATATTTGAGTGTAATGTCCAATGTGAAGGTCCTAACGGAGCAAGCAGTGAATTGAAGTCACCATTTACTCGCTCTCCATGTTCTGAATTTTCAGCATCTTCTTTACTCCTGGCCAGTGGTAGGATGGGACGTTGCAGGTCAATTAGGCAAGATGTGCAGTTAACAAGGATTAGTCCTCCTTAATAAGTGAGACAATGCTGCTCCTTTAACAAGGTTAAGTTGTCCTTGACCTTTTTTTCAAAAGGTTTCAGAAAGGCAAAGGTCCCGATATGCCAGGAAATATCTATTTGAGAAGGCATTTAAGTATTTCTTTTAAAACATCTGTGCAATGAAAGGGGAGTGGCCAGTTCTCCTAGTTCAGGGTTTGGTTTGGTTTGAGCAAGCTGTCTGTTTGAAGATGTTTGTCAAAGAAACAGCGCCATGCTGATCCTCCCTCTCTCTCTGTCATCTCCCTCATGTCAGAACCTGTGTTTGATTTTACCTTTTTTTGCCAATTGGGTGTTTAAGGGATATTGCAAGTATTTGGAACAGCATTATTAATTTGCCATAGAGTCATTTGTGCTTTTAGATGGATTACATTATTCGAAATTTGCTTCTCTTTTCTCGGTATTCCATTCAGTAGTCTGTAAATAAATTCTGTTTTATTTAAAGCTGAGTGGTTGGGCCAGCTGCATCACTCCTGGAATATCCACAAAGACCTGCTTAAAACAACCGGCAAAGTTAGGGTCTGGGTTACCTTCTTGAAATGTTTTGAGGGGGTCTGGCCTGGTCCATAACAGACTGGGGATTCTGCAGGATTTATTCTATGGTTCCAGTTTGGGTTTAGCATTGCTGGACTCATAGGCAACGAGTGGTAGGTGTTAGTGTCTTTTGTTCCAGGTGTTGAATTCGGTTGGTTTAAAGAGTTGGTGTAGTAATGGTTCTTGCAGTCACTCAGAGTTTTCTGGGGGTGGAAGAAGTGACTTTGGGGTTTTACAAAAGATGGACAAGGAAAAGCTGCTGGAATTAGCAGTCAAGCTGGAGTTGGAGCTGCCTCCTTCCATGGGGAAAGGGGAGATAATTACAGCAATAGCTCAGCATTTAGATTTGCTGGAAACACCGTCAGAATCTTTGGAGATGACTAAAATTCAACTGAAAATAAAACAGCTTGAGTTAGAGGCAAAAGACAAGGAATGGGTAAAAGAAATGAAACTTTTTGAATTCTGAATAAAAGCGGAAAGAGGAAAAGAACAAATCACTTTAACAGAACAAAAAGGAAAAGAGAGAAAAAGAGAAGAGAGAAAAAAGGAGAGGGAGGAAAGGAAGAAAGAGAGGGAGGTTGAACTTCATAAATTGGCTCTTGGACAGGAACATCAGCTGTAAAGGATGGAGATGAAGGCTGAAGGTCAGCTTAGTCAGGAAGAGCGTGAGGATGTACAAACCCATGATAACCAAAGGCCTGTTCGGGATCTGATTAAATATATTCAAGCATTGTCTAAATTTGATGAGAAGGATGTAAGAGCCTTTTTCATCTCATTTGAGAAGGCGGCTAAAGAAATGAAGTGGCCAGTGACCATGTGGGTTATGTTGCTCCAAACAAAACTTGCAGGTAGAGCTCATGAGGGTTTTGCATCACTATCAGGGGAGGTATCTCGGGCATATGAGGAGGTGAAGACAGACACTGTAAGAGCATATAAGCTTGTGTCACAAGCCCACTGACAGCATTTCAGGAATCTAAGGAAAGACCCTGGTGAAACCTACATTGAGTTTGAAATGATCAAACAAAGTAATTTTCATAGGTTTGTCTGGTCTCCTTCCTATTGGAAAGATGTTGTGAAACTTGAAAGGGTTCAGAGAAGATTTACAAGGCGGTTACCAGGGTTGTACGATATGAGCTCGAGGGAGAGGTTAAATAGGCTGGGGCTGTTTTCTCTGGAGTGTCAGAGGCTGAGGGGTGACCTTATAGAGGTTTATAGAATCATGAGGAGCATGGATAGGGTAAATAGACAAGGTCTTTTCTCTGGGTAGGGGAGGGCATGAGTTTATAGTGAGAGGGGAAAGATATAAAAAAGACTCAAGGGGCAACGTTTTCATACAGAGGGTGGTATGTGTATGGAATGAGCTGCCAAAGGAAGTGGTGGAGGCAAGTAAAATTGCAACATATGAAAGGTATCTGGGATGGGTGTATGAATAGGAAGGGTTTGGAGGGATATGGACCAGGTGCTGGCAGTCGGGATGAGATTGGGTTGGGATATCTGTCGGCATGGACGGGTTGAACCAAAGGATCCGTTTCCGTGCTGTACATCTCTATGACTCTCTGACTTTATTTTTAATGTCCTTATCCACCTATGACGCTCTTCGAGATGACAGTGCCATGTTACCAGTAATGTATCTGAGACAATCATATACACTGATCAGAATCCAGTGAAGTTTGTGAAGAAATTTAAGGACAAAAATTCCAGATTGCTTAGATGGAGCTTGTTGTTACAGCCGTTCAATTTGGAAATGGTGCATGTGTGAGGACAGGAAAACGTGATTACTGATGGGTTGTTGGGACTTGGAGGAGAAACGGAGACATTCAGTGGCAGGAGCAAACAGACTGAAATGGAATGCTTGCATGTTGATAGTCAATGTAATGTTTATGTGTGTTGTAGTGTACTAACAATTGAAGATTAAGAAGTTTTAACATAAAGCCATATTTGAATATTGACAGATTTTTTTTAAGTGGGGGGGGACGTGTGACAATGCTGTTCATTTAACAGGGTTATGTTGTCCTTGGTTTATTTCAAAAGGGGTCGTAAAGGCAGAGGTATCAATATGCCTGGAAATATTGATTTGGGAAGGTTTTTAACTATTTCTTTTGAAACACCTGTACAATGAAAGGAGAGTAGCTAGTTCTTCCAATTCAGGGTCTGGTTTGGTTTGGTTTGAGAAAGTTATCTGTCTGAAGTTGCTGGTCAAAGAAACAGCTCTATGCTGGCCCTCTCTCTCTCTCTCTCTCTCTGACATCTTTCTCCCGTAAGAACCTGTGTTTGATTTTACCTTTTTTGCCAGTGGGGTGTTTAAGGAATATTGCAAGTATTTGGAACAGCATTATTACATTGCCATGGAGCCGATTGAGTTGTCAGACAGATTACGTTATTTGAAATTTGGTTCTTTTTTGTTCATGATTCATTCAGTCGTCTGTAAATAAATCCTGCTTTGTTTAAAACTGAGTGGTTGGACCAGCCCCATCACTCCTGGAATATCCACAAAGACCTGCTTAAAACAACCAGCAACTTTAGGGTCTGGGTTACCTTCTTGAAATGTTTTGAGGGGGTCTGGCCTGGTCCATAACACAGGCAACTTACCACAACCCAGTGAGAATCTCACTTCATTGTTGAGCAATTTGTTTAAAGTTGCAGAGAGTTGTTCCTGATATCGAGATAGGCCTTGCTGGACCTCTCACATGTTTCTGCCACATTTCTCACCATATTCCATGTGGGTCAGGCCCTGACAAGAGTCTGCCCTTCTCCATTATCCATTGTTTGTACATTTGAGCTTGAACCAGAATCAGACATTGTGTAACTTTACAATCCCCACAGCAACAACCTGTTAAATTCCTAAGAAACCATCACTGAGTCACATGATCGCCTGAGATGTGATCTATAGTTGACAAGCATCGATGTGCTGTGGTCTGTCATTGCGAGAAATTTGTTGCTGTCAATGTGGTCACTGCACAGTGACATGGACTGCAGTGACTGTCCACCTCTGGATTGATAGCTGTGTGTGGATAAAACTTGGGGAGAACAGGAAACACAATGTCACAGACAGAGCGTTCGAGCACAAACCCGGCCCAGTATCAGCTGTTACACAGAAGCTGCTGACATTTCTATCTGATGGGTTGAAGCCACAATGAGATTGTTCCCAAATCCTCAGCCTCAGTGTGGCACCATTCACTGAAGTTTGGAGTCAGCCCATATCAGGTCCTTGTGGACACACAATCATGGGGTTGTAGTTTTATTGTCTATAAAAGAGTTTCTATTTAGAGCCTGGTCAATTGTCTCATTCCAAAGCTTTTGTAAAAATGTTAACAAGTGACAAGTTGCCTTTGTAATTTACTCCCAAGCTGCATTGCCAAGAGCTGGCTCCAGGCGGCCATCTTGCTTCCTTGCACTGGATGGAGCAGAATAACGTTCTTGCAGAAATGATACAGAAATCCCAAAACAACTTAGGCCCAGCTTGGATCGGGTTGAGTGACACCTACAAGGTAATGTTGCTTCTGTTATTGCATCACATTATTAAGCTGAGAGAAGTACATATTGTTAAATGATCTGATTTTACTTCCACAGGAGGGGACTTTCCTATGGAGCGATGGATCTGCATCAGATTTTATGTTTTGGGCTGAAGGAGAACCCAATGATAGTGGTGGAAGAGAGGAATGTGTGCACGCTTTCTTCAGTAAGTCAATGCATTCTAGTGTGATAGAAAGGGTAGCCTTCAGGAAAATGTTTCCATGCAGTGAATTAGATTTTGTCAGGGCTCTACTTGGCAGTCACTTTGCAAGTAAAACTGTTAAAAGGAGGAGAGTAAGGGGCCCTGAGATTTGGAGAACAGAGCATTTAAGGGAGTAACATTAAAGTCTCCTCCTTTTGCTCAAATGCCTGCCTCTGTGGGTTCCACAGTGACAGGGTTACACTAACACCAGCCTTGGAACTGGTGCATATTTAATGAACTGATTCTGACACATACCAGGCTGCAGCCGTGCTCCCAGTGAGCAGTACACAACATTCTGAGGAACAGTATCAATCATCCCAGATCCAGCCCTCACTTTACTAATATACCACACACACCCCTCCCCATCTTGACAGGATTTGACTCCCTGATTTAAGACTTTATAATCCAGATAGATTATTCTAAACTGAAATCCCACTGACTATTCCTATTACCTGAAGTCTTTAGCACAGTGACAGAGACTGTTTAACCCAGTGGTGAGTCTTTCCTGTTCACATACACAGGGGAATCCAGTCCAGAGTAAAATTAGGAAGTATCCCAGACTATTTACAAACTTTACACCTTGACGGCTTTTATTCCTACCTATTCTGGTCTGTCTGGTTTACTCTGTATATCTACAATGAGATAGACTCACTTGCCCTTTCTTGAAGAAAGGTCCATGACAAATCAAAGCAAGAATAGGATTAGTTCACAAGCTGACCCTTGTACTTAGAATCACAAGTGACCCAGATAACATGGACCTGTCCAAGGATCAGACTGTAACATGTGATCAGCGAGCTCCATCTCAGCTTGCTCCAGCCGGTGATCAGACAACTCCTGTTCCTGAGCAAGGCTCATTCCCTTATACTCCATTTCCTCGTCAGCAGCCAGTGAGATCAAACCTTGACACTGTCCTGTCTTAAGTGACTGGTCAGTTTGACCACAGGCAAACATCACAACAGTGTCATCTAACACAGTGTGTTCATCTTCCACTCAGTAAGATAATTGTTTGTTTTATCTGGAAAGTTCAACTTCAATGAAACTTGACCTCAGACCAGTCTGTTCAGGTTTTTCACAGAAGCTATTTCCTTGCAGCATTGGTGTCATTTAATGAACCATCTGACATTTAAACAGCATAACCTTGTGGCTTATTGCCAAAAGGTTATCACACCTCCCGTGCACCCTGAGATAACTTCAAAGAGGCTGGTATCCCCATCACCCTGTCATCTATTATTTAGAGGTGGACAGACCTTGATATTGATCTGGCTCCCTCAAAGCCAGTTCTCGGAGTGCACAAGACATCTGACACTCCTGTTCTTACCTGTCAGCCAGGGCTCCCTGATTGATCCAAGAACATGGAATATAAAACAATGCTGCACAGTACAGGCCCTTCGGCCCTCAACATTGTATCAACCATGTCGAGAGTGTGGAGGTGGAAAAGCGCAGCAGGTCAGGCAGCATCTGAGAGCAGGAGAATCAACATTTTGGGTAAAAGTTCTTTGAGTCGCTTAAGTGCCCCTAATGTATCTGACTCTACTACCACTGCTGGCAGTGCATTCCATGCACTCATCACTCTCTGTGTAAAGAACATACCTCTGATAACTCTCCTAAACCTTCCTCCAATTACCTTAAGATTATGATCTCTCATGTTAGGCATTTCCACCATGGAAAAAAGTCTCTGACTATCCACTCTATCTATACCTCTCAATATCTTGTACACTTCTATCATGTCATCTCTCATCCTTCTTCACTCCAATGAGAAAAGCCCTGGCTCCCTTAGCCTTTCTTCATAAGACATGCCCTACAGCCCAGGCAGCATCCTGGTAAATCACCTCTGCACCCTCTCTAAATCTTCCACATCTTTCCGATAATGAGGCAATCAGAACTGAACACAGCTGTGGTCTAACCAGGTTTCAGTAGAACTGCAGCATAACCTCACAACTCTTCAACTCAATTTCTCTGCAAATGAAAGCCAACACACCATACACCTTCTTAACAACCCTATCAACTTCGATGGCAACTTTAAGAGATCTATGGACATGGACCCCAAGATCCCTCTGTTGCTTCATACTGCTAAGAAACCTGCCTTTAACCCTGTATTTTGCATTCAAATTCAAACTTACAAAATGAATCACTTCACGCTTTTCCAGGTTGAACTCCATCTGCCATTTCTCAGCCCAGTTCTGCATTCTGTCAATGTCCCACTGCAACCTACAACACCCCTCCCCATCATCCACCACTCCACCAATGTTCATGTCATCGGTAAACTTACTAACCCAATGTTCCACTCCCTTATCCAAGACATTTTTAAAAATTACAAACAGCAATGTCCTAGAATTGATCCCTGTGGAATATCACTGATCACTGAGCTCCAGGCTGAATACTTTCCATTTACCACCACCCTCTGTCTTCTATGGGCCAGCCAATTCTGTCTGATACAGGCAGCCAAATGTCCCTGTATCCCATGCCTCCATACTTTCTGATTGAACCTATCATTGGGAACTTTATCAAACACCTTGCTAAAATTCATGTACACCACATCCACTGCACGACCTTCATCAACGTGTTTTGTCACATCCTCAAAGAATTCAATAAGGTTTGTGAGGCATTACCTCTAACAAAGCCACGCTGACTCTCTCAAATCAAACAATGGTTTTCCAAGTAATCATAAATCCTGTCTCTCAGAATCCTCTCCAATCCTTTGCCCACCACTGATGTAAGACTGACTGGTCTGTAATTCCCAGGGTTATCACTATTCCCTTTCTCGAACAAAGGAATTCCATTTGCCACGCTCCAATCATCTGGAGCTACAGTGGACAGTAAAGATGCAAAGATCATCGCCAAAGGCACAGCAATCTCTTCCCTCACTTGTTAAAGTAACCTAGGGTACATCCTGTCTGGCCAGGGGACATATCTATTCTTATGTTTTTCAAAGTTTTCAGCACATCCTCCTTCCTAACATCAACCAATTCTGCCATATCAGTCTGTTTGATGCTATCCTCAGAAATGTCAAGGTCCCTCTCAGTAGTGAAAACTGAAGCTAAATATTCATTCAGGACCTCCTCTACTTCCTCTGACTCCTGGTGCAAGTTCCCTCTATATTCCTTATCAGCCAAGGTTCCTTCACCCTACCATCCCTTCCTTGCCTCAGTGGGACAAACCTGTCCAGCAGTATCAGCAGGTGCTTCCGAAACAACCTCCACATTTCTGTCGTGCATTTCCTTGAGAACATCTGATCCAGAATGACAGCCCAATCAGTGAACTCTTATTCTATTAAGTCAACCTGGCTGACATCGTTACAATCACAACCCACTGTGTCTATTTTAAATCAGATCTTCAGCCAGATACAGTAACAACCCTCACAATATTTAATCCAAACACTCATCCCTTCAGAGAATAGTGAAACCATCATCAAACCAATTGATCTTTGAGTAGCACAAGCTTCATATATTTCTTTTTCTCATTGTGGCTGACCCAGCAAATTTCAGATTACGACGAATATCCTAAATAAGGACAAGATCATTGGTGCTCCCAATAACAGAGACTGAATCAATCACAGAAATAGCTGTCTTATTTACTGGACTCTTCTTTCTTTCCTTCAGACGATTCACATTACTGGAACGATGCGTCCTGCGACTTGAAAATGGCTTTCCTTTGCTCCTACAAACTGGTGCGTCCCTGCTGCTACTAAAAGAGTCTATCGCTGCTCCACGGATCCTGTCTGGGAGTGGATGTAGTTGCCTCAATCTGCTTGTAGTTGTGGTCACAGCCAATGAGGACTGTACTGACTTAGTTTCTCAGCCAAGTATAAAAATTGCATCAAGAGTTGTGTGTTTGTTACTGTGAGTCTAGTTTATAGCAGCCTTCCTGAACCACTGATGCTTTCTACCCATCTGTTCTTTCAATCCTATACTGGGGAGGAGACAGCAGATCAGGGACATGGATAATTTTATAATCCATTTCCACAATGTGGGTATTACTGCAGGGTCCAGTTCTATTCCTCTTTGGGAAGGTGTTGGCTGTGAGCTTCCTTCTTGAATTAGTGCAGTGCGACTGGAACAGCTACACGCCATCTTGAGAGGGAGGGTGTTCTAGGATTTAGATACAGTGACAGTGGAGGAATAACATTCATTCCAGGTCAGGATGGAGCGTGCCTTGGAGGGGGACCTGCAGTTTGTGGTGTTCTAATGCCCTTGCAGGTCTGGTTCATACAGCTCACTGATTAGGAAAGTGTAGTCAAAGGAGCTGTGGCCAGTAGCTGAAGGCCATCTTGTAGATGGTACACACTGTTACCAGGGGGTGCTGTTGGTGGAGAGAGTGCCAAGCAAGCAGCATGTCTTGTCCTGGGTGGTGTTGAATTGTTGAGACAATTATAGAACATAGACCATAGAACATTATACCACAGTACAGATCCTTCGACCCTCGATGTTATGCCGACCTGTGGAACAGATCTGAAGCCCATCTATCCGACACTATTCCATTTTCATCCATATGTTTATCCAATGACCATGTAACTACTCATAAAGTTGGCCAATCTATGTCTGTTACAGGCAGTGCATTCCACACCCCTCCTACTCTGAGTAAAGAAACTACTTCTGACATCTGTCTTATATTTATCACCCTTCAAGTTAAAGCTATGTTCCCTCATGCGAGCCATCACCATGCAAGGAAAAAGGCTCTCACTGTCCACCCTATCTCACCCTCTGATCATCTTATATGTCTGTATTAAGTCACCTCTCAATCTTCTTGTCTCTAACAAAAACAGACTCAAGTACCTCAGCTTTTCCTCATAAGACCTTCCCTCCATACTAGGCAACATCCTAGTAAATCTCCTCTGAACCCTTTCCAATGCTTCCACATTCTTCCTATAATGCGGTGACCAGAACTGTACACAATACTCCAAGTGCGGCCACACCAGAGTTTTGTACAGCTGCAGCATGACCTTCACTAACCACAACCATTTCCCTGTGTATCAGGAATGGCTCCAACCAGTGGAGTATATTCCCGTTGACTTCAATGTAACTGGAGCTGGATGGACCCACACTGCCTTGTGGTCAAGGGCAGTTACTGTCACCTCATTCCTGGAATTCAGCCTTTTTATCCAAGTTTGGAACAGGGCTGGAATGAGGGGCTGGTGCTTCTGCCATTATCAGGTGGAAATATAATTGGCGTTATTTTTAATAATTTAAAAGAATATCAGTTTAACATCAAGCATATGATGCATGTTACTTATCTAATATATACTAACCAAAAAGTTTTTGATTTTCAAAATTCAACTTTAACAACATGTAGAATGTGCACCATCATCTCTCCAGGTCTGGCATTAACCCTGGCACTGAGTGTGAGTCAGTGGGCTTTAAGAATTCCAGAATTAAACACTCAGGTCTGATCATAGCTAGACTTTATAGTTATGAGTTTGAATGGGATTTTATGTCATTTACATTGGTTCAATTTAGTAAGCTTGACTAATTTGTTTCAAGTTAACTTCTTCAAACTACAGTTTGTATATTCTAGATTCGTCAATACTGGAACATTGAGTTAATGATTAAGATTGGATTTTGTTAAATAAGACACTCATCTCACAGTCAAAAACAATTTCACTCCCAACTCCAAGACCCAGATGTTATAATTGTATGAAACCTAAGACTGGAGTGAGACTCTGTGGGAAAAAAAAAGAGAAAGCACATGAGCATGAACACGTGAAGAAAATAATGAGGTTAAAAACAATGACTGTAGATGCTGGAAACCAGATTCTGGATTAGTGGTGCTGGAAGAGCACAGCAGTTCAGGCAGCATCCAAGGAGCTTCGAAATCGAAGCCCTTCCTGATGAAGAAAATAGATGAGTCTTACCAAATTTAACAACAATCCAGAGCCCTGTATATCTATGATCACCATGTATTATTACATCTACAATTAATGTATAATAAGGGAATTGGTTTAGCTCACTTGGCTGGATTGTTGCTTTGCAGAGCAGTGTAATGCCAACAGTGTGGTTCAATTCCCATCGCTAGTTTGAGGTTACCATGAAGGACTTTCCTTTTCAACCTCTTCCCTCGCCTGAGGTCTAGTGGCCTCAGGTTAAGTCACTACCAATTGTTCATCTCTTATGAGAGAGCAGCTCCTATGGTCTGGTAAGATGATGTCAACATAACAAACAGTCTCAGCTGGATGATAGTTGTTGATTTTGCCTTCCCCTTGACCAGCCTGTAAAGAACCTGAACTTAAATTGTGGAATTAGGCCACACAACATAAAATGATAACAGCCACAAAATTGACCACCTAGAAAATTATAGTGAAGATCAAGAACGAGACCCCTGAGATCAATTGGAGAAGAGAAGAATTCAATAACTAACTTCTTCACAAAGGTTGTCAGTATAGCTTTACATTCAGCAGGTAAGGTCACGCTTCACTAGCAGATATCAACTCCAGGAGATTATGGAGATAGTTCCATTAATAACCTGCACCACAAGGTGACTAAGTGAGAAGTTATATATACCTATGTGAGTAACCAAAATTATTTCAATCATAATACATTGTGAAATGTGGGTATGCATAAAGGAATCTGAGTGTCCTCGTACACCAGTCAATGAAAATAGATAGGCAGACGCCGCAAACAATTGGGAAGACAAATGTTATACTGGCTTTTGTTGCAAGTGGATTTGAGTTCAGAAGTAGAATCCCTTACTCCAGCTATACTGAGCTTTGGTGAGACCAGACCTGGAATATTGTATGCAGTTTTGATCTGCCTACCTAAGCGCAGATATACTTTCCATAAGATGGAGTGCAGGCGAGATTCACTGAGCTGAGCCTGAGGGCTTTGGGATTGTCCAGCCAAGAGAGATTGGTTGAAGAAGGCCTGTGTTCACCAGAGTTTAGAAAGACCTCAAACAACGACGAGGCAGAATACAGGAAAGAGATTAAAGTGCTTGGCAGCATGGTGTAAAGACAGCAATCCCTCCATCATCGTCAGCAAAACTAAGGAACTGGGCATTGACTCCAGGAAGTAGAGTAGAGTAGAGTAGAAGTAGATGACACAACCCTGTCTGTATCAATGGTACTGAGGTGGAAATGATCTAGAGTGCCAAGTTCCTGGGAGTGATCATCACCAACAATCTGTCCTGGTCCACCCTCATCAAGGCGACAGACAAGAAAGCACAATAAGGTCTCACTTCCTCAAGAGGCGAAGAAAATTTGGCATGTCCACCATGACTCTTACCAATGTTTATAGACGTACCATAGAAAGCATCCAATCTGGATGCATCACAGAATGGTGTGGCAACTGCTTCTCCCAAGACCACAAGAAACTACAGAGAGTCGTGAATGCAAACCAGCCTTCCATCTATTGACTCCATCTATACTTCCTGTTGCCTTGGGAAAACAACCAACATAATCAAACGCCACACCCATCCCAGTTTTACTCTCTTCCACCCTCTACTGTTGGGAAGAAGATATAAACGTTTGAGTACACGTATGAATAGATTCAAGAACATCTTCTTCCCTGCATTTAAGTCGCCATTGGAGAAGCATATGGACGTACGTGGAATAGTGTAGGTTAGATGGGCTTCAGATTGGTATGACAAGTCGGTGCAACATTGAGGACCAAAGGACCTGGACTGCACTGTAATGCTCTATGTTATACGTATCAGATTTTTGAACAGACCTCTCAAATATTAATTTTGATTCCTCTCTCTCTCTGCATCCTGCAGCTGTAACTCTGTGTTCTGCACTCTGTTCTGCTGCCCTGATGCACTTTGTATGATATGAACTGCCTGTATAGCATGCAAAACAGCACTTTTCATTGTATCATACGGACATGTAACAGCAATAAATGAAAATGAGTGGGCACATGACATGTTGGAAGGATAGTTTTCTCTGGGTTTGAGTGTTTCAAACTTGGGGTCACAGCCTTAGGATAGGAGGTAGGCCATTTTGGACTGAGATGTGAAAAGTATTTTCACTCAAAATTCAGTGAATCTATGGAGGTCAAGCCACTGGATACATTCAAAAAAGACATGGTAAATGTTTAGTTTTCAAAGGTATCATGGGATATGGGGGTGGGGGGTGGGTGGTTGCGGGGAAGCAGGAATATAGCATTGAGATAGAGGATCAGCCATGACCATACTGAATGGTGGAGCAGCCTCAAAGGGCCAAATAGCCAACTCTTGCTTTATGCTTTAGATATTCCTAACTTGTATGTACTGTCTGAGTTGTGCAATTACGACAAGTTTGGAACAAAGCAGTCATTGAACATCTTCAATCAAAAGCTGACCTCAATCTGGATTGAGCAGCTCACAATGTAAGAAAACTGTCCAAGAAACATTATACAGACAAAGTTACATTTAATGCAGAACATTTGCAGTGTGTGTTGATTACTTCAAGCGCAATAAACCATCTGATGAGATTAGACAGACTTCTCATCTGAACAATATAGCAGATGTGACATCAAAACAAGTTCTTAAACAATCTAACATTAGTGTTTTGCCACAGATTTTGTTCAAAATCTCCAGACCAACAACCCAAGATTAACTTGACTCCTGTCACTGATGCATTCATTATAGCAAAAGAGGTCACTTTGTGAAAATATGCAATAATCTGAAGAATATATCAAGTGACAAATCAAATAGTTCCCAGCCCTTCATGTACATTTAACAATGCATGGACAAAGATTTGAATTCCTTCCTTTGAGAAGTAACAACTGTATCTAATGTTATTAATGAAATAGGAAAGGTAAATGCATTCTGTAATTCTCATTCAGAGCTGCAGCACATCAGTGTAATTTCCTTCAACTGTAAAAACTGAATCTGTGACCTAACAAAACCCAACAGTGAAAAAGCAAAACCACCAACTTTACCTCAAATATAGGACAATCCCACCACCCTGGGAACAAGCCTGGTGAACCTTCAATGCACTTCCTCAGTATCCATCCTGAGATGAGGAGACCAAAACTGCACCCAGTTTTCCAGGTGCAATGGAACCAAGCTGCTATACAATTGAAGCAAGATGTCACTATTCCTGTCCTCATGTTCCAAAAAAAATTGAAACTCAATTGATTGTGTGTAACTGTCATTCAAATTTTATAAATAAAGGGGAAAATGGATGTAGGTTTGCTCACTGAGCTGTAAGGTTCATTTTCAGACATTTCGTCTCCATACTAGGTAACATCTTCAGTGAACTTCCGGATGAAGCACTGCTGATGTCTCCTGCTTTCTATTTATTTGTTTGGATTTCTTTGGGTTGGTGATGCCATTTCCTGTGGTGATGTTATTTCCTATGGTGATGTCATTTCCTGTTTGTTTTCCCAGGGGGTGGTAAATGGGATCCAAGTCAATGTGTTTGTTGATAGAGTTCCAGTTGGAATGCCATGCTTCTAGGAATTCTCGTGTGTGTCTCTGTTGACTTGTCCGAGGATGGATGTGTTGTCCCAGTCGAAGTGGGACTGGGACCACCCATGCACCTCCTCCTCCTCTGCCTGCTCTTCCTGCTCTCTTACTTCTCCTCAACCCACAACCCCTGAGCTGCACACCACATCCCTGTGGCAAGAGATGTGCCTTCATGATGGGCAGGATGTGGAGAATGAAGCAAGCTGAGGCAGAAAATGGTACACTAACGATTGCATACACTGTAGAGTTATACTGGAAGTGTTCCTATTGCTTCAGAACTTCCTGACGGTCTGTGTAGCAGCACAATACCCTGGATGCTTATGGTAAAGTTGCAGAACATAGGTATGAAGCAATGTGAAGTGGATAGTTTCTGTTACGCAGCAACCACCCTCTAGTTTTATGACAGGACTCAGATACTGTGGGATCAGCATTCTGACACAGAATTAAAACACTAGGACTTCTGCCAGGACAGCAAGAATTCACTGGCAAATCACATAACAAACACACACATAGCATGTGGAAAACTTTGTGGTTCTTGCTCATTTCACTTTTTAGATGTATCACCTGTGAAAAAACATGTTTAATCGATAACACTCTGCTCAATGATAACATACATCCTCCACCTGCTTTTCGCTGGACAA
Organism: Chiloscyllium plagiosum; assembly: GCF_037043375.1. Taxonomy (NCBI): domain Eukaryota; kingdom Metazoa; phylum Chordata; class Chondrichthyes; order Orectolobiformes; family Hemiscylliidae; genus Chiloscyllium; species Chiloscyllium plagiosum. Next base: position 24,272,589 of record NW_028270161.1, on the reverse strand, counting down.
CCAGTGGCCTCCCCTTTCCTGACACAAAGGGACTCAGTCCCTGTCTGAGGCAACAGGGGATGGTGCACAATAGGAGATGTTACATATGTCTCCTGCTCCAGTTTGCTAAGCAAAGGCTGAAAAGAAACTGATGGCTATTGTCGCATTCACTGGCAGAGCCATTCTGGTGCTGATCAGAGGCTGTTGATATGGTTCTAAATGGAATATAGCGGATTTCTGTCAGCAGCTCCTTCATAATGTGAAGACAATGTGCCCATGCTGGAGGTAGAGGTAAGAGAAATGTTCAGGGAAAAATGAAGATGGAGAATACTTCCTGCTGAGAGCAACCTCCTCCCTTTCCTCTTTCTTGGAAAAAAGGATATTGTTCAGTGCTACTTCTCTCTCTGGTGCTGTTCTACGCGAGGATCAGTTATGACAGTAATAATGATTGGGAACAATGGTTTGACTTGAACATGAAAGATACAAGAAGGTTTTCTGTATTTACAGCCAAAATCTTTGTTGACTATGTCAACTTTAACCAACTCTACAAACTTCCAAAAACCTCAACATTCTCAACCAGAGCCAGCAGGTGTTTGCAATATTATTCTCAAAATTCATTTCACTTTCAGCATTATTTAACCAAATGTACAATCCTTACTTACATTGACACAGCATTTGAATTTATCTCATCCTGTTATATGGCCAGTGTCCATTTGCCTGTCTGCTGTGTTACTCCCAGTGTACATTCCACTATCTACCTGCTGTGTTACTCCCAGTATACATTCCACTGTCTCCAGTGTTATCCCCAGTGCACATTTGTCTATCTGCTGTGTTATACACAGTGTACATTCCTCCGGCAGTGAGTTGTTCTTCAGATTGCTGCACATGAACATTTGCATTCATTCACTGAGAAGATTAACCCAGATCGTGGCTGTAATTCCCTGCTAACAAAACAGGACATCGATCTCTGTCTACAAATAAAATTCAACCTCACTGTCCCCAGTTAGAATCACATTCATTTCAGCTGGTGATCTATCCCTTTCTCTGGAATTAATTTCCAGTTAAATATTGTTTCAGTCACACGTGAATCAACTAACCAAAGTTAACACGCACACATCTCTTTGAAAATGCACAATTCTTATTTGGTCCATAATTGCACCAACTTGTGAAATCCACCACAGATCCATCTGTCCCCATCCAATGGCCCCACTGTGGGAAAGAAAGAATATCATTAATGTATAATACAGACTGCCTAGCTATTGAAAAACTGGTAATATAACAAATGTGAGTTGAACATTTGAGAGTCTCCCACATAATAACAATCGTAATTCATTAATTAGCTGCATTGGATAGACAGCTGGGGCCTGTCAAATACATATTCTGTGGCAGGCTGGAGCCCCAGATGACTTATTATCACCTGAAAAACTAAACATGCAGAAGGAGCTCCCAATTACAGGGGCCTGACGTATCAGAGTTTGGTTCAGCTCATGTTTTACAGTGTACACAGGAAACTGGCGATATGGTGGCTTGCTCATTTCAGAATATGTTTACCCCACAACGACAGAGAGTTAACAAGGAGAGGGAGTGAATGATCACAAGGAAGACATGAAAGAACAGGCAGGCAGTACAAGAATCCCCCAGAATGTGACTCTGACAAACCAAATTTGGTTGGATAAGATATCAGAAATCCTAACCATAAACTTTCAATCTAACTTAAACAGTGAAGTGGTTGAAAATGTTGTACCATTGTCAAAAAGGAAGTGAGGGATAAATTCAGTGTCTACAAACCAGTCTGTTTAATGTCAGGAGTGGGAACTACTTAAATTATTATTGAGGAAATAATTAATTAATTTAAGAAGTATGGGTTAATAAGGAACATCCATGTTAAATATTCACAATTTCTGATTCACTTTCAGGTGCAAGATTGTGTAAAATCCAGAGTTTCTCTTACCTTAGATAATGGTCACAGCGAGGCATTCACTGACTGAGAAATTAACTTAATCTTATTACACATTGTGATGACTCATGAAATAGTTGCCCATTACGATAACCCTATACAGATCTTTCCAAAACTCTTATGAACTTGGTGAGAATAAGCACTGGAAATCTTTCTCCAGTGGTCCCCAGCATCACACATGCCAGTCTTCAGACAATTCATTTCACTCCAGGAGAAATCAACAAATGGTTAGAGGCATTGGATACAGCAAAGTCTTTAGGCCTTGACAATATTCTGGCAATAATGATGAAGACATCTGCTCCAGAACTTACCACACCCCTAGCCAAGCTCTTTCAGTACAGCTACAACACTGACATCTACCTGACCATGAGGAAAATTTCCCAGTCTATGTCCTGTACACAAAGGAAAGGCATGACAACTCCAACCCAACTCAACTGGACTCACCATAAAAATATAGTGGCTCCAAGAATAGGACAAAAGCGAGGAATACTGCAACAGGTAACTCACCTCCCAACTTGCCAAAGTCTGTCCAACATTGACAGGACACAAGTCAGGAGCATGATGGAATGCTCCCCACGTGACTGAATGAGTGTAACACCAACAACTCTCAAGAAGCTTGACACCATCCATCACAAAACACCTGTGTGATTGACATTGCATCCACAATCAGTCCTTCTACTACCAATGCTCTGAAGCAGCAATGCGTGTACCATGCACAAAATGCCCTGCAGAAGTTCACCAAAGATCCTTAGACTGGCTCTTCCATACCCATAACCACTTCCACCTCAAAAGGACAAGGGCTGCATGATATGGAACATTGCCATCTGCAAACCGCTCCCCATCCTGATGGAGAAATATATCATTTTTCCCTCAATGTTGCTGGTCAAAATCCTGGAATTCCCTCCCAAACAGCATTGTAGGTCAATCTACAGCCCATGGACTGCAGCAGTTAAGGAAGGCAGCTCATCACGACATTCTCAAGGACACTAGAGACAGGAAATAAATACTTGCGAGCCAGTAATTGCCATGTCCCATCATAGAATTAAAGATTCTAAAGCCCACTACTCAATGAATCATCACAAGTTTGCAATATGAACAATTTAACCTTCAGACAAAGCCAGACTGTGACCACTCCACTATCTAAGATAAAGTGAACACATGCCATGTTTCATCAATGAACAGGAAAACAAAAAAAAAATTAGAACAAACATATCTTCCATGTGCAGCCAATACAGATTAATAATCAGTCTTATATAAACTTAAGTTATGCCCCTTTCAAATCCAAATGCACATTCATTCATTCATATGACAGATAAGATAGATGAGACAGTCTTTTTTAATAAATACTATGGGGAGAAAATATCAGCAAAAAGCCAGAAATACCAAGTCAAAGATGTGGAAGGAAATATTTTTTACTTTTCTTTCGTGATGTCACCTTGTTGTCAATTGCAGTCATGTCCAGTTTGGAAGCTGATCAGTTGGACCTAGGTCTTGGCTTGAGTTAGAAGTTTATTTCCTTTCTTATTACAGTGTCTTTGATTGTTTTCACTTACACACACAGTGAGAGAATGAAACAGTACAATCTCACTTGCTGGCAGGCTTGAACATCTGCGTCCCATGGAGAGAAAGATCTTATGTATATTCTCACAGAGTTTTTTTCCAAATGGTCTCTCTTCATACTCAAAATGGTTTTACAATCACTGAATGTATTTAGCAGCACCTTCCAGTGGGCAATTTCTAACTCATTACCACTCTAGTGAATTACATTATCCATTTATATGAATATTTCAGTCAAGCCACAAAAAAGGACAATAGACAATGCATCAAACAACAACCAACCCGACTGGTTTGGAAAATAACAATTGAAATATTTTGTGGTGCAAGTGAAGTTAACAACTTGTCAGTTATGTTCTACAACAAATAAGGGGTTCATCAAAGCAATCTCATTAACTAATGTGGTCCCCTTGAAACCTTAATAATGTGATTAAATCTGCTGGCTCTTTTGAAGTACTTTTACTTCTTTTTTTTACTTTTCTCCTCAGTCTGCTGGTAACACCTGAATAGAAAAGAATTTAAACATCTCCAGGCTTAGTTAAGGCCTGCCTCTGGACTCAGTATCTTTAAAAAGTATCTTCTCTGCAAAGTGAACCAATTCCCAGTTTACAACTGCTGCTTATTCAATTGCAATTTGGCAGTGTCAGAGCCTCTGACAAAGGGGTATATCTGTGTAGCAAATGCAACACCATCCACCGGACATTTACTTACTCACTCTCTCATTCACACAAAAAAATGTGAATATCCTTGATCTTAATGATTTTAATTTGACATTTCTTTTATTTCTCCTTATTTCTTCCTTGGATACCTGTGTGTGTTAATAGGTATGATGAAACATTCCCATGGATTTTGGAAGTATTGAATCCTACTTTACAATTATCCCAAGAAATTTGCTGGTATTAATTTTAAAAAGTGAACTTCACAACTAACATTTGAAGAAACCATCACCCCCATTTCAAAATGGGAGTGATTTAAAAATACAAATCCCGGAACCATCTCCATTACATACCTACATACATATTACAGGCTACTAGACTAGGAAATAATTTAGCTCTTGTCAATATCCATACCCTATGTTGATAGCAACATTTGTACCTGAGAATTCCACAGTGATCAAGGGGATTGCATTTTACTGAATTACGTCAAGCGTCTTGACTATTATTAGAACTGCACTAGTGGGAAGCGTTCAATCACTTTCCTAATTTGTGCCCTGGGATGATGGACAGGCTTTGGGGAACAAGGTGGGTTACTTGCTACAGAATGTGCAACCTCTGCTCTTACCAGTCATCACAATATCTATACGACAAGTCCAGTGATCAGTGCAGCCGCTGGGATGTTGGTGGGAAAACATAGTGATGGCAATGTTCTTAGGTGGCAAGGGGAGATGGTTGGATTCTCTCTTGTTGGAGATGGTCAATGCCTGACCTGGGTGTGGTCCAACTGTTCCTTCCATAATCATGATTCTATAGGAACTTTCAAAATCAGACAACTACTTGAAGAAGGGTAATTGTTGAGTTATCAGTAAAAAAAATTGAGTTCTGGGACTAAGTCAGAAAAATATTTTATTTAGTGAGCATAAACTTGATTATCCAGTTGGTTTCCTTATGTATTGGACAATATTATGATCCAACTTTAACAACTCAAGACTACTTTACCTTGCAGATTTGACTCAGACCGATCCATGTTTCAGGATTTGTTTGCATTTTTTCATGTATCACCTGTTTAATGAACTTTCTCTGAGTGTGTGGAGGCAAGATGGCTGCTTGGAGCGATTGCTTTGCAATACAGCTTTAAATAAAAATAAAAATAAAACAGGCCATTTGTTTATCACTTTTCTGCTTTAACTATATTCAGTTCTGTTGTTTTAAATAGTGGAACATTGTAACTTTAAAAGGAGAATCACAAAATATGCAGCCGCCAATTAATTAGCCATGTCCTCTAATATGGACTGACTCCAAACTAAGTGAAAATTGGAACACAGACAGTTGTTACTCAGATTCTATTGTAGTTCGGTAGCTTGAATCCACCAGCCTGAGGTTCCAGCCGCTTTAAGTATGAGCTAAAACTAGGTTGGGCTTGTATTTGAATGTTCTGTAAACTGTGTTGAATTGTGCAATGTTGTCTCCTATAAAGCTGTTGATGGTTCCTGTATTCTATCTCATTTGAAAAGTGACCATTTCACACTAATAGATTTATCACGACAACTTGATATACGTGTGTCTCCAATTCAATTTTAGTCAAAGAGAATTTTTACTTGGAAACCATGGTTTAATGTCAGGAACACTGATGAATTTAGCAAGTTAATGGGAGTTGAAGAGTTACAACTGTTTAAATAACAATTGAGATTAGAGGTTCAATTCCAATTGTTATGATCCCTGCTGACATTATTACTGGACAAAGCGGATCCGGACCAAAATCTAGCTTGATAGATCATATGTTGCTTTGTTTTTATTGAATTGAATCACAAACATGGAACTTTGTAGCAGAAATAGAAAATGCTGGAAAATCTCAGCAGGTCTGGCAGCATCTGTAAGGAGAGAAAAGAGTTGACGTTTTGAGTCTAACTGACCCTTTGTCAAATCTTTTCTCTCCTTACAGATGCTGCCAAACCTGCTGAGATTTTCCAGCATTTTCTCTTTTGTTTACAGATCCCAGGCTCCGCAGTAATTTGCTTTTATTTGTATGGAACTTTGCAGATTAGGTTTTAACAATAAAACAGAAACTTGCCACACAGGAGGAAATAAGATAAAATAGAATAAAGCTATTTTCAGATAACACCGTTCAAAAGATTACAAAACACAGTGAGAGTACAATCCCATTAAACTTCAATGCAAGAAGTATACTAGGCAAGTTACATGAATTGATAGTTTTAGTTAGTATTTGGAATTATGACATTATTGTGATTACAGGATTTAGATGTTTCAGGTGTGGCAGAAAGGAAGGTAAAAGAGGTGGGGGAGTTGCTTTACTGGTAAAAGAGTATCTCACAGCTGTACTGAGGGAGCATACATCAGATGACTTGCATAGTGATGTAATATGGGTAGAACTCAGAAATTGGAAAGATGAAATCACAATGCTGGGGGTATACTACAGGTCTCCCGACAGCTAGCAGAAGATAGAGGAGAGAACATGGAAACAGATTTTGGAAAAAATGTAAAAACAGCAGGGTTGGTGTGCTGAGTAATTTTAACTTCCCCTATATCAACTGGGACTCAGTACATGCGAAGGGCTTGGATTCAGCAGAATTTGTAAGGATATTCAGGAGGGATTCTTGACACAATATGCGAACAATCCAACCAGGGAAGGGGTATACTGGACCTGATTTTGGGAAATGAGTCCGGCCAGCTGAGTGAAGTTTCAGTGGGAAAGTAGTGACCATAATATTGTGCGTTTTTAGATACTCATGGAAAGAAATTGCAGCAGTCCGCAGATGAAGGTATTAAATTGGGGGAAGGTGCACTCCAACAATATTAGGCAGGAACTGGAGAATGCTGATTGGAGGCTGCTGTGTGTGGGTAAATCTACATGAGTCATGTGGGAGTATTTTAAACAGCAATTGATAAGAGTTCAGGAACGGCACATTCCTGGGAGAATGAAGGATAGGTATGACAACCTTGGAGGACCAGGGATCTTATGGAGGATGGGAACTGATAAAGTCTTTGAAGTATATAAGGAAGATAGGAAAGAACTTCAACCAGGAATTAGAAGGGCTAAAAGGAGTCATGAAATGTCATTAGTAAACAGGATTACGCAGAATCCCAAGGCTTCTTATGCATATATAAAAAGCAAGAGCATAGTCAGGGAAAGGGTTGGCCCACTCAAGGACAAAGGAGGAAATCTATGTGTGGAGCCAGAAGAGGTAGGTCAGGTCCTAAATGAATACTTTATGTCAGTATTCACCAAAGAGATGGAATTAGTGGAGAATGATCTCAGGGAAGGGAATGTTGAGTTTCTAAGCCAAGTTTCTAATAAAAAGGAAGAGGTGTTGTGCATCTTAAAAAGTATTAAGGTAGCTAACTCCCCAAGTACTGATGGGAACTATCCCAGAATATTGAGGGAAGTAAGCGAACAAATTGCTGGAGTGTTCACAGACTCTTTGTATCCTCTTTGACACCAGGTGAGGACTCAGAGGACTGGAGAATAACCAATGTTATCCAACAGTTTAAGAAAGATAACAGGGATAACGCTGGAAACTACAGGTCTGTGAGTCTCACGTTGGTGGTAGGGAAATTATTTGAAAAGATTCTTGGAGATAAAGATCTGTATGCATTTAGAATTTATTAGCAATATGCAGCATGAGTTTGTGCAGGAGAGGTCGTGCCTCATTAACTTTATCAAGTTGTTTGAGGACATGACGAAGGTGATTGATGAGGGAAATGTGGTTGATGTTGTCTACATGGACTTCAGTAAAGCCTTTGACATGGTAGACTGGTACAAAAGGTGAAGTCACATGGTACAAAGGATGAGCTGGCAAGAGGGACACAGAACTGACTCAGTCATAGGAGACAGAGGGTAGTGGTGGAAGGATGCTTTTTGGAATGGAGGGCTGTGATTAGTGGTGTTCCATGGGATCAGTGCTGGGATCTCTGCTGTTCGTGATCTACATAAATGATTTGGAGGAAAATGTAGCTGTCTAAGTCATAGGGTTGCAGGCCATATAAAGATTGGTGGAGTTAAGGATAGTGAGGAGGATTGTCAGAGAATACAATGGGATATCAATCAGTTGGAGACATTAAATTTAATCTTGGATCACAATATCCCCAAATAAACAAGTAAACACTAATTTTAAATTACCATAGCTAATAGGCATAAAGCTTAAATTGAGAGAAAAATGGCAGATGGAGGTTTATGTGGACCTATGTGAGGTGATGCATTTTGGAAGGCTAAGTACAGGTGGAAACTATACAGTGAATGGCACAACCTTCAGGAGTATAGATATGCAGAGGGTTGTGGGTGTGCAGGTTCACAGGTCACTGCGTAGGTAGATAAGGTAGCAAAAAAGGCTTATGGCCGACTTGCCTTCATTGGAAGGGGCATTGAGTATAAGAATAGACAAGTTATAGAACAATACAACGCAGGACAGGCCCTTCAGCCCTAGACGTTGCACCGAAGTTGGACCAAAGTTATGCTGCAGCTTGATAGAACTTCAGTTAGGCCACACTTGGAATATTACAGTTCTGGCCACCACACTACCAGAAGGATGTGGATGCTTTGGAGAGGGTACAGAAAAGGTTTACCAGGCTGTTGCCTGGTGTGGGGAATTTTAGCTATGAAGAAAGGTTGGATAGACTGTTTGTTTTAACTGGAATGCAGAAGGTTGAGGGGCGATCTGATAGAAGTTTATAAGATTGTGAATGACATGGATGGTGTGGAAAGTATGAGGCTTTTCCAAGGGTTGAGGAATAAATTACTCAGGGGCACAGGTTCAAGGAGAGAAGGTGCAAGGCGCAAGGAGCGAAGGGTGGTGACTACCTGGCTTACGTTGCCAGAGGAAGCAGATACAATAGCTGCATTCAAGAAACACCTGGATGAATACATGAACAGGATGGGAATAGAGGGACAAGGATTCTGTAAGTGAAGATAGTTTTGGCATGGGAGGGCAAAATGTGGCAGTGCAAGCTTGGAGGGCCGAAGGGTCTGTTCCTGTGCTGTATTGTTCTTTGTTCTTTGTTCATCTACTCCTATGTTAATATAGTTATCCAGAGAGAGTTTGTTTCTCTATTACATCAATAGGTTTGTCTTAACTGGCTTTTTTCCAACTCTGGCATTGAGAATTTGCTAGCCCCTTCTTTGGTTAGTCATGCAATTGAGGTTAGACTTTCTCAGCTTCAAATATCCCTTTCAGGTCTCCAGCCAAACATTTCTGTTCTGAAAGTTTCAGACTAAAACCCTTACACTAAGATAACATATTTCCTAACTTTTTTTCGAGGAGAAACCATTTCATACATTTAACTTCAGCAAGGAATTCTGTGAGCTAGATTTAAAACAATACTTTCCAAGCTGTGGGTTTTTCTCCCAAGCAATTTTAAAAAAATGAATTCTTGATTCTCCGAACTGAAAACAAGATAATTCTCTTCAAAATTTACTGTGTCCACTTTTAAAGCTCTGCCAATGCATACGAATCCCCATGAACACCCCAGGAATTCCCTGTCAAATTTCAGGTAAAAAAAAGTGGCTTCACAAAACCAAACAAGTTAAGCATTAAATCTCCTCAGATATATAGACAATCCAATATGCCACTAATTCATGCACATAGACAATCCCATATGCCAGTAATTCAAATGCAAACTCTAAATAAATGTTATTTATATATCAGGTACTTTAATCACATTGCATCGTTGTAATTAAAACTAAATATGACTGTGTCGGGGACTCCTTACGAGTTGGATCGCTCTATGCTATTCCACCAAACTCAGGGACAAGATTCAGGAATTAACAGGCAGCTCAGTGTTTGATTCAGGAGAAATCCTGGAGAATGAGAACGTCGCTGATTCTGTGTTAGGGGCTGGAGTCCGGCCTCAGAACAAGCCGACGAGCATGAATACTTCAGTTCAGCTGAGAGTGAGGGGATTGAAAAGCTCACAAGCGGTATTTACTGTATAGAGTCATAGAGATGTATAACACAGAAACAGATCCTTCGGTCCAAATTGTCCATGCTGACCAGATATCCTAATCCAATTTCATCCCACCTGCCAGCACCCAGCCCAAAATCCCTCCAAACCCTTCTGATTTGCATAACCATCCAGATGCCTTTTAAATGTTGCAATTGTACAAGCCTCCACACTTGTACAATTGCAGCTCATTCCACGCATGCACCATCCTCTGCATGAAAAAGCTGCCCCTCAGGTCTCTTACATTGTTCCCCTCTCACTCCAAACCTATGCCCGCTAGTTCTGACATCTCCCAACCCAGGGAAAGACTTTGCCTATTTATCCTATCCATGCCCCTCATGATTTTATAAACCTCTATAAGGTCACCCCTCAGCCTCCGAAGCTCCAGGGAAAAAAGCCCCAACCTATTCAGCCTCAACCTATTTGAGCCTATAGCTCAAATCCTCCAATCCCGGCAACATCTCTGCAAATCTCCTCTAAACCCACTCAAGATTCACAACATCCTTCTGACAGGAAGGAGTCCAGAATTGAGCACAATAGTCCAACAGCAGCCGAACAAATGTCCTGTACAGTCACAACATGACCTCAAATCCTGGAGAATGAGAACGTCGCTGATTCTGTGTTAGGGGCTGGAGTCCGGCCTCAGAACAAGCCGACGAGCATGAATACTTCAGTTCAGCTGAGAGTGAGGGGATTGAAAAGCTCACAAGCGGTATTTACTGTATAGAGTCATAGAGATGTATAACACAGAAACAGATCCTTCGGTCCAAATTGTCCATGCTGACCAGATATCCTAATCCAATTTCATCCCACCTGCCAGCACCCAGCCCAAAACTCAAGATTCACAACATCCTTCTGACAGGAAGGAGTCCAGAATTGAGCACAATAGTCCAACAGCAGCCGAACAAATGTCCTGTACAGTCACAACATGACCTCCCAAATCCTGTACTCAATACTCTGACCAATAAAGGAAAGCATACCAAATGCTTCTTCACAATCCTATCTACCTGGACTCCACTTTCAAGGAGCTATGAACCTGCACTCCAAGGTCTCTTTGTTCGGCAACACTCCTTAGGACCTTACCATTAAGTGTATAAGTCCTGCTAAGATTTGCTTTCCCAAGATGCAGATCCAAATTAAACTCCATCTGTCACTTCTCAGCCCATTGGCCCATCTGATCAAGATCCCATTGTAATCTGAGGTAACTTTCTTCGCTGTCCCTTCCACCTCCAATGTTGGTGTCATCTCCAACTTACTAACTATACCTCTTATGCTCACATCCAAATCATTTATATAAATGATGAAAAGTAGTGGATGCAACACTGATCCTTGTGGCACTCCACTAGTCACGGGCCTCCAGTCTGAAAAACAACCCTCCACCACTATCCTCTGTCTTCTACCTTTGAGCCACTTCTGGATCCAAATGGCTCATTCTCCCCGTTAGAGCTGAGCAAGATTGTTTCTTGGAGTGGGGTGTGTTGAATCCCAGGGAAAGACTCGCTTGGTGATCTTGGTATGCTGAGAGCTGGGGTTATGCTGATACTGAGTAATGGAGTGCAGGTTGGGAGTCTCAGGGAGCTACCCCCCAGGAAAGGAGGAGGAAATCCACCAGAACCGGTGCATTTGATGACCGAGACTGGAGAGGAAAATAAGGCCATACCCCCTCCCCGTAATGCTACCCAAAATGATGTCCGAGAGTTTAAAGTTGAGTCCTAAAATATCCTATACCATTGATATGGATTGCTTTACTGGATTTTGTTAATTATCCTGGGAAACCTAAGTACAGGCATTCGATAAAGGAAAAGTTAAACATCAGTATTTTCCCAATGTGTGGACAAGAAATGCAATGCACATTCAGAGATTCATTATTTCAGATCATTATTCTATCATGACATCTTTCTGACATTTCCAAATTCAATGCCAAAAATTAAATATCATGAAAATCCTAACCACTAAAGTCTCTAAATAAATTATCCCACTCCATTTACCCATGAATGTTCCAAGTGGAATGTACAACATTTGAATGCAAACCCAAACTTAGAACAGAACAATATAGCACAGGAAATGATCCTTCAGGCCCCCATTTCTGTGATTACCCTGATACCTTTCTAAACTAATCCATTCTTTCCCCAGTGGTATGTTCCAGATGCCTACTGCCCTCAGTATATAAAAAAATGTGCCTCACACATATCCCTCAAACTGTTCCCCCTCAGTTTAAACCTGTGCGATCAAGTATTTGACATTTTCACCCTGAGAAAATGATTCAGACTATCTAACATATCTAACAGACCCAAAATCTCAGCATTCAGATTTTCATCATTGTTTTCAAATCCCTGCATGAACTCACCCACCCCTATCACCACAATTTTCTCCAGCCTTTTTCTCCAATCTTGAACTGCAGCATCGACTGGATCCAGACACAGGATCTTTCTTGAACATATATTTAGACTCCAAAGTCAGAGGTCCTGGGTTGGGAAAGTGCAAGGCTGGGTCTGGCATCACTGACATCCTCACTGCAGACACATCGCTCGCACCTCTGCAGCTCCTTCGCTCACAGCCAGGCTCACAAGACTTTCATGAGGAGAATGATGGTAAGAGGGTGAGTTGGAGAGCAGCAAAGGTTGTAAATTGGATTAGGGAGAGGCACAGGTGTCTCCTAAATTGCAGAAAAAAGCTTTAAAATAAATCTTATAACTCAAAGCAACAATGCAGACCTCATTAACTGAATGATGATTAAACTCAATGGGCTGGCAGCACATTCTTTAAAAGTGATTTTGTTTCTGATGATCTGCAGATCAGAATCCCAATCCTGTACCCTCTGAAAACCCCACACCCTGTGTTTTGCTGAACATTTTCTTGATTGTGCTCAGGATCAGGGGCTTGTACTGGTTTTACTCTTTTCTAACCTAGAGATAGTTGGACCAATTGTAACAGCCTCACCATTACCCATGGATGAATTAGGGAGCCTCTTTGGAGGTTTCAATGTTACAGTTCATTGTCCTCAGTGTTTAGTGTAAAACACGACAAGGTCATGTTATCCAGGTGATGCAATACATGAAGCTGAAACTTTATTGCTGGAACAGCACAGCAGGTCAGGCAGCATCCAGGGAACAGGAGATTCGACGTTTCGGGCACATGCCCTTCTTCCTGAAGAAGGGCATGTGCCCGAAACGTCGAATCTCCTGTTCCCTGGATGCTGCCTGACCTGCTGTGCTGTTCCAGCAATAAAGTTTCAGCTTTGATCTCCAGCGTCTGCAGACCTCACTTTCTCCATGCAATACATGGAGTCAATCAGAACAATATCAGTTTCTTGAGTTTTCTAATCTTTAGAAACACTGAGGAGTAAACTCAATAACTTACAATGGAGATTCGAGGCACTTACCTCAGCCTCAATCCAAGCCTTTTCATCAGTGACAAACACGTAACAATAACCAAATTAAATGAAGCCACCAGAACAATATGCTCGCTGCAGGGAAGCCCATAACTCAAGGCCCTGATCCGTCTCCATCGAATTCATCCCCCCAGAATGACAAGCTGCAAATTAAAACAAGCTGCAATAATCACATCATTCACAGTTCATATCCTCTTCATGGGGCTTGGAATTGAGGAGCACATGCTCAATGGGGCCTGCCTCAGAGTGGAACTTTTCACCTGACTACAATAACCTTCTTCTCACAATCAGTTGCATGCCGTCTTGGTCCCCTTACTTGAGGAAGGATGTAATTGCATTGGAAGTAGTTCAGAGAAGGTTAGCTAGATTAATTCCAGAGATAAAAAGCTTGCCTTGTGAGGAGAAGTTGAGCAATTTGAGCCTATATACTCTGGAGTTTAGAAGGATGAGAGGAGACTAATTGAGGCACACAAGATGTTAAAGTGGGTTGATAAAGTAGGTGTACAATTAATGTTTCCCCTTGTGGGGCAGTTTAGACTGAGGGGTCATAGTTTTAGTCAAAGGAATGGCAAATTTAAAACAGGGATGAGGATGAATTACATCTCTCAAAGGGTCGGAATCTGTGGAATTCACTATCCTGGAGTATGGTGCATACCAGGACACTGATTAATTTAAGGAGGCAATGGACAGATTTTTAATTAGTAACACGTTAACGGGTTATGTGGAGTGGGCAGGGAAGTATAATGGAGGCAGAGATGAGATGAACCATGATTGCATGAAATGGTGGAGTAGGCATTCCCAGTGATTCTTTCACTACTTCATGTTAGTTCATTTTAGGGATACTTGCCATCTCACACAATCATTATTCTTTGAATTGCAATCAGTTCATTTATTTCTTTCTATACTCTCTGTAGTATACCTGCATCAGGGAATTGGTTTAGCTTAGTTGACTGGATTGTTGGTTTACAAAGTGGTATGATGGCAACAGTGTGGGTTCAATTCCCATCACTGGTTTGAGGTTACCGTGAAGGATTCTCTTTCTCAACCTCTTCCCTTGCCTGAGGTGTGGTGTCTCTTATGTTAAATTGCTCCCAGTTGTGTCTCTCTAATAAGAGAGCAGCTCCTATGGTCTGGTAAGGCTATGGTGACACAACAACAGCATGCATCAGCCTGATGAATCCTTTCTTACACTGAACTAAATTCACATAAATACTGTTTCGTTTTAATGTTAGGCAGGTCCTTTAGTCTCTTGCTTCTTTAAAGATTTGGCAACTATTCTTTCTACTGAATTCCTCCCCTGTTTACTTCTGCTTAATCTTGTCTGCAGCTCAATTTTCCCTTACGCTGGGAGCTGTACAGCATTCAGGTGCAGATCATCCCAGTCATTTGATTTCTTCCTGTCCCAGTTCTAGTTCCGGTGTCACAGGAAATAGAACCCAGTTCTTTCTCACACTAATCTGTCACTGACACTCAGAGTCATAAAGTCATACAGTGCAGAAACACACTCTTCAGTCCAACCAGTCCATGCCAAATATAATCCCAGACTAAAGTAGTCCCACCTACCTGCTCCTGGCCCATATCACTCCAAACCTTTCCTATTCATGTACTTCGATAAATATCTTTTAATCGTGTAATCGTACCCACATCTATCACTTTCATTCCACATGGGAACCACCTGTGTAAAAAATTGCCCCAACTGTCTTTTTTAAATCTGTATCCTCTCACCTTAAATGCCCCCCATAATCTCGAAATGCCCCATCCACAGGAAAACACAATTACCATTAACTGCTGAAAATGTGTTGCTGGTAAAGCGCAGCAGGTCAGGCAGCATCCAAGGAACAGGAGAATCGATGTTTCGGGCATAAGCCCTCCTTAATTACCATTAACTCAATCTATACCCTTCATTATTTATAAGCTTCTCATCTTGTGGATCTGACTATCCCTTTACTAAAGGGGTACCAAACACATGTGACTTGTGTTCTGATTCCAACATTAACAATTAGTATAAAGTTCTTCCATTCTTACATTCTGTTAGCGATACTTCTTCCGTGTTTCTTTATATCTCATTGTTCCCAATAAATGGACATTTCTTTCACATTCAAAGTTCCCGACAAGTTGCTCTGAGATCTCCATTATCCTGGCACCAGGGAGGCAACAGAGGATAATGCTGTGTCTTCCTCTAATGAGCAAATCTGCATATCAACAAGCTATCTATTCACAAAATGCTTCAGATCCCAAATTGTATGGGCTCATGCTCCATGAGGCAATGGTTAACATATACATCAGGAAAGGATTGACAGCCGGAGTCTCTACTCTTGAAAATAGAGACAAGGCATCACCTATGAGAGGTATTTAAAATTATGAAAGATGTCGACAGAGAGTTTATAGTAAACTGCTTCCTCTAGTGGGAAAGATGATAACTAATGGCCATCAATATAAGACAGTCACCTCAAAATTCAATAAGGAATTCAGAAGAAACATCTTAACTCAAGGAATGGTGAAAATGTGGAAGTTGCTACCACAGGGAGTTATTGAAGAAAACAGAACAGATGGGTTTGAGGGGAAGCTGGACAAGCATAAGGGAGGAGACCAGAGGATCATGTTCATAGATTTGGGTGGGAAAGCAAGGACAAAGTTTGAGCTGAGCATAAATATAAGCATGGACAGATTGGGCAAAATGATCTGTGTCTCCGCTGCACACTTGGTGTAATTTGTATTCATTCTGCAGCCTTCAGCCTCATCTTCACCGACAACAAATACATCATACTGATGCAGCAATATGGGGCCGCACAGTGGCTCAGCGGTTAGCACTGCTACCTCACAGCACCAGGGTCTCGAGTTCAATTCAAGCCTTGGGCGACTATATGGAGATTGCTCGTTCTCCACTGGGACTGGGGGTTCCCTCCAGGTGCTCTGGTTTCCTCCCATTGTCTAAAGATGTGCAGGTTAGGTGAATTGGCCATGCTAATGTTCAGGGATGTGTAGGTTAGGTGTATTAGTTTGGGGAAATGTAAGGGCATGGGTATGGGTGGGATACTCTTCAGAGACTCGGTGTAAACTTGTTGGGTGAAATGGCCTGTTTCTGCACTGCAGGGATTCTATGATATTGGTCACAATCTGTATTGCTTAGTATTTCTGAGGCTCGCTCTCTACATTCTCCCAGACATTCCTACATTGTACTTTTATATCAGATTGAGAGAAAGCTGTGCAGGTATCCCTCGCCCTCTCTTGTGTTGGAGTGTGTTCAGGACAGTGACTGTGAGCTGCAGGGTCTCAGGGAACAGACAGTTCCTGCAGGTGGACCCATCCCATTCAGTCTGACTGCCCCAAATTCCCAAATCACTTAGATTGGGGATACAGATTTTGATTGATTAATATGTAAAACCCAGAACTTCTTTCAAGTCACAGTCCCGAGGTAATTTAAGGTTTTATCAGTATAAAAAAAGAGGTGACATCTCAGCTCAGACAATTAATTAAAGGTGTGATGTTAGAGTCTGTCTGTATTCCAACCTTGAGTCAAACCGGTTCTATTTCCATAGTAGGAATTTATAAAATGTCACATTGACTGACTGCCTACAGACTGTGTCCTTTTTGGATAAAATAGAATATATCTGCAAATACAAATCTGCAAATGCAAAATCACCTCATAGACTTATGTGTATGTGTGAGTATGCATATGTGAGTGTGAGGGAAAGAGAAAGAGTGTGTGTGTGTGTGTGAGAAAGAGGGAGAGTGTGTGAGTGTGAGCGTGAGTCTGAGAGAGAGTCTGTGTGACTGTGTGAGTGTGTGTGTGGTCATGTGTGAGAGTGTGTGTGTATGTGCATGTAAGTGTGCTTGTTGTGAGTATTTGTGTGAGCGAGTGTTTAGTGCAGTGGGATCTCCTTTAGTGTGACATGTATCCAAGATTCCTGTTAAAGCTGTCCTCATGGGTACCAAACTTGGCTATCAGCATCTGATCAGCAGCCTTATCTTGTTGCCTATGCCGAAGTCCACTTTGGAAGACGGTCACCTGAAGATCCAAGGCCAAATGTCCTTGACTGCTGAAGTGTTCTCTGACTGGGAGGGAACATCCCTCTCTTGTGACTGTTCCACAACGTCCATTCCTTGGATGTTGTAGCGTCTGCATTGTCTTACCAATATATCATGCATCATGGCATCCTTACCTACAGCTTATGAGATAGACAATGTTGGCTGAGTTACACTGCTGCACACGTGGTGGGTGATGTTTCCACATGTAATGGTAATATCCATGTTGACACTCTGACACATCTTGCAGTGGTTGCCATGAAAGGGTTGGGCATTGTTGTAGTCAATGTTGTCCTGAGGTTGGGCAATTTGCTGCAAACAGTGATCTGTTTAAGGCTTGGCAGTTGTTTAAAGGCAATAAGTGGAGGTGTAGGGAAGACCTTGGGGAGTATTCATCCTCATCGATAATGTGTTGCAGGCTACGAAGAACATGGCGTAGTTTCTCTGCTCCCAGGAAATACTGGATGGTGAAGGGTAGCCTATCAATTGCAGCCCATGTCTATGTCCTGAGGAGGTCATTACAGTTTCTTGCTGTGGCACGTTGGAACTCTCACAAGCGCACACACTCTCTCCCTCTCTCTCTCTCTCTCACACACACATACATACACACACACACACACACACGGATGATGGGCAAGGATGGGGGCTGAAGGGGGTGGCATTGGATGGGGTTGGGGGCAGATGGGGGGAGTGGGAGTGGATGTAGTCAAAGTTGGGGAGTAGATGGGGGCAGGGGTGGGGGTGGATGGGACAGGGGTGTGGTGGGAAGTGGACGGGAATGGGAATGGGGGTGTTAGCAGACGGTGGGCTGGGGGCTCGTGCACGGTGTGCTGCTCCTGAACGGGGAGTGGACTTAGCAAGTGTTCACTGTGTCAATCCCAGTGAACTGAGGGAGGGGGCGGAGGCTTCAGCAATGCTGCAGGTCCCTTACACACGTGTGTGTCACCTCAGAAACAAACCCTGACACAGAGAGAGGGAGCAAGGCAGGCAGAGCGAGGAAAAAGGAAACTTCAGAAAACTCCAAGCCCCATAGGAGGGGCATTGAGTCAATTAACCGAATAATCAACTATCCACCCATCTCGTTTGGATAATCAAGGTTCCTCTGTACTTCCAAATAAATCTGTTGGACTATAACCTGGTGTTGTGTAAATTTTAACATATGGAAATGGCAGTCACAGTTTCAAAATCCCCATCACTGGAGGTGCTGGGTGCATGTAGCCTCATCCAAGTAAGGGTGTGAGGCACCTCCGTGTCCAGTGCACACATCGATATTTCCAATTGTCCCGGGGATGACATTCCATTGTTCCGTTCAAACCCAAAGTGTGCATTGTAGGGTCTGCGGCTATCAGGCTTGTTTCCAAACTGTCTGTTGGTAGCTGGAGCCCGTCTGGATTCTGCAACATGTAGATTAGCACAATCACTTTGATCAGGGCTGGTTCCCATTTCCTAACATGCTTTAATCGAGTCATAGAGATGTCCAGCATGGAAACAGACCCTTCAGTCTAACCCACCCATGCCAACCAGATATCCCAACCCAATCTAGTCCCACCTGCCAACACCAGGCCCATATCCCTCCAATCCCTTCCCATTTACATACCCATCAAATGCCTCTTAAATGTTGAAATTGTACCAGCCTCCACCACTTCCTCTGGCAGCTCATTCCATACACGTACCACCCTCTGTGTGAAAAAGTTGCTCTGTAGGTCTCTTTTATATCTTTTCCCTCTCACCCTAAACCTATGCCTTCTCGTTCTGAACTCCCAGACCCCGGGTAAAAGACTTTGCCTATTTACCCTATCCATGCCCCTCATAATTTTGTAAACCTCTATAAGGTCACCCCTCAGCCTCTAATGCTCCAGGGAAAACAGCCTTAGCCTGTCCAGCCTCTCCCTATAGCTCAAATCCTCCAACCCTGGCAATATCCTTGTAAATCTTTTCTGAATCCTTTCAAAATTCACAACATCTTTCCAATAGGAAGGAGACCAGAATTGCATACAATATTCCAACTGTGGCCTAACCAATGTCCTGTACAGCTACAACATGACCTCCCAACACCTGTACTCAATACTCTGACTAATAAAGGAAAGGATACCAAATGCCTTCTTCACTATCCTATCGACCTGAGACTCCACTTTCAAGGAGCTATAAACCTGCGTGGTCTCTTTGTTCAGCAACACTCCCTAGGACCTTACCATTAAGTGTATATTTGTCTAGCTTTTGTAACTCCATCATTATTTTGAGTTGTCCATCTGGCCATAGTCCTTCCACTTCTTCCTGAACGCGAAGTGTGATTAGTCACATAATAAAAGACCAATCTCTTGTACGGTGAGTACACGATCATCCACACTCCAGCAAAGCATCATATATACTTAAACCATTACACTGTTACAGATAGCATATGAGAACCGAACAAAGACAGTAAACTAAATAAATCAGGAGAAATGAGCAAATGCTAAACAAATTAATGACGAAAAATGAAAAAAATGAAACACGCTATAAAACTACAAAAAACAAAAAAAATTAATGAAAACTTGAAAATTGAACAAACATTATAAAACCAGGGAATATATTATAATTCGAGAAATGGCCAAATGCAAAAAAATTCATAATGAGAAATGGAACATTCCAACAAACGTTATAAAATCACAAAAGAAAAAGTCATAATAAAAAATTGAACAAATATTACGGACCATTTCATACACAATGGTTACTAAGATTCCCTCGGCCTAGTCAAATATTTACAATGTTTCGATAAGCTTGGGGAGACGGTACACTGAGTGAGGTCTCCAGACATAGATCCTGGAGTTTGGTGTCTCATGGGTGTTGTTCCCGATGACAATCTCGATGAGGTATATCTTGATTGCCTTCCGTGTGGTTATGGTTATCCTGGAGAGAGATCAGGGTTGTTTCTGTTGTTATCCTTGTTTAATAGCAGAATAGTTTTGAACTAATGTAATGCCTATGATGCATGTGCCCTAACCTTCCTGCTATTTTTTTCAAAAACAAATAACAAAAAAAACCATTGGAATGGGAACCCAATGTGAAATGTTATGTCAGGGTTTTAGAAGCCTTTTAGGCTCCAACCTCGGTTTCTAGTGCTAAGGGTGAGGATCGTTTTAACGACCTGACCATAACATGGTCAGCATGAGGCAGTCAGCATGACCTATGATTTAAATATTAGTGAAGATGAAGATGACCACAAGAGACCAATGATTTCCATAAGAAGATGATCTCAAGAGATCCACAATTTCAAATTAACTGAAGATGAAGGCGACAATGATCATTTAACATAAATGAAGAGGAAAGTGAGGGAAACCCGAAGAGTTGTAACCTGGCTAATCCTGTCAGCGTGCACAGGAATAAGAGTTGGAAGACGTGTGAGGTGCGTGCAAGTTCGGACCATCAGAAACAGTTGCACCTTGCCTTAGGTGGCTGTCAGGAGCTGTTTCATCACCTGGATTAGTGAATGCGTGCATGTGTCAAATAAGCACTCAACAGAGAGCCATCAGTGTGTTCTGAATCCTCTGTCTGTGGGCCTGGCCATATTGAATTCTCCCAGTTCCCATCTTTTGTGTTCTGTCATGCCCCCTTATTGGAAACATCTGCAATTACCATACGGGAGTCTGAGCTCGTTTAGCCATTTAGTTTGTACTAGAAGTCTTGTGGTGTCACATGTTCCTGTTGCAGGGATGCCGTTAGGGCATATCGCAAGTCGGGAATGCTCGGTTAGCCCCTCTGTCAGAGGATTCTCAAGGATTCATGTCATGACGTGGTGGTTAGTGAGTAGCGAGCGACTGCAATCTGTCGGATACTCTCCCATTAGGTCACTTAAAGTGTTCGTGGAACCTGCTGCTGGTGTCAGTGATGGAAGTGTATCATTTTGTTCGGGGCAGTCTGAGGATATATCGAGGTTGGGGGTGGGGGGGATATATTCTTGGTGTTGTTCTTTGTTCTAGGGCAGTGTCATCCACCTTGCTGTGCTGTGTACCAAAGACTTTGAACTGGTTTATGTGGAAAAAGCCAGTTTTTCCCATACCTAGTAGAACCTTGTAGATCGCGGGGCTAGTTTTATCCACGACCATGTCAGGAGCCGAATATTTAGGGGAAAGGAAAGAGCTAGGGTAATAGATGTGTCACATTACCTGCTGCCCTATGGGGTATTTAACAGGATTAACCCTGCGATTGAAGTAAGCCTGACATACTTTCTTTTTTGTCCCTCGCCTGACAGCTACTGCTAACTGAGTGGTTTTGTTATTCGCAGTAAGTTGCTGCACCGCTTTCTCGTGGGTGAGGGCAGTGACGGCTGGTTCTGTGAGGTCAAGGCTGAACAGGTAGTCAACCCCTCTCATGGGTCGGCCGGTCATGAGGGTATGGGGGAGGTATACCCTGTGGATCGGGAGATGGTGTTGCATACCATCAAGAGGACAAACGGAAGTACCGTGTCCCAGGTTTTATTGGTCTGTTGCACCATCTTCCTAATTATCCCCTTTAGGGTGCGGTTCATCCTTTCCACAATCCCACTGGATTGAGGGTGGTATACAATGTGGAATTTCTGTTTGATACCAAGCATAGTCATCACATTTTGCATGACTCGGCCGGTGAAATGGGTTTCCTTATCTGACTCAATACTGCGGGGTAGACCCTATCTTGTGAACACCTATTGTGTTTGGATCAGTGCAGTTGCTCTGGCTGTATTGACCCTAACGGGAAAAGCCATGGCCCATTTTGTAAAAGTATCTTTGAGGACTGGGATGTAGGTGTATCTATTTTACATGGTGGCAGGGAGCCTATATAGTCAATTTGGAGGTTTATCCAGGGCCCTTCCACTGGATGTCTGCCTTAGTTCTCCCTTCTGGGCGTACCAATCCAGATTGTTCTGGGCTCACACAGACAGTTCTCTATGTATGTGTTATATCTTTGTCTAGTACAAGCCATCAACACAGTTCCTTCAATCATTATGTAGTGGCCTCTTCCCTGGTGCCAATACCCATCATGGAATTGATATATAATCTGGTTCCTTCCCTGCACTGGGACTACATCCACTCCACTTTTAGAACCCATCCCGTATTGTGGCGAATCCTTCCATTTAGCACAGGCATCTGGAAAGACTACTCCCATAATTTGTTTTCAGGAATCATTGTGGTTTTGTGCCTGCCTAAGATCCTTTATGTTTGTCTGACTGACAGTGACTGCATTGGCTTGCTCATCTCTGGGTGGCTGCCAGAATTCTCCTACTGAGCCCTTCTTTTGGCTAATTCACCTGCTCTGCCATTACCTTCTGGAATGGTTTGTGCTGGCTTCAAACTTTACTTATGCCGTATTTCCTTCCACTGGCAGCCTGTGTTTTAATAAGGGAGTTGATGGTAGTGGTTTTCCATCAGCTGAAATAAAACCTCTAGTTTCCCAGAGTGGTAAGAATTTAATCAGGCTGTTGCACACATACATGCTATGAGAAAATATATCTGCGGGTGGAGGGAACAGATTGGGGTGACTGACTACATTGGCCAGAGCTGCTAGTTCTGCAACCTGGGCACTTAGGTGGCTGGATAATTTTAAGGCGAGTTCAACTGTCCTTGAGTGTTGCTCATATATATCCCACAGCCGGGGATCTGACTGCCATATTCTACTGTGAATGATCTATCTGCATAAATTCTGACAGCTGTTTCTGCTTGGTTATCCTCCTGTCCCATCCCTGACTGTTTTTCCTGCTGTTAGGTATAAAAGGACCAGTAGAGTGTTTAGTGGCTATGATCTAGCAGTCAAGTGGATCTCCTCCATAATTTAGGTTATTAGCTAGGAAGGTGGACACCTTGGTAAGTTTGACTGTGATGTCCCGACCTTGAAATCGTCGAGTCCACCATGTGGCTCGAATCTGGTTCACTGAGCCGTCTTTGATTCAGCTGTCCAGCAGGAGCTGCATTGGGGTGTATTCAGTCAGTATGGTCAGTGGGTTTAAGCCAATGATATAGTCGCAGTGCTGGACTGTCCAATAGATTGTGAGGAGGTGTTGTTTACACGTGGAAAACTCTTGTTCCATGGGCTGTAGGACCCTGGAGGTGTGGGCTACTGGGCTTTGCCTACCCATGCTGGTCTTGTAGTAGAACAGCAGCTATCGTCCAGTCTGTGGCTGCAACTTCTAAGGTATATGGCAGGTCAGGGCTCGGAACTAGGAAGGTGGGTGCTGTTGCGAGGGCGTATTTTAAATCAGTTATTGCCTCTGTGTGTTGAGATGTCCAATTCCAGGCAGCAACTCTGAGAGTGGGGTTACTTTGGTAGCGAGCCCAACAATGTGGTTCCTGCATTATCCCACTAACCCGAGGAAAGAACAAATTACACTGACATCTTGGGGCAGTGGGAGTTGTCCTCTGGTCTCTACTCATTTTTGGCCTATCTCCCTTTTCCCATTGGTGACTGTTGTTCCCAAGTATGTAACCCTCGGCTGTAGAATTTGTACCTTTTCAGTTTTATTTTGCATCCTAGCCTGTGTAACAGATCGAGTAACTCATCTAAGAGATGACTGTGCTCCTCCTTTGTTTCTGCTTATAGAAGTTGGTCATTCACATATTGTACAAGTCAGTCAGGCTGAGAGAACATTTCTAATCCTTTAGCTAACAGTCGAGGATGAGTTATGAAACTTTTGGGGTAGACAAGTTCAAATGTATTATTGCTCCTGGAAGGTAAAGGTGAATTTTTACTGGCAGGACTAATTCAAGGGTATGGATCAAAAACCATTACTGATATCAAAAACTGTGAAGGCCTTTGCTTGCGGGGCCTGTTTCATTATTGTGGCAGGGCTGGTGGCAACTGTTGGTGTGGTGAGTTGGGTAACTTTATTAAGTTCTCGTTAATCGATGGTTAAACCATGACCCATCTGGTTTCCTGACCCGCCAAATCCGAGCATTATTAGTGGAGGCTATAAGTAGCAGCACTCCTTGCTGTAACAGACTGCCATTCACCTTAGCCACCTCCCTCTTTGCCTGTCTGAGAAACCGTATTGTCTTTGTGGTTTTGGGTTGGGCCTCTCAATTATCACCTCTTTAGGGATAGACCCACAATCATGTTTGTGCTGGGTGAATACCCCTTTGTGTTTCACAGTTACCTCTCTCATAGCTGGATCCTTGGTCATTGTTAGGGGATTAATCCAAAATTCCCCTATTGTGCTGATTTGGATAGCATAACTGCCTGCTGAAATGATGGGTGGGACATTGCTAACTGTAGACAGCTGCCATACGCAAAGTTAAAAATCACACAACATCGGTTATAGTCCAACAGATTTAATTGGAAGCAGACGAGCTTTCAGAGTGTTGCTCCTTCATCAGGTGAGAGTGGAGCGCTCAATCCTAACACACAGAATTTATAGCCAAGATTTACCGTGTGATGTAACTGAAATTACCTACGCCTGTGCCTATGGCCATTCTAGTCTGAAAACGCCTGATCTCGGAAACTAAGCAGACTCAGGCCTGGTTAGTACTTGGATGGGACACTGCCTGGGAATACCAGGTGCAGTAGGCTACAAAAGTGGGCAGCACGGTGGCACAGTGGTTAGCACTGCTGCCTCACAGCACCAGAGACCCAGGTTCAATTCCCGCCTCAGGCAACTGTCTGTGTGGAGTTTGCACATTCTCTGTATGGGTTTCCTCTGGGTGCTCTGGTTTCCTCCCACAATTCAAAAATGTGCAGGTTAGGTGAATTGGCCATGCTAAAAATTGCCAGTAGTGTTAGGTGAAGGGATAAATGTAGGGGAATGGGTCTGGGTGGGTTACGCGTCGGTGTGGACTTGTTGGGCTGAAGGGCCTGTTTCCACACTGTAAGTAATCTAATCTAAAAAAAATTGAAAAATTGATTGTCAGTTAAGTCTTTCATCTGTTTGAATACCATGATAGTTTCACTTCTTTCCTGTGTAAATCACAAAACCTTTTTCAAAAAAGTTGCATTGTCAGGTTAGCTGTTAACTACGGTGATAGCTAGACAATATGTTGAAGGTTCTGGATCAGTGGTGCTGGAAGAGCACAGCAATTCAGGCAGCATCCGAGGACAGGCAAATCGACGTTTCGGGCAAAAGCCCTTCATCAGGAATAAAGGCAGAGAGCCTTAGCCCCCTGTGTTCTCTGTCTATGCCATGATGTTTAGATTGATTTTAATCTAAAAAATTAGAATGCCAAATGCAGGCATTCACTGTATTGCAAGCAAGTTTGCATTTAGTCATGTAATCAACCCTGAGGATGTGTTCTGCACCTGGGGGAAGGTCAATTGAAATAACAGGGTGTTGGCATGTAATGTTGCCTAGTTTAAATTCTGTCTGTTCAGGCATGTACTCTTCCTGTACATGGAGAGGAAACACACTTAAAACAACAGTGCCTGTGGTCTGCCAAGATATATGATTAAATCTAGAGTGTTCAGGGTTGTGCTTGAACTTGCAGTATCCCAAAGGAATTTGATAGGATGGCCTCCTACCTTGTCATTGACTAGTGTCTACCACACGATCCCACTTTGTGTTGCAGACCCAAACTGGGGAGGCAGAAACCTGGCATCGTCATGACGATGCCACATAGGTCAGGGGGGGAGTGAGGTTAAATGGGTTGGCTAGTGCCCACAGCCTGGACCAGTGCCTCTAAGTAGGGCCTTCTAATGGGGGTTGGTGATTCTCTCTATCACCCCTGGGTGCCGCTGCGGTCGGTGGTCCCAATGGCTGTGAGTGCGGCCCCACATGGGACTCTACATTCTGATGCATAGTGTCCTGTGCTTCTGCAGTGGTGGCACTGCACTGGCTGCCAAATGTTTTCCTGCTGTGTCTCTCTACCTCCCCTTGTGGCTGTGTAAGATGGGGCTGGGTTTCTCTGGTAAGAGCTCCCCACTGTTTGCTCATGCCTCCACACCAGACCCTGGTTGGATGTTCGGAAAGGAAGCCTTTTCCTTCTTTTCTCTATTTTGCTCCAGTTCAATTCATAAGCTTCTATCTCCCATACATGGGACATTCTCCTCAGAATCCATGTCTCATTGTGGCTTAGCTCTGTGGGATCAAAGTTCACACAGGTCTCCCCGCTCTCCTCGTTGGCATGGGAAACTTGACTCCTAGCCCACTTAGGTGAGTGAGCCTCGGATAACTGACCCTTGTTTAAGTCTATGTTAACTTCTGTAAAGTGTACCCAAAGCGAACAGCAAAGGCAGTTGGGTGTTCCCCTTCTTTTGTCTGTACTTGTTTAATCTATCTACAGGGTCTCCCTTATTATAGCCAAATGCAGTCAGGATCGGCGTTTTCAAGTTCGCAAGGGGTCCCTCCTCTACATGTAGTGGGGCTGGGATCACGGACTGTACTGACTGGCTTAAACATATCACAATGAGTTTCACCTTCTCTCTCTCATCCAGCCAGTATAAGACTTTCTGCTGCCTGACCCGACCAAAGAATGTAAAAGGGTCAGATGATGATTCAAATTCGGGAACCTTTCTCGCGATCTCTGCCAGCAGTGCCACCATTAATGGGTTAGTGTATTTGAGCTGTGTTTTCAGCTTTAATTCTGCAATTTCCATTTTTTGCATCCTCTAGTTCCTTACTGGCAGTTTTTAACTCCTTTAATCTCTCTTCCTAATAACTGCGCATTGTCACCTTTTCAAATTTGGAAGCCCATTTCCTTTGAGTTCTCCTAAACTCTTTGCAATACTTCTACCCGAGGGATCCTTGTCCCGTTTTATCAAAGCAACAACATTCTGCCCATTTGGGTCACTTCTTCTTATTGATATACTGCCCCTCAGTTTTGTTTCCCCTCTGGGACAATCCTCTACTCCAGCACCTTTCTCTGTTGTTAACATTTCCGAGAGGCACTCTGATGTCCTGACCGGCCAAATCGGAGCATTATTAATGGAGGCTATAGGGAGCAGCACTCCTTGCTGTAACAGACTGTCATTCACCTGGGTGGGGGAGTCCAGACCTAGAGGGCATAGGTTTATGGTGAGAGGGGAAAAATTTAAAAGGGACCTCAGGGGCAACGTTTTACACAGAGGGTGGTGCAAATATGGAATGAGCTGCCAGAGGAAGTAGTGGAGGCTGGTACATTTACAACATTTAAAAGGCATCTGAATAGGTATATGAATAAGAAAGGTTTGGAGGGATATGGGCCAAGTGCTGCACTTGGACTAGATTGGGTTGGGATATCTGGTCGGCATGGATGACTTGGACCGAAGGGTCAGTTTCCGTGCTGTACATTGCTATGACTCTATGACTCTGCCATTCCCAATTAAACTACGGGGTGTAGGGGGTGGATCAGACTGAGGGTACGGCTTTCGCTATGTTCGTATTCCCACCGGCTCTCTACTGACTTTCGGTGTTTTACCTTATCTATCTCACACACACACCCGAAGTAAACACCTGTTGCCTTTATCGTATGAAGAACAGTTCAGTTCTGACCTTTTATTCTTCAGATGAATTCCTGGCCTTTTTGTGGGATAGCTGTCCTCTTAACAACCTGCTCAGGCAGAATCTCAAGGAATATTAGGTGCCACGGGATTCAATCTCGGAGCGATGAAGTCATTTCTTATCAAGGTCCCGTCTGGGTCACCAATTTGTTGAGCTTGCTACACAGTATGTTTTACTCTTATATTCAGCAAAAGAACTTGTATTGACTCTTAATAATAGTAAAACAATAATATCCGTTTATTTCACATAATTAAAAATAAAACAACAAATTTACTATAAACTAATGGTAAACACTATAAATCTATCTTATGCTTTCACTTAGCTTTAGATAACCATGTACCACCACACAAGAACTTGGCCAGGCTCCTTACGGTGATGTCGTCTGGTCTTCTTTCCATGGTTTCAAGATGTCTTCTCTTTCAGTGGTTATTCTAGATTTACTGTTTTACAGTTACTGCTTGAGCTACTGCCTTGAGTGTGGGTTTGCGACAATTCTGATGGGCCTTTTTAGGAAGGTGTGGAATGCCCTCCAATAGATCAATCAGATTCGATCATTTTGATCGATCAGACCCAACCAGGTGTTAGCACGTTGATGGCATGGTGGTCCTGAGGTGTCCATCACTGGAGGTGCCAGATGCACGTAGCCTCCTCCAAGTAAGGGTGTGAGGCGCCTCCGTATTTGGTGCACGCCTCGATGGTTCTGATCGTCTCACAGATGACGTTCCGTTTCCCAATTCAAACCCAAATTCAGGTGTGTATTGTAGGGTCTGCAGCTACCAGGCTTGTTTGCAAACTGTCTGTTGGCAGCTGCAGCCTGTCTGGATTCTGCAACATGTTGATTAGCACAGTCACTTTGGTCAGGGCTGGCTCCCATTTCCCAGCATGCTTTGATCATTATCTATCTTTTGTAACTCAATGATAACTTAGTTATTTGCCATCATAAGTTCATTATTTTGAGTGGCCTGTCCAGCCACACTATCCCCTTGATTGAACTGAGGGCTGTGCTGACAAGTTTCCGACCAAGCCATTTGGTTGAATAAAGGTTTAGTGCAGTTGCTGTGCAAGTAGCTGGAACCTGCTGTAGGTGTTAGATTGCCATCTCAGTTTGCCATACAGCAAGGTGTCCCCTATACCACGCACCTCCCCCCGACCCTCCCAACCTCACCTCACCACCCAATAATCCTTCCTGAAAACAGCCTGTCCGTGTGTTTGTGCTAAAGGGCACATCAATATGACAGCACTGATAACCAATTTGCCCACAGTCAGGTACAGCATGGCATGGCCTGAGAATGCAAGGATACATGAAGCAACGAGGTAGGTGCTCAGTGAGCAAGCAGAAATAAAGCAAGCAAATAGCCCTGAGCTGCAGCCTGGTCCAATCTGTGAGCTGGGTGCCTGTCCCTGGGGGATTTGTGGGGGTTGGCAAATACTGGATGCCAGTGTAAGTGGGTGAGGAAGGCTGGTGTCTGTGGAATGTGCTCACAGATACAGTTTGGTCGTATGTAACATGGTGCAAGTAGTGAGCTGTGTCCATTCAGGAAGATGGCTCACATCCACCAGCTTCTTAAACAGCAATAAATTGGGACCGTGCTCACAATGCTCAATCCCATGAATCAATGAGAAATAGATCCAAAGCTCCACTGTCTTCTCCCCAAGAGAGTATTGACTAATGAGATGGATAGGAAGCTACAATGGGGCACGAAGATTGCAACAAACAGGATTCACACAGCAACAAACACACACAAGCCATGAGACCTCCTCCCTTCCACCTCTTTGGAAGACCATATGGATCTCTCACAGGAAGCATTGGCAAAGCTGCCCCATGTACCCACCCAGCAACTCAGATACCTTGGTGGGAAGGTTCACTGGATTTGAGTCAGGATCAGCTGCTGGTGAGCACCTGACTGCCACATCCCCACAGCTTGGCGATGACGCAGGGTCCCAAGTGACAGGCATTTAGCGAATTGACAGGGACCAGGCTCCTGCTCAGTCCCAGGGATGAGAGAGCTTCATGGTGTCAGCAGTTTGGAACACGCATCATCATCGAGCTGCACAAGCAGACACGGGAGCACAGCACACGTTTGTCTGGAGCACTGGGTAACCTGGCACAAAGGCTCCAGGCCTGTAGCAATGCAGTTGGAACACTGCTGCCCCAGGCATGGGAGGGTGTTGCTGTCTCCATGGACAGGTTGGTATCTGCCGTGGAGAGCTAGTGCCAGCACTCTCAAGGTCTTCTGGATCTACGCACAGACCTGCACTCCTTCACTTTATCCATTGATGCTCAACAAGGGGACCAGAGGCATTGAGCTCACTGCAGGTGCACCTTCTTCACACGGACTCAGGATGGTGCAGTCGCCATCAATCTAAAGAAGAAAACACATAAAGACCAGAACCCCATCCCCACAAGTCTCCTGTCAGCCACACTAGAGGAGGCCAGCAGCTCTAGGTTCACCTCCCCTCTGCTTAAGACCATAAGACCATAAGACATAGGAGTGGAAGTAAGGCCATTTGGCCCATCGAGTCCACTCCGCCATTCAATCATGGCTGATGGGCATTTCAACTCCACTTACCCGCATTCTCCCCGTAGCCCTTAATTCCTTGTGACATCAAGAATTTATCAATTTCTGCCTTGAAGACATTTAGCGTCCCAGCCTCCACTGCACTCTGTGGCAATGAATTCCACAGGCCCACCACTCTCTGGCTGAAGAAATGTCTCCGCATTTCTGTTCTGAATTTACCCCCTCTAATTCTAAGGCTGTGTCCATGGGTCCTAGTCTCCTCGCCTAACGGAAACAATTTCCTAGCGTCCACCCTCTCCAAGCCATGTACTATCTTCTAAGTTTCTATTAGATCTCCCCTTAATCTTCTAAACTCCAATGAATACAATCCCAGGATCCTCAGCCGTTCTTCATATGTTAGATCTACCATTCCAGGGATCATCCGTGTGAATCTCCGCTGGACATGCTCCAGTGCCAGTATGTCCTTCCTGAGGTGTGGGGACCAAAACTGGACACAGTACTCCAAATGGGGCCGAACCAGAGCTTTATAAAGTCTCAGTAGCACAACAGTGCTTTTATATTCCAACCCTCTTGAGATAATTGACAACATTGCATTCGCTTTCTTAATCACAGACTCAACCTGCATGTTTACCTTTAGAGAATCCTCAACTAGCACTCCCAGATCCCTCTGTACTTTGGCTTTATGAATTTTCTCACCGTTTAGAAAGTAACCCATGCTTGTATTCTTTTTCCCAAAGTGCAAGACCTCGCATTTGCTCAGATTGAATTCCATCAACCATTTTCTGGACCACTCCTCCAAACTGTCTAGATCCTTCTGAAGCCTCCCCACTTCCTCAGTACTACCTGCCTGTCCACCTAACTTTGTATCATCGGCAAACTTCGCTAGAATGCCCCTAGTCCCTTCATCCAGATCATTAATATATAATATGAACAGCTACGGCCCCAACACTGAACCCTGCGGGACACCGCTCGTCACCGGCTGCCATTCCGAAAAAGAACCTTTTATCCCAACTCTCTGCCTTCTGTCAGACAGCCAATCCTCAATCCATACCAGTAGCTCACCTCGAACACCATGGGCCCTCACCTTGCTCAGCAGCCTCCCATGTGGCACCTTAACAAAGGCCTTTTGGAAGTCTAGGTAGACCACATCCACTGGGTTTCCCCGGTCTAACCTACTTGCCACCTTCAGCCTTGTGGGAATTCAAACTGAGGAGCTGTCACTGGGAGGGACACACTCAGCATACCTGGGCCCTTCTAGACAGAAAATATTCAGTAAATAGACAGAATCTAAAGGTCCATTGTCCATCAAAAGAGTTAAAAGGGTAGTCATGACAGAGGAACTGTGACCTTGACATTTGGAGGAGGGGTCAAACTACCAAAAAGCAAGGCAAGGCAGGCTGTGAGCTGGGTGTCTGTCCCTATGCACAAGTGTCCTTGCAGCAGCATTGCAATGATAAGCATCCATGAATTCTAAAGTACAGCTTGAAGTGTAAAAGCATGTTGTAAGTGCATTACTGATGTGCCATGATGATGCACTGAAGCTGGTACAGGTCACACACTAATAGCTGTAGATGTGGGCCACAGAAGTCACTGTCCATACAGTGATCCTTGAGACTTGAAAGGGTTCAGAAAAGATTTACAAGGATGTTGCCAGGGTTGGAGGATTTGAGCTATAGGGAGAGGCTGAACAGGCTACGGCAGTTTTCCCTGGAGCGTCGGAGGCTGAGCTTATAAAGGTTTACAAAATTATGAGGGGCATGGATAGGATTTATTCTACATATGCCATTCACATAAAAAACAGAATGTGCTGGAGAAACTCAGCAGGTCTGGCAGCTTCTGTGAAGACAGAAAGTTGGTGTTTTGAGTCCGATATGATGTTGACAGCCTCTTCCCAGAAATAGAGAGTGAGAATTTGAGGATGAGAGAGGAAAGGCTAAGATGAAGCAGGTGAAGGCAATAAAAAGGAAAATTTGATGTGAAATTAATAGGTTACTATTGTGTCATAAATTATAAGCGTCTCCAATAAATCAGAAAATGAATTCAAGAGAAGTGTCTTTATCCAGAGTGATGAGAATACTTGTCAGTGTGTGGTGTGACTGAGGAAGATCATTCAGAGCTAAGTCCCTGAAATCTCCATTGTAAGTTATTGGATTTGTTCCTCAAAGGTGGTAAAACACTGGCAATCAATGAAGCTTCAGGTTTGTGCCTTGTTTTGAGAGTAGTAAACATGGATAATCAAATTTTAATTCCCAGCACCTGATTTTAACATCTGAGACTTCCTTGGACTAAATTAATTTTGAAAAAAGAAGAAAAATATACCTCAATGGCTGCAATGAGCACCTGACCACAGACTGAGGCAAGTCCAGGAAATGATGGTGGAATAAACAAATTTACAATTTGATTAGAACTCACATGTACTCAATTATGGGAATATAGGAATACAGTGAAAAGTGTACAAAGTCACCATTCTCCAACATCATTTTGGTTACACACTTGATTACAAACCAGAATTTTAAAAATCAGTAAAAATAAAGGAAACTAAGCCAAAACTAATAATAAATATTCAGATATTAAAGTCTTATTTAACCCTTATAACTGGCTGCACCAAAATTCCCATTTTATCAAAGACATTGAAACCAAGCAACTGAATCAGTGTCCAGAACATTGCAGCTCCAGTTTTAGTTCAGAATTTCATGAATATTGTTGTGTGTAATTCTTTAACTTGAAATGATAATTGATGCAGTTTGCGTTCAAAGTTCAAGTTAGATGTAATTTAATTTGCATAATAGTAGTTATAATCTATTTCTGACGTGTTGAAAAATGAATGTGTTTAAATTTATTTTTTATTTAATGATAAAACCTTGTGTGAGTTTCTTTTTATTCTAGATAGCAAAGTTTGCAAATTCACTAGATTAATTAAACAATTGGTTGCCTATGGCTTTTGATTATCAGCTTGCTCTTCCCATCACATTCATGTCAAAATGCAGAGAGAGATTTTGTATAATCTATACAGGCTTATCACCGACCTTTGTATTTTTGTTTGAGTTTATTTCCGAACCTGACACAGCCTGGACCCTAAATAACTGGCCATATTTGCAACCTGGTTAGATTTGAGTGGGAGCAGCGTCGAAGGTAAAAGCAAACCCGGGAGACTACGGCAAAGGTAAGACAGTTTGTTTTAAAATTGCTTACCTGTAGCGGGCAGCGGGCAAGTAGAGGGGCAGCTGGGAAGGAAAAGTGAGTATATAAGTCAGGAAGGCGGCTAAACCCGAGATTCTACACCTGTAGTATCTCCCACCCACCCTCCTCCTCTAACCTTCTTAACTACTCTGCTTTTTCTTTTAAGGTAAGGATTTTTATTTCTTTACCAGGGACTAGTTAAAAATTTACTTTGTTTTTCTTTGTGTGTGTATACATCAAGTCCTTATTTAGGGTAAAAAAAAACTATAGCAGAGAGGTATCAGAAGGTATTCTAATTCATACTTGTCCAAAGTAACTAATTAACTAACTAAGCAGAGATGGCTGGGCAGGTGATGTGGTGTTGCTGTATGATGTGGGAGCTGGCTGATCCCATTGTGAACGGCAGTGTTGGTTGCTGGAAGAACTCCGGATCAGAGTTGATGATCTGGAATCTGAGCTTCAAACACTGCGGCACATCCGGGAGGGGGAGAGTTACCTGGATGCTTTGTTTCAGGAGGCAGTCACACCTGGGAGATTAAGTAATTCACATTCAGCTAGTGATCAGGCACAAAAGAGTGTGACTGTAAGTGAGGCAGGTAGGGGGAACCGGAGTTCAGGAGTGGAGGAGCCTCAGCCCTTGACCTTGTCCAACAGGTACGAGATTCTTGCTCCCTGTTCGGATGAGGAAAAGGGCTCTGGACAGGATGAGCCAACTGATCAAGGCACCATGGTCCAGAAGGCCATTCAAGAGGGGGGAGCTAATAGGCAAGTAGTGGTTATAGGGGATTCTATAATTAGGGGGACAGATAGTATCCTTTGCAAGCCGGATTGGGAGTCTCGCATGGTGTGTTGCCTGCCCGGTGCCAGGGTGCGAGACATCTCCGACCGGCTTGAAAGGATATTGGAGCGGGAGGGGGAGGATCCAGTTGTTGTGGTCCACGTTGGTACCAACAACATAGGCAAGACTAGGGTGGAGGACCTGTTTGGGCATTATGAAGCATTCGGCAGGAAATTGAAGCACAGGTCCTCAAGGGTCATAATCTCCGGATTACTGCCCGAGCCACGTGCCAATTGGCATAGGGACAAGAAAATTAGGCAAGTAAACACGTGGCTAAGGGATTGGTGTGGGAAAGAGGGATTCCACTTCATGGGGCATTGGCATCAGTTTTGGAACAGGGGGGATCTGTACCATTGGGACGGTCTCCACCTGAACCAATCAGGTACCAATGTTCTAGTGAAGAGGATAAATAGGGTGGTCAGTAGGACTTTAAACTTCTGAGTTGGGGGGAAGGGAAAGTGAAAGCCCCAGGGAGTATGGAGGTAAATGGCAAGATAAGCAGCAGGATAGCTTGTTTCCAGGCGGATTTAAAATTGAGGCAGACAGAGAATGCAGTAAAAAGCAAGGATAGCTTAGGACATATGACTTCCAACATCTCTAATGATAAGGAAGTTAGCATTAAGGCACTTTACCTGAATGCCCGTAGCATTCATAACAAAGCCGATGAACTAATGGCACAGATAATAGTGAATGATTATGATGTAGTAGGCATCACAGAGACTTGGTTACAGGGGGGTCAGGACTGGCAGTTAAACCTCCATGGTTTTTCAACTTATCGAAAAGACAGAGGTGGGCAGAGGGGGTGGGGTTGCCTTGTTAGTTAAGAATAAAATTAAATCTATGGTATTGAATGACATAGCGTCGGATGATGTGGAGTCTGTGTGGGTGGAATTGAGGAACCACAAAGGCAAAAAAAACATAATTGGAGTTGTGTATAGACCTCCTAACAGTGGTCAGGACCAGGGACGCAACATGTACCGGGAAATAGAGAAGGCATGTCAGAAAGGCAAGGTTACATTGATCATGGGAGACTTCAATATGCAGGTGGACTGGGTAAATAATGTTGTTAGTGGATCTAAAGAAAGGGAATTCATGGAATGCTTACAGGATGGCTTTTTGGAACAGCTTGTCATGGAGCTCACAAGAGAGCAGGCTATTCTGGACCTAGTGCTTTGCAATGAACCAGACTCGAAAAAGATCTTAAAGTAAGGGAACCCTGAGGAAGTAGCGACCATAATATGATAGAGTTCAGTCTGGAGTTTGAAAGGGAGAAGGCAAAATCGGATGTAATGGTGTTACAGTTGAATAAAGGTAATTATGAGGGCATGAGAGAGGAACTGACTAAAATAGGCTGGAAGCAGAGGCTAACCGGGAAGACAGTAGAGCAAAAATGGCAGGAGTTTGCAGGTATAATTGAGGACACTGTACAGAGGTTCATTCCCAAGAAGAGAAAGATTAACCGGGGAGGGATTAGACAACCTTGGCTGACAAAGGAAGTCAGGAAATGTATTAAAGAAAAAGAGAGATCCTATAAAGTGGCTAAGAACAGTGGGAAATCAGAAGGTTGGGAAGGATACAAAAGCAAACAGAGGATAACAAAGAGTGTAATAAGAAAGGAGAGGATCAAATATGAAGGTAGGCTAGCCAGTAATATTAGAAATAATAGTAAAAGTTTCTTTCAGTACATAAGAAACAAATGACAGGCAAAAGTAGACATTGGGCCACTTCAAACTGATGCAGGAAGCCTAATGATGGGAGATAAGGAAATAGCAGGAGAACTTAACAAGTACTTTGCGTCAGTATTCACAGTGGAAGACATGAGTAATATCCCAAAAATTAAAGGGTGTCACGGGGCTGAGTTGGGTATGGTTGCCATTACGAAAGAGATAGTGCTAGAAAAGTTAAAAAGTCTTAAAATTGATAAATCTCCTGGCCCCGATGGGATACACCCTAGAGTTCTGAGAGAGGTGGCTGAGGAAATAGCAGAGACATTGGTTGAGATCTTTCAAGAGTCACTGGAGTCAGGAAAGGTCCCGGATGTTTGGAAGATGGCTGTTGTAACCCCCTTGTTCAAGAAAGGATCAAGGCAAAAGATGGAAAATTATAGGCCAATCAGCTTAACCTCGGTTGTTGGTAAAATTCTAGAATCCATCATTAAGGATGAGGTTTCTAAATTCTTGGAAGAGCAGAGTCTGATTAGAACAAGTCAACATGGATTTAGTAAAGGGAGGTCATGCCTGACAAACCTGTTGGAATTTTTTGAAGAGGTAACAAGTAGGTTAGACCAGGGAAACCCAGTGGATGTGGTCTATCTAGACTTTCAAAAGGCCTTTGATAAGGTGCCACACGGGAGGCTGCTGAGCAAGGTGAGGGCCCATGGTGTTCGAGGTGAGCTGCTGGGATGGATTGAGGATTGGCTGTCTAACAGAAGGCAGAGAGTTGGGATAAAAGGTTCTTTTTCGGAATGGCAGCCGGTGACGAGCGGTGTCCCGCAGGGTTCGGTGCTGGGGCCGTAGCTGTTCACATTATATATTAATGATTTGGATGAGGGAACCGGGGGCATTCTAGCGAAGTTTGCCGATGATACAAAGTTAGGTGGACAGGCAGGTAGTACTGAGGAAGTGGGGAGGCTACAGAAGGATCTAGACAGGTTGGGAGAGTGGTCCAGGAAATGGCTGATGGAATTTAACGTGAGCAAGTGCGAGGTCTTGCACTTTGGCAAAAAGAATAAAAGCACAGACTACTTTCTAAATGGTGAGAAAATTAATAAAGCCAAAGCACAAAGGGATCTGGGAGTGCTAGTCGAGGATTCTCTAAAGGTAAACATGCAGGTTGAGTCCGTGATTAAGAAAGCGAATGCAATGTTGTCTCTTATTTCAAGAGGGTTGGAATATAAAAGCAAATGTACTACTAAGACTTTATAAAGCTCTGGTTAGGCCCCATTTGGAGTACTGTGTCCAGTTTTGGTCCCCACACCTCAGGAAGGACTTACTGGCACTGGAACGTGTCCAGCGGAGATTCACACGGATGATCCCTGGAATGACAGGTCTAACATATGAGGAACGGCTGAGGATACTGGGATTGTATTCGTTGGAGTTTAGAAGATTAAGGGGAGACTTAATAGAGACGTACAAAATAATACATGGCTTGGAAAAGGTGGATGTTAGGAAATTGTTTCAGTTAGACGAGGAGACTAGGACCCGTGGACACAGCCTTAGAATTAGAGGGGGTCATTTCAGAACAGAAATGCGGAGACATTTCTTCAGCCAGAGAGTGGTGGGCCTGTGGAATTCATTGCCACGGAGTGCTGTGGAAGCCGGGACGCTAAATGTCTTCAAGGCCGAGATTGATAGATTCTTGTTGTCTAGAGGAATTAAGGGCTACGGGGAGAACGCTGATAAGTGGAGCTGAAATGCACATCAGCCATGATTGAATGGCGGAGTGGACTCGATGGGCCGAATGGCCTTACTTCCACTCCTATGTCTTATGGTCTTATTTCACGTTTACTGAGATCAGTGGAATAAAATACTGAGTTACAGATGGAATAAAATGTGGGCAAGTATGAGGTTATGCACATTGTTAGGAAGAATACAGATGAAGACTATTTTTGGAATTCCAAAGTCTTTCCTCATTTAGAAAATAGTGGTGCTGGAAAAGCATAGGAGGCCAGGCAGCATCTGAGGAGCAGGAGAGTCAATGTTTCGAGCAAAAGCCCTTCATCTCCTGTTCCTCGGATGCTGCCTGACCGGCTGTGCTTTTCCAGCACCACACTTTCGACTCTAATTTCC
The DNA here is from genome assembly GCF_037043375.1 of Chiloscyllium plagiosum. Taxonomy (NCBI): domain Eukaryota; kingdom Metazoa; phylum Chordata; class Chondrichthyes; order Orectolobiformes; family Hemiscylliidae; genus Chiloscyllium; species Chiloscyllium plagiosum. Next base: position 24,234,335 of record NW_028270161.1, on the reverse strand, counting down.
AGTCCTCACTTTTGCCTAAGGATTAACTAATGGTTGCAGGCACCAGTATTGGACCCAGAGAATACCAACCTCATTGTCATTGTTTGCTCTGGAGGTGGTTCCAATTTGACAGTTGTGTTACTGAAGTTAACATAAATACAGGATGGGGGTGTGGGGCATGCAGCAAATTTAAGATTCAACCCCGAGGATCAGAGAAAGAGTGCGAAAGGAAGACATTTGTTCCATTATGACTATCTTAGAAAGAACTCAGGAACGTAAACACGAGGAGCAAGGGTAAGCTATTCGGCCCATTGAACTTGGTCTGCCTTTCAATATGATCATTTTTGATCATCTGTCTCAATACCATTCTCCCATTCTCTCCCCATACCCCTTGACAGCTTCAGTTGTATGTCAGTTTCTTTCTTAATGTATTCAGTGACTTGGACTCCACAGTGTTCTGGGGTGGAGTGATGACATTTCTGCCCATCTCAGTGTGAAATAACCTCTCACATACCCTGAGACTGTGACTCCTTTTTCTGATGCCTCTGGCCAGAAGAAACATCATCCCAGCATCCAGTCTGAGCAGTCCTGTCAGAACTGTTTATGTTCTAATGAGATCCCCTCACATTTTTCTAGACTTCAGTGAATTCAGGCCCAGTCAACCCAATCTCTGCTCATATGACAAACCTCCATTGTGGGAATGAAGCAAGCAGAAAACTGCTCACAATCAGTGCATATTCTTATAATGCAGAGACATATTGGCATTGAACATGGTCCAGAGAGGTTTCATATCACAGATATGAAGAATTTTCTTAGGAGGGATAGTTGAGAAGGTTGGACCTGTACCTATTGGAGTATAGAAGACTGAGTGGAGACATGAATGAATCATGCAAGATTGAATTGAATAATTAAAACTTGTTTCCCCATTGACTTAAATAAATTCCTCTTTTGCTTCCAATTTTTCCACACTTTGTCGATTTATATTGCTGTTCTCCCAATTTTGTTAATTAGTGTGCTTTTAAACAATATTTAACAAGTTTTGTCTCACAGATTTTTCTAATGTTTTAAACAATTATCGCAAGAAACTGACAAACACTGCACATTTTTTAGCTGTTGAATAGTTAAAGATATTCCTGGTTTTCCAACGGGAATTACTTCTTAGATGTTGCAGTTTGGATCAAACTGATGATTTCTTCAGGTTAGCACCGTCTGGTCAAAATCTGCAACAATGATCACCAAACATTTTTGGATGCACATTTCTGTTACCAACTGGTATATGTTGGCTTCAATTGGAACTATTGGCAATGTCTTGAGTAGAACTACTGCCACCAATTCTTCTTGCTGAGATTAGTCTAAGTTGTTGATAACCTGTGGGGGAAGATGCCCACATGATGTCTTTGTAAAAAACAGCCTTGGCCTTTCTAATAGGATATATTTATTACCTGTTACTTAAAAGCTAATTACATTACATCTGAAATTCATGATTGCTTCTTGTGAAACATCAGGATCAATTTAAGAGTAACACGCTGTTAACACTAAGAACAATCACTGAAGTACAGTGTGCACAATGGTGAATATGTGGAGAATAGTTTGTTCCTCCCAGGAGGAAACCTTTATATCCTGATAGATGGAGCTTATTTTGAGATTTAATTGACCCTTTCAGGTACTAACTGGCCTTTACACCATCAAGAATCATTTTGGTCCTCGGAGGTTGAAGCCTGCCATTTGACAGATGATGTCAGGCACAAATGTTTTCTCAGTGAGATCTTATGCTTCTAATCCTTGATCCAAATAAATTCTGGTGGTAGATTTTGCTTCAGAAGCTTGCTCCATATGTGGCACTGAGATGGAAGGTGGGCAGTATGTGCATTAAAAAGGTTATCACAAAAGAGGACACAAATAGTTTACCAAAACTATTGGGGAACATAGAACCTGGGTCAGAGAGAGGAACTGAGGGTAATCAGTCCTTGGAGGGAAATAATGTTCAGGACCTTGATAGAATTAAAGATAATAAATCCCCAGGACCCAGTGGAGTTTAATTTGGGTAAATGCGAGGTATTGATTTTGGTAAAATCAACAAGGGCAGGACTTGTACAATTAATGGTCAGGCCCTGTGTACTGTTGGTGAACAGAGAGGGATTCAGGTACATCATTCCTTGAAATTTGCTTCAGAGGCTGACAGGGTGGTTAAGAAGGTGTTTAGCATACTTGCCTTCATTGTTCAGACCATTGACTATAGGAGTTTGAATGTAATGTTGAGGTTGCATGAGATGTGGATAAGGCCACATTTGGAGTACTGTACAATCTCCTAGGTTTGCAGATGATACAAAGACTGTGAGGAGGTTGTGTTACAGAGATGTTTCAGTCTGGTTTAGACAAGCTGAGTGAGTGGGCAAGTGCATGGCAGCTGAGAAATAATAGGGGTGACTGTTTCTGAATACTGGGTAGGCTATTTAGGTCTGAGATGAGGGGACATTTCTTCACTCAGTGAGTAGTGAACCAATGGAATTACTTGACACAACACAGCAGTTGACGCCAAAAACATGTATTATTTTCAAGAAGGAGATACATAAAGTTCTTATGGCTTAAAGGATCAAATGATATGGGGAGAAAGCGGGAATACAGTACTGAGTGAAATGACCCCTGTCCATGATCATATTGAATAACAGAGCAGACTCGAAAGGCTGAAATGCCTACCTCAGCTCCTACTTTCTCTGTCTGTTTGTGTCTCTGTCATCATGGAATGGTTAAGTGAAGTGCAGCAAGAACAGTTTCAATTCACTTGTGGGTTTTCACCAATCCGTAAATAACATTAAATAAAAACAATGTATAAAATAAGAAAAGGATTAAATAGATATAAAATTTACATGTAATTACAGAACCTTACAAAATGCACATGTACTTAATTTACAAAATAAAACTGAAAGACCGACTGCATTCAACATTTGGTATTGAAGTTCTAAACTCAAATTTTGAGCTCTTTAAATTCTCAAACATTTACAGCTTATGACAGAACTTACCTGTTGATTGCTTTGATTTTGATTGGTCAAGGGATTGAGGTTATGGGGAGAATGCAGCATAATGGGGTTGAGAAACATATCAGCTGTGGTCAAATGGTAGAGCAAAAATGATGGGCTGAATGGCTTAACTCAGTTTCTATGTCTTATCTGTTCAGTCAGTTTAATGCTGCTCCATTTTCACTTGGAACAGCTTCTCAAAAGAGAACCAAAACATTTTGTCAACTGCTTTTTGTAAACACAGAGAGTACAAGTTTTGTGTTTCACTGGGTGCTGTGGCTGTCTCATGGAGCTGCCTGTGTTTGAATCACAGGAGGATGTATAATCTCTGAGCCCACACAGTGCCAACAGAACAAGTGTGTGCAGGGGTTTAATGTGGTGGCAGGATTTGGCAGCACATTCCTGGTCAGTTCCCAACCACTTCCACCCACCATTCTGGTCATTGTAACTGACATTCAATTGACCACTCGATGTCCACTAACCCTGCAGGATCAGGAGCCTTGTTTAAGCAGTCTCATTGGTCATCAGGAATGTAATAGAAACCTACCTGCCATTGTAGCTCTGAGCCCATGCAGTTACAAATGTTCCAGTTGAAGCTGAGAAAAGTGAGTTACCTGCACATGGGAGACCTAGAAAATGGTAGTTCTAATTTTTTATAGACTCCACATTGGCCAAGAGGAGGAGGAGTACCCCTCCTTCAAGGGTACCTTCAGACCCCCACACTGTCGATTCTCTCACTGTCAATTCCCTCTACCTCGGCATGGAGATTTTCTCAAAGACTACTACAGTTTCATTGGATCTGGGTGGGAGGTTGGTAAACCTTTCAGATGTCAGACTGAAATATATGCTTTTCTTTAAACATCATAAACACTAACTGTGTACAGATGAAGACATCAACTCTGCCCAGAAACTATTAAAGGGAACAATCCCTTGGTAGTATATGATCTTCCATCATTCCCGATTATAATGTAACAATATTATTTCCATTTTCCCATTAACCCTTTAGCCTGCACCCAATTGCTCTGACTTCATCTCTGATTCTCAACTGCCTTTAACAATGTCAAGAATATTCTTAAATACAAAGAATTCTGACCGTTTCAACTAAGACTCTCATGTGATTCAGTCTTAGATCACATTTTCCTTTAAATTTGTATCTTCATAATTTTCTGTCAGTCAGTATAAATCATGAATAAGCCCATTAACACTCTCTCCTAGTCACTAGTCTGTTTATTAAACTTCACTTACTCAACAACAATGCTTTTTCTGAGTCTGATTTAGACTTAGAATACTATAGCTTCCATATGCCATACGCAATTGCCTCCTTAGTGATCTTTTGTCTGATTAGGATACCATCAGTATCACCTCTCACTACATATAGATGAGCACTAACCTGCTTTTTTCTCAGTTTTGTAGCTCGCTCTAATGCAATGTGATGCCTTGATCCTGGCACTGACCTGAGCCATCTCTCAGGGTGAACAGGATGTCTGACATTCCTATTCTTATCTGTCAGCCAGGGCTCCCTGAATGGAGCAAATTAATAGCCACAATCAGGGAAGTCATATTCTATGAGGTCCACCTAGCTGACCTCATTACAAACACTGCATCCCTCCTCCTTTGGGTCCAAGGACATACGTCAGTTCTAATTATTTGTAGCCCCTCTTGGGTCAGGTTTTTCTAACTCTTTATCAGACAGGGGCAGTGTGTAATGCACAGTAGCTCACCTCTTGCACCCAGGGCATCTCAGAAGAGGTTCATTCTCTTCTTCAGGTGGCAAAGGTGTTGAGTTGGTGACATCTGCTGTGTGCATCTCAGATTTCGAGTTATCTTCAAAGAGGGAGCACCCATGGGGTACAAAAGTGCCAGAAAGTCTGTTGAGGAGCTGGCCATGTTTTGCTCCTTCACCGTTTGCAAGTTTTCAATTTTCATATCATCCATGTACTTGTTCCCAATCAAAATTCATGGGTCACTGGACCTGATATCATATTGACTATGCCTTTTACCCTCTGAAGTCCAGGTATCATTCTTGTAGACATATACTTTATTTCTTTCAAGGCCAATATATCCTTCCGACAGTGTGCACAGATCTGTAAATGTGGTCTAACCAGTGTTTTGTATAACTGAAGCATAACATATAAACCTTTAGATATAAAAGCCAGCATTCTATGGCTTTGTTGATTATTTTCTGCACCTTTTTGTGATATCTTAAAGCTCCATGCAGCTGAACCCCCCCCTCCCCCCCAACTACCCCCCCCATAAAGTCTGTTTAGACACGCAATGTATTTAACTCCATACCATCATGAAAATATCCAATCTATCATTTTTTGGTCCAAAATGAATAACCTCATACTTGTGTACATTGAACTGCATCTGCCACAATTTTGTCCATTCGCTTAGTCTATTAATATCTCTGTCTCATTTTATGTTATCATCTACACTGCCTACAAATGCCTGGAAGTTTGTGTTATCTGCACATCTGGATATGTGACTTCTCTGCATTAAAAATAAATAATGCGAAGAATTGAGGCCCTAACACGGATCCTGTTTGAGTATCTATCCATTATCCTGACTTTATGTTGAATGCCATTCAATCCATTTCCCAGCCATGTCAGTAATTTGTACTCAATTCTGTGTGGACTTCTACCTTATTTAACAATCTCTTATGTGAGACTTCAGCAAATGTCAGTAGAAGTTTATTTGAACAACATCCATGGACATTCCTCTGTCCGCTACCTTAGTCACCTCTTCCAAATATTCAATGAGTTTGTCAGGCATGACCTATCTGTCATGAATCCATACTAGCATTCTCTGATTAACTAAAATATTTCAAGGTATTCAGTTGCCCCATTCTTGATTATGGACTCCAACTATTTTCACAACACAGATACTCAGCTAATTGTTCTGTAGTTACCTGGATTTCCTTTCTCATCCTTCTTGAAAAGTAGAGTTCAATGTGCAATTTTCCAATTCAGAAGGACAACTGGAGCAGAGAGGCTGAGAGACCAAGTGGAGCAGGCTGAAGGCTTGGAGCGATGTACAGCAGCTGAGAGCTGGAATAGAGCAGGCTGGAGGCTTGGAGTGACATACAGAGGCTGAGAGGAGCAGAGCAGGCTGGAGGTTTGGAGCGATGTACAGTGGCTGAGAGATGGAATAGAGCAGGCTGGAGGCTTGGAGCGATGTACAGTGGCTGAGAGATGGAATAGAGCAGGCTGGAGGCTTGGAGCGATGTACAGAGGCTGAGAGCTGGAACAGAGCAGGCTGGAGGCTTGGAGCGATGTACAGTGGCTGAGAGCTGGAGCAGAGCAGGCTGGAGGCTTGGAGCGATGTACAGTGGCTGAGAGCTGGAACAGAGCAGGCTGGAGGCTTGGAGTGATGTACAGTGGCTGAGAGCTGGAGCAGAGCAGGCTGGAGGCTTGGAGCGATGTACAGTGGCTGAGAGCTGGAGCAGACCAGGCTGGAGGCTTGGAGCGATGTATAGCGGCTGAGAGCTGGAACAGAGCAGGCTGGAGGCTTGGAGTGATGTATAGCAGCTGAGAGCTGGAACAGAGCAGGCTGGAGGCTTGGAGTGGTGTAGAGCGGCAGAGACCTGGAACGGAGTAGGGATGGGTGTTGAACTGGGACCAGTGCAGGTGGTCAGTGGCTTGCGAGGCCTGTCAGACTATTTGTGGAAGCCCTTGCACCAATCTGATGCAAAGTAAATGTTTATCTGTAATCTGTTTATCTGACTGTAATGTTTATCATTTTAACTGTATGTCTTATTTTCTAACTTACCCCATGAATCATTGTAGGGTAATGTAACGTTTTTATTCTTTATTTCTCTTTTTGTATCTAAGATTTGTACCTAAGGGGGTGCCATGATGGGCGACGTTGTAAAATTTTCACTGTCCTCTTGTTCTTCTGTTCTTAGGTACACATGACAATTAAACCTAATTGTAATTCTAAATTTTGTATTGAGGGAACACCAAAACCTTATAGTTAGGGAATCTAAAATGTACTCCCCTCCTTCCATTAACATCCTCAGATGGAAACCATCAGATCTGACAGATTTATCATTCTTTAATTCCATTAATTACCACATTAATGGAACTTACGTTAATATTATTTAGACCTTATCCCCAATCCACTAATGATTTCTTCAAGACTTCCAGCAACATTTCCTGCTTTTCTACTGAAAAACTGAGGCAAGGTCATTCTTCAACATTTCCTCACAGTCATTGACAATATCCCCACTTTCAGTCTTAGTGGGCCAACATTGTTCCTGATCACCTGATTTCCCTTTAAGTAACTATAAAATTAATTATTATGTAAGATAGAGAGTAAATATTGTGGAAACTTTGGAAACGCTCACATAAAAAATATTTCCTGAATAAAATCAAGTTGAACCACCAAACAAAATTTTATGCCCCTTTGCCTCACCAACAAGAGTGTTTGGGTAAAGTGTTTTTAATACATAAATTGGTCAAAGTGTCCAAAGCATGGACAACACTGGCAACTAACATTACAGCAAGGACATTGTGCAATAAAGGATAGGAACCAGTTCATGGGATAAACAAATTTACATCTCAGTGCTGTTTCGATGTCAGCTTAGCACTCTCTAATTTGAAACGACTTGGATGCTCACTGTGTCCCTGCCTTGCTTTGCTTTTTGAGCTTTGTCCCTCAGTCAGTGATGCCAGGCTGACAGTGCTGTGGTATTGTCATGCCATTTAGTACAGACCCAATGCCAGGAATTTATCACGGATGTTAGTAGTCTACAGTCATGTCATGGGTGATAGCTTTCACTCAGGGGGTCCCAGTACAGTATATCAAGGGCAGCCTCCAGGACCAGTCCAAGAGCTTGGACATGGTCAGTCAGCTGCTCAGAGCTGTCACAGTCCGAATCCTCTCCTATCGGTGTTATGGGAAGGTAGAGACAGAGCAAGGGTGGAAATATGGGAAAGTGGCGGTGTCGCTGCGGTGGCTGAGAAGTTACAACAATAGACTGAAGAAGGGCTCATGCCCGAAACGTCGATTTTCCTGCTCCTTGGATGCTGCCTGACCTGCTGCGCTTTTCCAGCGACACATTTTCAGCTACAACAATAGACTGCCTAACACCACCCCAACCCTTGTCATCAGCATAAATACCACCTGTTCCTAGCAACTACTAGTTCTGAAGTAGGATCCTCAGTCCTGTGGACCTTTGTGACTGTATGTCTTAATCATGGTTTTGAATGAGTGCTGGTATGGAGTCATAGAATTCTAAAGCACAGAAATAGACCCTTCAGCCCATCCAGTCTGTGCCAGTCTGTGGGAAAATAAAAACACTGTCTGCCACTACTTGTTCACAGAAACCATGCCTGTTCTTAGTTAAACAGAGCATACCCATAATACCCCAATTTGACCACAACCAGCTCAGGAACTAAATAGCAAAACAAGACATTTCCTAAACAGCTTCCAGACTTAAGGAATATGCTCCTTAGATGATCTGAGAACAAACTTCCTACCTCACAATAATATCATCGCTCCTGCAGCCCTGAGACCATCCCCAGTCTCCTCAAGTACTGAAGCCCCACAAAGCCTACCTAGACTGAGTGGCACCCAGATACCTGACAAAATTCACAGCACTTTGCAGACCCATTGAAACCAGGATACTGGACATTAGCAGTGTTTTCCATTGAATGTAATTTAATTCATATTGTCTTGGAATTAACACTACATTATTGTAACACTACTGTGACTCTATAAAAATTGTATCTGCAGTTCGGGGAACAGAATCCTTCACTTAATTGTGCAGAGTGTCCGTTCTGTACCGATCCTTTCAATTTCTCTTCCCTATGATATCGTGAGAAATAAACCACGGTGGCACAGTGGTTAGCACTGCTGCCTCACAGCGCCTGAGACCCGGCTTCAATTCCCACCTCGGGCAACTGTCTGTGTGGAATTTGCACATTCTCCCCGTGTCTGCGTGGGTTTCCTCTGGTTGTTCCAGTTTTCTCCCACAGGTTAGGTGAATTGGCCATGCTAAAATTGCCCGTTGTGTTAGGTGAAGGGGTAAATTTAGGGGAATGGGTCTGGGTGGGTTGCTCTTCAGAGGGCCGGTGGGGACTTGTTGGGCTGAAGGGCCTATTTCCACACTGTAAGTAATGTAATCTAATGCAATCATAAACCAGTATTCATCAATTTCACAAACTCTGTGCGTGACCTCTATTTGTAATTGGACGATTCTCTGACACAATCAAATACTATTTTCCAGCACTTGCTCCATTCTGGTGAATGCCTTGGCATCACAAGGGTACATCTAAATACTTTGGCAATGCTACCAGGGTTTCTGCCTCTATCAGCCTTACAAGTAGTGAGTTCCAGAATCACACCAGCCTATGAGTACAAAACTTTTCCTCCCATTCCCTGACAATCTCCTGCTCTTTACTTTAAATCTATGTTCCTTGCTCATTGGTCCCTCCCTCAAGGAGAGAGGTTGCTTCCTGTCTACCATGTAAATACCCCTCATTATTTTATACATCTCAACAATGTCACCCTTCAGTCTCTCCTGCTCCAAGAAAAACAACTCCCGCCTATCCAAACTATCAATCTGTTTTTACAAGAGAAATCATGTCTCACAAACTTGATTCAATGTTTTGAGATAGTAACCAAGAGGATTGATGAGTGCAGAGCAGTAGACATTGTTTACTTCAATTTTAATAAAGCCTTTTCAAGGTTGCACTTGGTAGACTAATGAGTAAATTTGGATTATATGGGATTCAGGGTGAGCTTCTCCTTTGGATGCAAAATTGGCTTAATGTCAGGAGACAGAGACTGATGGTGGATGGTTGTTGAGAGGAGAGAAATTTAAAAGGGACCTGTGGGACAACTTTCTCATGTAGAGGATGGTGCATATATGGGAAGAGCAGCCACAGGAAGTGGTAGAAATGGGTACAATTACAACATTTAAAAGACATTTGGACAGGTTCATGATTAGGAAAGTTTTAGAGGGACATGGGCCAAACACAAGTAATTAGGACTTGTTCAGTTTAGGGAACATGGATGAGTTAGTCCAAAGGATCTGTTGTGTGTTGCATGACTCTATGATTCTATAAATATAAATTCATTTTACTGTGACATTTCAGTGTGATAATGGAGCAGATAATAAAATGGCAACCATTGTGTACCCCGTACATGCAGTCAAAGACCAAGAATATTTTATTACTTTTCTCTTTTTCTATTGAATAGAAATATGAGGCAATTTCCTCAACGATGGTTTTGCCCAACCTCCTGTGTAACTTGGAATAGCTTCATGTTTAAAGATCGGGGGAATTTTGCCAAATGATCTTTTATAAACACACAGGCTGGATATCTTGTGTTATCACGGTGTGACAAGACCATCCCATGGAGCTGCCTGTGTATGAATTACAGAGGGCATGTTTAACTGTTGGCATCACTGTTTCCAATGGTGGAGGTGGTTGCAGAGATTTGACATGGTGGCAGTAATTCATTTCACATTCGGATTGGAATCTACATGCCATCTTCACACTTTCCTCACTATCACATCTCATTAAATTTGGGCACTGGATGGCCACCCATCCTACAGGAACAGGGAACCTGGTTTAAACAGAGTCCTTCGTCCACAGTAATGTAATTAGAACATGCCCACTATGGGTCGTGCGCCTGCACAATCATAAATACTACAGCAGTGAGGATCCTGGACACAGATGACCCAGTAAATTATAGGAAATTGAGCAATGTTTAAACCTGTTGACCAGGTAGAACAGGAGTATCACTCCACACTCCTTTAAGGAAACCTTGAGAATCCTATGCGGTTGATTCTGCTGTCTTCCAGATCTGCAGATTTACTACAAAGTTACCAGTCATGAGGAGCTCCAGTTATGTAAAGGTAATAGAGAAGCTGGGATTGTTCTTAGGGTAGGGTAGGCAAAGGTCAGATTGAGTTGAGGTGTTCTAGCTCATCAGCAAACAAGGAGACACATTTACATTAATTGACAAAATGACCAGAGAAACAACTCTTTAGCAGTTATTTGCTTTATCTCCAACACAAGGCCTAACAGAGTCATCGAAGCATATTTACTAACAACTTTCCAAAGATATTAACAAAGATCAAAGGGAAAATATGCATAATATTATGATGAATGGGAACAGCGGGAGGGACCAAAGCGATAGTTCTTTCCAAGAGCTGACGCTGACTCAATGGGCCAAAGGATATCCTACTGCATGCTCTTATTCTGTGATTTTAAGATTTTCTGTCATAATGAAAATGCTGCATTCAGTTTGGTCAGTGCACGCTAATATGTTGGCCATGATAAGAGTACAGCACAGATTCAGCAGACCATTCCTAGGTTGAAAATGATTAAATCAGCTAAAGGGCATTTGTAGAGCAGTAGTGGTGGCCTTACCTCTGGATCATAAGGTTTAGGTTCAAGTGCTACCCACCTGAGCGATGTGTCATAACATCTCTGAATAGGTTGATTAGCAGCATGTAAAAGGAGTAAATCCCAGTATTAATGTGGATTGTTTTTAAGAAAGAGATGGTGAAGGTTCCACCTAATTCAGTTAATGAGCTGATCTAAAGGAACACTTTTACTTGGTGCAGCTGACAGGACCAGGGGAAAATCTTTAAATTGGGCCATACCATTCAAGGTGACATCGTAAGACTCTGCCTCACATCAAGGATAGTGGAATCTAGAATATGTCCCCAAAAAGCTGTTGAGGCTGGGCTGAATGGAAAATTCCAATGGAAAATCTGAATGACTGGGGTATGGAACCAAAGTGGAGTCAAGACACAAATCAGCTAGTATCCAACTGAGCGACAGAATAGGCTTAAGGGGCTGAGAGTGGTGAGATTCAAAGATCTTGTGCAAATCAGGTGATGTTAGTAATAATGGATAAAGATTCATCTTGGTTTGTCTACTTGCCAGTAACAAGATCTTTGAAAAACACTCAGAGAAATACAGTATCAAAAAGCAGCTCCACATTTGTCCAGTTGTCCCTCCACAATCCTTGCTCAAGCTTTCCATGTGCTCTTGCCAAGATCCAAGATCCAAAAAAATTAAAACAGAATGGGAGACAGGGATATTTTAGTAATTAATCAAATTTACAGAGAATAAAGGCCTGATCAGGCTTCATTGCATTGGTACCTAGTGAATGGAGTTCAGGCAGAGATAGTAAAGGCATGCTTACATATATCTGTTAAGAAAACATCAGAGTGCCACAGGACTGGGACATAGCTAATATATATATGAGATAGAACAAGCCATGCTAATTTAAAACAAGTAATTTTCAGAGACTGTATGAAACAACAGCTAATATTTGCATGCACTTATACTAAAATATCCTTAATTTCTTCTCATGAGCATGAAAACTAAATATGACATCAAGTTCTCATGTTTTGTGAGAACGATTCCTTCATTCTGAGAACTTCATCTCATTAAAATAATATACAATCCTAAATGGTTGCATTGATGATATTCATTAAATCCCATTTTCTGAAGTGCAATCATTTACACTCTGTTTGTGGTGTTGGAAACTGTGACTGCCAATTCCATCTCTCACTCAGCAATCACAACGTCACTTCATAAATTCTTAGGTATAGCACATCAATATTTTGAACATATTTGAACATCCTGTATTTGAATATCTTCCAGACCCTCGTGTTGGCAGTCAGCCACCATCTGCTCAACAATAATGCTGATATCATTAATGGTCAAGCCAATCAGATTTGATTCAATGGTTTCACAGTTAACGATATATATTGAAAGTAGCAATTGAAACCCCATCACACCCGCTATCTGGGAAAGACAGAGGTAGCAATTGGAGCAGGAAATACCCACCTCTAGCCTAAGATATTGATGTTAATGTTGAATCTTTTTTGTATTTCAGAATTGAGGAGAGGGACTTCACCTCAGACATGAAGCTGATTGGATGCTGAGTGCATTGCTCATCAGTAATGTGGCAGATAAATGGATTATCTTGTCTCTAAAAATCCACCAATTGCAAACAAAAAATCAAAATGTAGCGTGGGAGGTGTATCGTGACCAAGGGAACTGGGAATTTTAGAGCAATCATAGAATTATAACAAACAAGAGCAGGAATAGGCCATTTGGCTCATTGGGCCTGCTCAACTATTCAATATGATCATCGCTGATTATCCAACTCAATACCCTGATCCCCTTTTCTCCCTAATCCCTCTGCTCTCTATAGCCCTCAGAGTGATTTCTAATGTTTGGTGTTTACATCTCAACCAGTTTCTGTGGCAGAGAATTCCAGAAGATCACCATTCTTTTGGTTCAGAAATTTCTCCTTACCTCAGTCCTAACTGGCCAAACACACATCCTTAGACCGTGACCCATGGTTCTGGACTCCCCTGTCATCAGGAATATCCTTCCTGTGTTTACCCTGTCTCGTCCTGTTTGAGTTTTATGCTTCCATGAGATTTCCCACATACTCTTCTGAACTCCATTGAATATTGTCCGAACTGATCTAGTTACTCTTCATACATTAGTCCTGCCATCCCAGGGATCAGCCTGTGATGTCGCACCCCCTCCATGGCTGGAACATCGTTCCTTAGATAGAGAGAGCAACACTGCACAAAATATTCGAGGTATGATATCACCAAACCCCTGTACAATTGCAGTAAGACATCCCTACTCAGGTACATGAATCCTCTCACTATGAAGGCCAACATAATATTTGACTTCTTCACTGCCTGTTGCACGTACACCATCTGAAGTTCTTTGGTTTTGCTTACTTTCAGTGACAGGTTTGCCAAGGACTCCTTGCATCTCCCACTTTCCCAATTGATTGCCATTCAGGTAATAATCTGTATTCCTAATTGTAATACCAGTGTAGATAACTTGACATTCCTTCACGTTATTCCTCATATGCCATGAATTTGCCCACTCACTCAGTTTGTCCAAATCACACTAAAGCATTTCTGCAAACTCCCCCCATTTCACCACACCACACCTACACCCCAAACCTATTGCAAGCACTCTAAGTCATCTGTAAACCTGGATATGGAGTCTGTTCTGCTATAACACAGTATTTGCATTCCTTGGAGACCTCATGTTAAAGAAAATCATGCAATAGAAATAACGGAGCCTATGGGAAAAACAGGGTTGGGGTAGACCCCAATAATATCAGTAAAAATCGAAAAAAAAAGTAGTTAGCCTAACACAAATGATTACACACTCTTACTAAAACTTTAAATCATATAGTTTAATGAAATAATACAGTATATTTAACACTTTAAGGGGTTTCTGAGTTTGCTGGGTTGCAGTACTGTATTAAGACAGGGACTGAGGGTCATCATCAGCATCACCATTACTTTCAGGTGCAGTTCTGGGTGCAGGGTTACGAAGATAGAAAATATTTCATTCAGACGTGGATGGCAGTGCTTCATTGGCCTCAGACTGTTTCTTGGGAGGTTGGCTTAAAAAAGGCATCTAGTTTTTGCTGCTTTGCCATCTTTCTCCTTTCATAAAGAAGCTGTTGATAGGGCGCCAGATAAGACTTTATGCCAGGGACTGCTGTCCTGCTGCATTCTGCTTTGCAGTCATTGTCTTCTAAGAGCTGCAACTGCTTCCCACCTTCCCTCAGCATACAAGGATAAAAGCTGCTACTGTACCCTGGTCCATGGGTTGATTGAGAGAGGTTGTGTTCAGAGGTAGAAATAATGCTTTCATATTTTCAAAAAGCTCACCAATGGTAGAATCTTGAAATCTGATTTTTGTTATTTATAGCAATAATTCCTATAAATATCCTTGAAAATATCAACAATAAGGTCAGAATAAAATTACCCTGACATGCATCGTCTTGCTTGACCTGAAGTAAACACGTAGAGTGGCCTTAAGGTAACCTTTCAAGGCTCACAGGTTGGCAGAGTGGCACACCAACACAGGCAATGGCACACAGTCATACGAACCTTTGCGATTTTAAAACGTGGAGCATGTGCTTCATTCTGAGTAGTGTTGGTTCTGATTGGCATTCACTTCCATATACACCTGTCTCATCAAAATTGAAGATTTGATCTAAGGTATAGTCTTCTTCCTCAATCAATTTTTTCACCACGGGAGGAAATGACAGCCCACGTTCCTCGTCTGCACTGGCAATTTTGCTACATAACTTTACGTTATGACGAGCATAGCAGTTCTTAAATCCAGTAATCCACTACTAGCCTGAAGGCAGGCACATCTGCAGGATTTTCAGCTTTTGTTTTCCCTTCAGTCCTCTTAAATTGATAAGGCTTTCTATTTTATGTTGAGAAAGGTGGCCCCAGAATTTCTATCCACACACTTAGAAGCTGCTCCATCTCCTCAAGTTCCTTTGTTTGTAATCTCACAGAATTGCATAATAGTCAATGAGAGTTGGCATTTTATAAAACCATTCCCCAATTCACCAATCACGTTACAGCTAAATCACTTTGATAAATCGTGCGTTATAGGAGAATGACCTGTATTACATTTAATTGTCTCATCTGAATCATTAACACATGTTGGAAATAGCATTGATCAAGCATTGATCTCTGCAGTATCCCATCATCTCTCCTTACATTTGATAAAAGATTAATTTAATCCTACCCTTTGTTTCCTGTCTGCCAAGCGGTTCTGTATTCCATGTTAGTGCACAATCCCAAATCCTATGGGTTTTACTTTTACATGTTAATCTCTTAGATAGAACCTTTATTAAAAACCTTCTGAAATTCCAATTAAATCACATCCACTGGCTCCTACTCATCAGCTTAAAGAATTCCAGTAGATGTGTCAAGCAAGATTTCATTTCTATAAATCCATGCTGGCTCTGTCTAATCCAGTCAGTGTTTTCCAACTGCTCTGCTATTAAATCTTTTCTCATGATTCGTGCATTGTGCTTACAACTGATGTCAGGCTGACTGCTCTATAATTCCCTGCTTCTCTCCACTTCCTTTTTTTAAAAAATATAAGGTTACAATAGCTATCCTCAAGGCTTTACAAACTTCCAGAAATAGTAGAATCTTGTAAGAGGCCCACCAATTAATCAACTATTTCTTGGGCCCCTGCCTTAAAAACTCTGGGATGTAGATTATTGGGCTCTGGGGATTTATCAGCCCTTAATCAGGTTCCCCAGCAATATTTCTGTACAAATACTTTCAGTTCCACTCTCTCACTCAATTTTGAGTTTGCCAACATTTTAGGGATGTTACTTATGTCCTCCTGACAAAAGCAAACCATGCATTTAATTGGTCTGTAATTTCTTTGTTCCCCATTATAACTTCCCCTGTTTCTGATTGTAAGGGACCTGCACTTGTCTTCACTAATCCTTTTTTGTTTCTCATACCCATAGACACTTTCACAATCAGCTTGCATCACACCCACAAGTTTATTCTCATATTCTATTTTCCCTTTTATAATCGATCCCTTTGTCCTCCTTTGCTGAAATCTAAACCACTCCCAGTCCTCTGGGTGTGCTGAAACAAAATCAGAAGTTGCTGGAAAGATTGCAGATTTGGCACCATCTGTAGAGAGGAAGTAAAGTTAACGTTTTGGTCCAGTCACCCTTCTTCAGGTCTGCTGCCTTTTCTACCCAATTTGTATGCCTCATTCCTTAGGTCTAATACTACCTGCCATTTCCTTTGTTAGCCATGACCTGGTCATTTTTCCCATTTTATTTTTGTTCCAGACAAGAAGGAATAATTGTTTCAGTTCCTCCATGCACTCTTTAAATTTCTGCCATGGCCTCTCCACCATAATCCCTTTAAGTAACATTCCCCAATTTAACATAGACAGAATGTGCCTCATATCATCATAGTTTCCTTTATTTATCTTCAGGATCCTCGTTTCAGAAGCAACCGTGTCATTCTCATTCTTAATGATGAATTATATCAAATTATGGTCACTCGTCCACATGGGTTCTCACACAGCTAGATTGCTAATTATTCCTTTCTTGTTGCACAATACCCAGTCCAAGATGGGCAGTTCTATTGGTTTTATACACACTCCAGGAATTCCTCCTCTATGGCTGATTTGATTAATTACTGATTTGATCTGCCCAAATTATATGCAGATTTAAATCTGCCATAATTAGACTGAATGGGGTGAGCCCACCTGCAGGTAGTGTCTGTTGCCTGAGACCCTGCAGCTCACAGCCACTGAGCTGAAGCATCAGTCAGACACACTCCAGCACAAGAATGGGAGAGGGATACCTGCACAGCTTTCTCTCGGTCTGATGTTGAAGTACATTTAGGAAGAGGTGAGCAGGTAAAGAATGAGGCCAAATTAAATTGAGGAAAACAGGTTGTGACCAATGTAATGCATTTGTTATCTGGGAGGAGGAGGATAAACTCATTTGTAGGGGCCAGTGCATTTATCCAGTTCTGCCACTACAGCCTAAACTCAGAAATAGACAAGTTGAGGAAGGGAAGAGCCTGGGATTTAGCATGAAGACAAATGAGAGAAGTAAACTTGAAGTAATGTTTCAGCTTGGGTTATAAACTAGTCACCAATCAGTCAAATAAGGAATTCATGAGAAATGACCTCCACAAGAGTGCTGAGAATATGAAACTTGCCTTTATATGCTGTGCAAAAGGCAGATTGGACAACCCCATTGAGGGAATATGGACAAGCAGAAGGGAATGAAGTGGTAGTGCTAGGGGCAGTGACCAGAATGGGAGGAGGCTCCTGGGGGAAATAAACACCTTCTTTGACAAATTGGACCAAACAGCATCTTTGTGTTGTACTTTCTTGTGAGCATAGTGTGTGTGAAGGCTATTGCAGTCAGGTGAAAAGTCCCACACTGAGGCAGGCCCCATCGACCATGTGCTCACCAGTTTCAAGTCTCATTAAGGGGAAACGAACTGTGAATGATGTGGGTTTTTTGCTTGTTTTAATCTGCAGCTGATCATCTGCTTATGCAGAATTTGATATGGATCACAATCTTGAGAAACGGTGCCTGGAGAGAGAATATTGATTTGGTGACTTCTTTTATTTTGGTTATTGCTGCAAGTTTGTTCCTGTTGAACAGACTTGGATAAAGGCTGAAGTAAGTCCTTGCCATCTCCATGGTAAGATATTGACAATGACTGAACACAGAATGAAAGTAGTTTCTTGAATATTTCTGGACATTTATGAAGCCATGTGTAACATTAACTAGGTAACATGAACTCCATAACATTTGAAATTAAATTGAGGGGAATGAGCTGTGATATTATGGAAGGGTTGATAGGGGTCATTGTCATGTAGAGCTGGGAGTGTCATTAGAAGTAAAATGTGGTCTAAGATGAGTGTTAAAATTTTCTCAACTCTACTTTCTTCTAATTTCCACATTTGTTTTCAATCTGCAATCTCCCCCATCAGGCTGAATCTTACGTTTATTGGCTAAGGGTCAGTTTCATTGAGTCTCATGGAGGGTTTCCCTCTTTGAAGCTGAGTGAGATCTCTTGTCCTGGGGCATGGCAGAAAAGGGAAATCTGGCACCTCCCCTTTGCAGACAGGGACTGGAGTTCCTGGTGGTGGGAAGGTGCAGAGTTGGGATGTTAACTACCCCCAGCACTGGCAGTGGAAACGATGAAACTGCACCTTCCTGGCCCACTCCAATGTTGCCAACCAGGTCAGTGGACTCTCTGTCATCTGGAGGAATGCCCAACAGGGTAGGAGGGAGGGGTCTGGTCTCCTCCACCCTGCCAGGGTAAGTGCCACCATTGTCTCTCCAGTACCTCACTTCAGTCTCAACCCCTGCACACATTTCCCACCAAGGCTCACACTCTCACTGTACATCACATAACATCTCTCTCAATCACTGTCACCCACCCCGTCCACTGACACCACTGGTCCTGCAAACCTTCAGGGCTACCAACTCACTTGCTCAGGGAACCTCTGCACCTGCACCAAAAGTAGCAGCTGTGTCACTCACTTTCATCTCCCACAATTCCTGATGCTCTCTCATTGCAGACAGCAACAGCTCACAATATGGCAGGGAGAGTGAGGACGGCTGGTGGGATGCTCAATATCCAGCTCCTGAGCATCCTGACTCTGACCGCCCCAAGCAGCTAATTGGCCATGTCTCAGCCCCTGGGCTGGTATTGGAGGCTGCCCTTGCCTTACCGTGCTGGGACCCCCTGAGTGAAGGCTGTCTCCTTTGACTTGACTGAGAACTGATCACAACCCGGACAAGCTTCCCAGCTTTGAGTCTGTATTAAGCCCCACGGCAATACTGTGGGACTGTGGGACTGTGAGCCTGGGAACTCTGCCTGAGGGACAAGACAGGAATGCTGTGCACATCGAGAGAACTGTTCTTAAGGCTAAAGGAATCAAAAGGTGTGATGAGAAAGTAGGAACAGGTATTGAGTTGGATGATCAGCCATGATTACATTGAAGGGCAATGTCGACTCAAAGGGCCAAATGGCCTATTCCTACCTCTACTGTCTAGGTTTCTATGCTTCCATTCCAGTGAGTGAGCACTCAGACAGAGAGCCAACAGGCTGAAGATGCAGCCTGGTGCAGTCCAGCAGCTGGTGTGTGTCCCTGAGCACACAATGTCTTTGCTGCAGCGTTACAATGGTAGATGTCAATGTGTTGCTGGGGTGCAGCATTGAAAGGCAGAAGCACAATGTAATGGGATTGGAGATGTACCATGAAGAATTTTAGACACTCTCACATGTCAGATGTTAGTATGTGTTGACATGGGGCACATGTGGCAGTGTCTATGGAGTGTGCCAAGTGATATTTGAACCTGGTATCCAATGTGAAGGTCCTAATGGAGTAAGCCATAGGTTGAAGTCACTAGGTACTCACTCTCCATGTTCTGAATTTTCAGCATCTTGTTTGCTCCTGGCAGGTAGTGGGATGGGAAGCTGCATATTAATGAGGTAAGATGTGCAGTTAACAAAGATTATTCCTCCTTAATAAGCAATTCGCCACTACCCAGGGAGAATCTCCCCTGATTTCCCAGAATGTAGCTTTAAGTTGCAGAGAGTTGTTCCTGATATCGAGATAGGCCTTGCTGGACCTCTCTCATGTTTCTGCCACATATCTCACCATATATAATGTGGTTCAGGCCCTGACAAGAGTCTGCCCTTCTCCATCATCCATTGTCTGTGCATTTAAGCTTGAAGCAGAACCACTCATTGTGTAACTTTACAATCCCCACAGCAACAACCTGTTGAATTCCTAAGAAACCATCACTGAGTCACATGATCTCATGAGAATGCAATCTAAAGTTGACAAGCATCAATGTGTTGTGGCCTGTCATTGTGAGAAATTTGTTGCTGTCAATGTGGTCACTGCACAGTGACATGGACTGCAGTGACTGTCCATATCTGGATTGACAGCTGTGTGTGGATAAAACTTGGGGAGAACAGGAAACACAATGTCACAGACAGAGCGTTCGAGCACAAGCCCAGCCCAATATCAGCTGTTACACAGAAGCTGCTGACATTTCTATCTGATGGGTTGAAGCCACAATGAGATTGGTCCCAAATCCTTAGCCTCAGTGTGGCACCATTCACTGAAGTTTGGAGTCAGCCCATATCAGGTCCTTGTGGACATGTAACAGGAGGTTTTGGTTTCATTGTCTATATTCTGAAAAATAAGAGTTTCTACTTTGAACCTGGTCAATTGTTTTGTTCCAATAGTTCATGTAACACTGCAACAAGTAACAAATTGCCTTTGTAATGTAATCTCAAGCTGCATTGCCAACACCTGGCTCCAGGCGGCCATCTTGCTTCCCTGCACTGGATGGAGCAGAATAACGTTCTTGCAGAAATGATATGTAACTCCCAAAATAATAATAATGTCCCAACTTGGATCGGTTTGAGTGACATCCACAAGGTAATTTTGCTTCTGTTATTGCATCATAGTATTAAAGTGAGAAAATTATATATTTTTAAATGATATATTTTTATTTCCACAAGAGGGGACTTCCTCCTGGAGTAATGGATGTACATCAGATTTTATGTTTTGGGCTGAAGGTGAACCCAATGATAAAAATCAAAAGGAGGATTGTGTGCAGGCTTTCTCATATAAGTCAATGCATTCTCATGTGAAAGAAAGCGTGGCCTTCAGGAAAATGTTTCCTGGCAAATGGTTAATTGGATTAGATTTGGACAGGCCTCCATTTCCTGCTCCATTGGCAGGCACCTTGCGGGTAAAACTGTTCAAAGGAGGAGAGTAATGGGCCTTGAGATTTGGAGAACAGAGCATCCTCTGGGAGTAACATTAAAGTTTTCTCCTTCTGCTCAATTGTCTGTCTCTGTGGGTTCCACAGTGACATGGTTACACTAACACCAGCCTTGGAACTGGTGCACATTTAATGAGCTGATCCTGACACATACCAGGCTGCAGCCGTGCTCCCAGTGAGCAGTACACAACATTCTGAGGAACAGTATCAATCATCCCAGATCCAGACCTCACTTTACTAATGTACCAAATAATCCTCACCTCTCCACAGGATTTGACTCCCTGATTTAAAACTACATAATCCAAATAGAGTTTTCTAAACTGAGATCCCATGGACTATTCCAATTATCTGAAGTCTGTGCCATGGGGAAGGAGATTGTTTAACCCTGTGGTGAGTCTTTGCTGTCCAGGTTCACAGGAGAATCCAGTCCAGAGTAAACACCACACCTTCACTCCCAAACTATCCAATCTCCCGCTGAATAGTCTAAACGTTTTAGATGTGAGCAACTTGTACACTGACTGCAAACAGGATCACAGCAGGGAGTCTCCCAGGTTATTTACAAACTGTACTCCTTGTCAGCTTTTGTTCCTGCTTTTCCTGGTCTGTTTGATTTACTCTGGATATTAATATTCCAAGGCAATCCCAACAAAGGAAAGGACCCAATAGTCCTTTATTGAAGCAATGTACACAACAAGGTGCATCAAGAATAGGATTTCTTCACAAGCTTATCATTGCACTTACATTCACAAGTGACCCAGATAACATGAACCTGTCCAAGGATCAGACTGTAACATGTGATCAGCCTGCTCCAGCCAGTGATCAGACAATTCCTGTTCCTGAGCAAGCTCGCTATCGCCCTGGGGCTCATTCCCTTATACCCCATTTCCTTGTCAGCAGCTAGTGTCATCAAACCTTGACACTGTCCTGTCTTCAGTGATTGGTCAGTTTGACCATGGGCAAACAGAACAACAGTGTAATCTAACACAATCTGTTCATCTTCCACTCAGTAAGATAGTTGCTTGTTTTCTCTGGAAAGAGGCTTATCTCCCAGCTTTAATGAATCTTGACCTCAGGCCAGTCTGTTCAGGCTGTTTTGGGAAGCTATTTCCTTGCAGTGTTTATGTCCTTTAATGATCCATATGGCATCTATACAGCATAACCCTGTGGCTTATCAACAAACAGTCCTCACACATCCAGTGCACTGTCTGTTTTAAATTTGAACATTAGCCAGATAGTTTTAACCCTTACCATATTTAATGTAAATGCACATCCCTTCAGAGAACACAAAAAAAGCAATGAAGACATCATCCAACCAACTGATCTTTTAATTGAGAAGCTTCATAAGATTCTTTTCTCCTTGTGGCTGGTCCAGCAAATTGAGGGTTATGACCTACATCCTAATTAAGTACAGTGGATGAGTTGGTGTGACTGCATTTAAAAGTAGCACAGCATGAAGGAAGCAGACAGATCAACAATTGTGATAATGCTTCCCCTTTACCAAGGTTACTTATCTCTTGGTTTTTTTCGAGAGGGATCATAAAGAAAGAGGTGCCGATATGTCTGAATTGGCCACTTTGTTTATGGCTAACAGATACTGCTTAACACAACAATCAGGGAAAAGGGCTTTTCATGTTTTTAAAAGCACTTGTACAATGAAAGGGGAGTGGCGAGTCCTCCCAGTTAAGGGTTTTTTGTCGTTTGGTTTTAGTTTTAACTGGGAACCCGAGAAGCTGCTGGAGTAAAAAGAGGATCCAAGCTGATTTTCTCTCTCTGTCTCTGGCATTTCTCCTATAAGAACCTGTGTTTGAATTTACCTTTTTGCCAAGGAATGTGTTTTTGGGATGTTGCAGGAAATTGGAACAGCATCATTAACTTGAGATAGTGTTGCTTGGTTTTTAGATAGGTTGTTATTATTCTGTGGGATATAGATAAATTAATGTTATTTCTGCAATTATAAGTTTTGATACAGAGTAAATGAACTCACATCAGTGTGTAATTGTTTCAGCTAAGAGCTGAGTCAACAAGAATGGAAACTATGTGGAGGAAATATATAATCAGTTAAAATGGTATGCCAGCATGAAACATGATTGCAAAACAATGGTAGAAATACAGGCACTAGATAAAATGCTGTGAAGAGAGACTTGCATAAATAGTAGGTTTCCCACGTGTGCAGAGACACAGGAACAAACCCCAAGTAAAAGAGCTTAGTGATAAGATGCTGTGAGGGGCAGCGCAGATGGAGGGAGTAGATAATGGTAAGCAAAGGATGGGATGAGGTCAAATGGCCTTGTGAGGTCAGAGTAAGCATTTTGTCACAGACAAGACCAGATAAACAGGAATAATGGGGCCAGTCTTAGGGAACTGGAGGATGTAGATAGGGGAAGAGCAATGTAAAACAAAAGAAGCCAAATTATACAAATATCGAGCGTTTGTCGACTTCGGTGTGTGTTTTTTCCCTGCCTTGTGACATCACACCCGCTTGCAAGTGCAATATAAATGACACTACTGTTTCAGATTTTTGTCTCGGACTGAAATTATTGAAGTGAGTGAGCTTTGTTTCTCACAATTGGGGGCTGTCCGGGATTTTCTTCCATCGCCGGGGGGAGTGGCTGGCCTTGGACACTGGGAAGACGCGTCCTGTTCCCAATTGAGGAGCGGTCTCGTGTCCCGGTTTGGTTTGCTCCCTTGGGCGACTGGTACGAATCCCACAAGAGAGACATCTGAATCAGACAGTGACAGGAGGTTGATAGACAATACGGCAAAAAGGGGCCAGGCAACTCTGTGCACAGGCCAAGGTAAGAAAATTGACTTTTAAGTATTGCCTTGGTGGCCGGGATTGAGTTTTAGTAGTTAATAAGGGACTAACGAAAGAACTCAATATGGATTTCGCTGTGGGTAAGGAAAAAGCCTCCGGGGAAACAAAGTAAGGAAACGGCAATGGAAATGGAGGTGGGGTCCCTTACAACATTCCTCCGGAAAGTCCTTTGGGCAGGATGTTGTGGAAATTGGCAAAATAATACTTGTACAAGGGAGAAAGATGATTAAATATTGTTGCTTTGTATGGACTAAGGACTCCATTCTTCGTCCCGCTGTCTTCTGGCCAAAGTACAGATCGGACGAAGACTGGGTTTGTGAATATCTGAGTTTATATGTCAATGTGAGAGAGAGAGAGAATGTAAAGAGCTGTACAGCTGGTAGGAAGTTTAACCCTTTGTGATTTGGTTTGAGTGAACATTTGTTTGTTGGTGATTGAATGTTTGTGTTTTATTCCCTGGAGCTTGAGTTCCAGGACTGTTTTGAATCTGATTTTTGTTATGGAAACTTAACATGATCATGACTGCCTTACTATCAGTTTCTAACTAATCTCTTTTATCTTTACATAACAGCGATTTATGGAGGACAGTTGAAGTTTCAGTTCAACATTAGATTGTAGTAAAAGCAAAATTCTATGGTTAATATCTGTGACCTTGGATTCAGCCATTGTTCATGCATTAGAAGTTTTTTTTTAAAAAGCTTGAGTAGACAAATTCTTTTAAGGCAAGCTCTGATTATTTTACGACCTATAGTATTGTAATTGAGCAATGATTGGTCAGGACTATTTAAGAAAACTAATTTTGGATCTAAATTAAAGGACTAAAACTGGGTAATTACAGTGAATTGCAAAATTGGGAACTGTATGCATTTTGCATTTTAACTATTAAATACTGAAGAAATGAACGTAAATATATATAAATATATTTATAAATTAGGAACAGGCTTTAAAGGTTAGTCAAGCATGAATTGATGAATTGGTGTTTGAAGTTATGGGGAGCTAGAAATATTGCAATATTTCTTTTTAAAAAAAAGAAAAAGGGGAAAAACGTAACGAGATTGGGTTTGTAAGTGCCCCCCTCACCAGTGGGGAGGTCAGAACATTTAAAAAGGAAATGAAGGTCCTGGTTGAGGATCCGGTGGGATTGTCTGAACAAATTGATCAATTTTTGGGGCCCAGTCTGTATACCTGGGCTGAATTAATGTCTATTTTGAATATACTATTTACTGGGGAGGAAAGGGGACTTACATGAGGAGCTGCCATTAAAATATGGGACAGGGAACACCCACTTGGAGATGGGGATGCTGGACAGGGAGAGGTGAAGTTTCCCCTCAGAGACCCCCAGTGGGAAAACCAAAACCCGGAGCATAGAGAAGAAATGAGGGAATTGAAAGACCTGATTCTAAAAAGAATAAGAGAGGCAGTTCCGAAGTCACAGAATTTGATTAAAGCCTTTGAAATTAGACAGGAGAAAGATGAGACTCCCTCAGCTTTCTTGCAAAGATTAAGGGACTCAATGCGGAAATACTCTGGAATGAACCCTGAGGACCCAGTGGCACAGGGTCTTTTGAAAGTACATTTTGTGACAAAAGCATGGCCAGACATACAGAGAAACTTACAGAAGATAGAAGGATGGAGCGAAAAACCATTAGATGAATTGTTGAGAGAGGCACAGAAAGTGTTTGTAAAAAGGGAGGATGAGAGACAAAAACAGAAGGTGAAAATGATGGTAGCTACGGTTGATGGGGTAATTAAGGGGAGAATGGAACCAATAGTGGGCAACCGGAGCAGCAGGAGGCAGCATGTAGGACAGAGAGGAAGAGGAAGAGGGAGAGGACAAGGGGGAACATTTGATAGAGGGTTTGAGCGACAGGGGCAGAGATGGAAGTCTCTACAGGCAGGATGCTATTATTGTGGAAAGATAGGGCATTTTAAGCGGGAGTGTCCTGATCTACAAAGGGAAGAAAGGGCAATTCCGCTTATGAATTATGATGAAGAATAGGGGTGTCAGGGGTTCCTGCCCTCGGGGGCCCACCAGGAACCCTTGATAAACTTGAAGGTGGGACCCTGTAGGGAAGAGGTAGTCTTCCTAGTAGATACGGGGGCAGCACAGTCATCGCTAAATTTTAAACCAAAGAAAGTAGAAATGTTAACACGGTCAATTACTGTTTCGGGGGTGCAAGGGGAAGGATTTACTGTTCCACTATTTGAACCTATGATGATAGAAGATCCTAAGGATAGGAACTGCTGTATATCCCTGATATAGGAATTAACTTACTGGGGAGAGACCTAATTATCCTTTTAGGACTGGAGATTGGAATTCAGGAAAAAGAATTAGTTGTACAACTGGCGATGTTGACAGAGGATGCAGAGAGAAAGATAGACCCTATTGTATGGGCTAGAGAAGGGAATCGTGGAAAACTACAGATCCCTCCCCTTACAATAAATTTGAAACGAAAAGGAGACGTTATCTGTGAACGACAATATCCTATTTCCATAGAAGGTAAACGAGGACTGCAGCCAGTAATTGAGGGACTGATTAGAGATGGACTATTGGAACCATGTATGTCTCCTTATAATACCCCAATTCTACCAGTACGGAAATCTGATGGAATTTATCGATTGGTGCAGGATTTGAGAACATTAAATCGATCAGGCACCCAGTGGTGCCAAACCCCGACACGTTATTAAGTAAGATCCCTCATGATTACAGATGGTTTAGTGTGATAAATTTAAAGGATGCGTTTTAGGCTTGTCCCTTGGCGGAGGAAAGATTTGGGACTATCCCCCTATGAAATCTTATTTGGATTACCTTATCTGGGAATGCAGGGAGAATTGCCAATTCCCGAAAGTAAAGATTTGTTTTTAAAGAAGTATATACTGGGCTTGTCCTCCTCTTTATCTTTCCTCAGAAAACAGGGTCTATTGGCACAGACTCCGCCCCTTGAATTTGCTGTTCATCCCATCCGGCCAGGAGATTGGGTCTTAATAAAATCTTGGACAGAGACTAAGCTGCAGCCAGACTGGGAAGGGCCGTATCAGGCTCTTTTGACTACCGAAACGGCAATAAGGACGGCGGAAAAAGGCTGGACTCATTATACTCGGATCAAAGGGCCAGTGGACCCTCCAGTTGAGGAAGAAGTCTGGACAGCTGAATCAATGCAAGACCCGCTGAAACTCAGACTAAAGAGACTTTGAGTAATTGACTATACAGTGGCGACGCGAGCGCGGGATTATTTCTGTAAGATTGTATATTAAGCCTTTTTGTGTTTTAGCATAATGATTAGAATACTGGGAATGCTTAGAGTTATGATGCTAGCCCTCTTCGTATTAGGATTTTGTCAAATATCATTTTCATATGTATTATTAATGGTTCCTGAGTCTGATAATCCACAAGTAATAGACACTGATGTATGTAGCTTAGTAAATTGTGGGAATGTAGCTAATCAGAGACAATACCGCAACTCAGAGATACATCTTAAGTCCTATGGGGATGGCCTCGGGGATGGTACCTGGTATAATGGTCTTGTCACAATACACCGGGCCCCCTTCCGACCAGCACGCGATTGTCCCGATAAAAAGTATAACCCCATATATTTAACGATAAGGAAAACCACATGGCACGAAGCAGTTTTGGGAGGTGGCACTTATGAGGTACAATTAAATGAAACATTTGGGATTGAAATGAAAGCAAATGGGAAGGAGTTTGTGGGCTGTTGTTTTCGAATTAGCGTAGGATAGGGAAAACGGGTAGAATTACTGGGTAATGAGATACAACCTTTCACCCCTCCCAATGATCCTAAAGTAGTAAAAATTATAGAGGTAAAGGATTTGAAACAGACCATCGAGATAGAGACTGGGTACGGGGATGCAAATGTCTGGGTTGAATGGGTAAAGTATACTGTAAAAAGTCTGAACAAAAGCAATTGCTATGCATGTGCCTCCGGTAGGCCAGTGGCCCAGGTGGTTCCCTTTCCACTCGGGTGGAAGCGAGACAGGAAGGGCATGAAATGTATGATAGCCAGGATGAGACTGCATGGAATGATAGGAATTGTACCTCCCTATCTCTGATGTTCCCTCCCTTGGAGGAGAAAGATGCAAAAGTTCCCCCCACATTTTCCACCGCAGTTGGAAATCACACGTCATGTGTGCACAGGCGAGGTACGAGTCGGTCGAGAGATTTGGGGGAGCTGAAATTATGTACAGAGATTAAGAAAGTTACCGAAACGGAGAAGGGAGGGAACTACTCAGCATTAAAGGTTCCCCGAGCGGATCTGTGGTGGTACTGTGGAGGCAAAATATTGAGACCCACCCTACCTCCGGATTGGAAAGGGATATGCACAATTGTACAATTGGCAATTCCATTTACCTTGGCATTTGAGAAGGAGAAGATAGTAAGAAAAAGGGGAAGGGGTAAGAGATTACTGTTAGATACTTCTTTTGATGACAGGATTTATCTTGATTCGGTAGGAGTCCCTAGGGGAGTACCTGATGAATTCAAGGCTCGTAACCAGATTGCAGCAGGCTTTGAGTCAGCTCTCTTTTGGTGGGTAACAATTAATAAAAATGTAGACTGGATAAATTACATTTTCTATAATCAACAGCGATTTATAAATTATACAAGAGAGGCGGTTAAAGGAATATCAGAACAGCTTGATGCGACGAGTAGGATGGCATGGGAAAACAGAATAGCCCTTGATATGATTTTAGCAGAGAAAGGGGGTGTATGTGTGATGTTAGGAGGAAGCTGTTGTACCTTTATTCCTAATAACACTGCGCCTGATGGTTCAATTACTCGGGCCTTACGGGGATTGACTACCTTAGCAGAGGAACTGGCTGAGAATTCAGGAGTAAACACATCTCTCACAGGGTGGCTTGAATCCTGGTTTGGAAAATGGAAGGGGGTGGCGGTTTCTATCCTTACTTCCCTGATAGTAGTAGTCGGGGTATTGGTGGCTATTGGCTGTTGTATCATACCCTGTATACGAGGGCTCACCCAAAGACTGATTGAAACAGCCTTGATGAAACGAATGCCCCTGAGGGGAAATTTGACAGAGGAACTTTATCAACTAAATAATAAGGAGATGAGTGAGACTAAGATGGATGAAATCTCTGAAATGATGCTTGCGAATTTTGGGAACAATGTTTAAAAAAAAAGAGACAAAAATGCAGAAGATAACAGATAGTAATGAAAAGAAAAAGAGGAAATTGTGGGATATAAATGAATTAATGTTATTTCTGCAAGTATAAATTCTGATACAGAATAGGAATGAGAAAATACATATTCAGCAAAAAGAAAGGATATGTTAGCATGAGACGTGAATACAGAACAATGGTGGATATATGGGCAAACAGGAAAGCATCTGTTTCCCCCTACACGGAGACACAGGAACAAACCCTAATCAAAGAGGTCAAAGGGGCCTCTGGATAGAAATAGATGCTGATAGAAGAAAAGATATGCCTAATCAATAATCTACAATAGACTGACGTCAAACACCCTTATGGGAGTCAGAGATAAGAGTTTGTCACGGACAAGACAGGATAAACATAAGTTGTGGGATAAGTCTTAAGGAAATGAGTGACGTAAGCGAAGCAGGGAACAGACAATGGAATAAGGAAAACATATGGGAAAAAAAACAGTATAAATTGCAAGGGTTTTTTGGGATATACTGTGCATTTTGTCATTGCCTTACCTGGCAATTAGACAAAGCACCCACCTGCAGGTGTACAAATAAAACGACGCTGCTGTTCAGAAATTTGGTCTCGGACTGAAATTATTGATGTGAGTGGGCTTTGTTTCTCACACCCACTGAGGAAATGGCTGCTCACTCTTGTGACACAAATAAACAGATGCAGATGTCAGCTCCAAGATATTCCACAGGGCAATCCGAGTGACCATTGAGCAGGTCATTGTCTCTTGATAATTTGATCCAGATTGGTTGGGTAATGCCCTTCAACATCCCCTCACATGGTATAGCAGCCTGTACCTGCTCAGGTGAAATAAAATCATTAAAAAGGAACCAGCTACAACAACCATAATGCCAACTGTACAGATACAGCAACTGAAACCAACAGGGCAGAGAAACTGGGCAGACAACAAGGCATGCTGGGATACCCCATTCCGAGACACACAGAGACAATCCTGCTGAGAGATAGGCCCTTGCAAGATTCAAGCCCAGAGAATTGAAAACCAGTGAGGAACCAGAACACATTAGCAAGTGTAAAAGGTCAGTTCAACATTTCCTGACAAACATTACCACGAGATACATGGGGCAGACATGTCTCAGTAAAACAAAAGACCAGGTGTACACCCTGTGCCAAAACCAGATACCCAAGGCCCAAAACAGACCCATCAAAGGGGTCACTATTAACAAGCTATCGAAAGCCATTAACAACATCTCAAGGTGATCAAACCAATTAATCCAATGCATCGATCAGTGAAGTCCTTGTAAAATTTGAGAAGCTGCCCAGGAAGGTATAACAAGCCGGCCCTGGCAGGGCCCAACCTGACCCCACTCTCCCTCTGACCCGAGAGGTCCCTCTGGACACGGCAGAGACCAGAGCAGCTTGGCCTCCAACCAGAGTGAGAACCAACCCCGTGAAGAGAGAGGAACAGGCGAAAGAATTCAGGACTTGATTGGGTTGGGATATCTGGTCGGCATGGGCGGGTTGGACTGAAGGGTCTGTTTCCATGCTGTACATCTCTATGACTCTATGATTCGATCTACCAGTCTCTAGGAAGTATAAAATTTCTAAAGAATTGGCTGGTTAGAGATAGCACTGTTAAAACTGTAAAGATTAGCTTTTACTGTGTTGTCTTCAAGTAGGAGAAAGTGAGGACTGCAGACGCTGGAGATCAGAGCTGAAAAATGTGTTGCTGGAAAAGCGCAGCAGGTCAGGCAGCATCCAAGGAGCAGGAGAATCGACGTTTCGGGCATAAGCCCTGAAGAAGGGATTATGCCTGAAACATCGATTCTCCTGCTTCTTGGATGCTGCCTGACCTGCTGCGCTTTTCCAGCAACACATTTTTCAGCTATGTTGTCTTCAAATAAAGACATGACTGTCCCACTCACTGCTGCCACATGCTGCATCATCCCCCACCTGACACACACAAAGGTACCTGGGGAAATACATTTCACACCTACTGGTCAGGTGGCTCTGCAGGGTCCTAGAGGTAGCCTGTCTCAAACAACATAGCATCTGTTGTTCTCTGGGGATTTAATGTACTCTGTAGTTGGTACTCCAAGCTGGACTGGGGAGGGGGAATAGCGAAGTTTTGAACAGTGGGGTTACTGTGCAGCACAATGCCCTGTTACATAGTGAGGATATGGAGGGAGATGCTGATTGGATGACCACTGAAGATCACAGAAGAGGTACAATGAGAATACTTGCAAAGGAGGCTTGGGATGTGCTACTAAAAGATCATTTCTACTGATCCTCACCAACAAATCCATGAAACCCAATGAAGCTCCAATATGCTGCTTCCTTCATCACTCTTTCCACATCCCTGTACACAGACAGACATTGGACTGTATCATTGGAAGGTCTTTGAGCTCACATTGTTGTTGTACCCTCACATTGTTTCCTCTGAGGGAGCTAATGTCTGACTGAGAAAGTGGAAGGATTCCTCTTGCTTTACAACATTGCACATTTATTGTAGAACAGAAAGATTGCAAGGCAGCAACCCCTTCTGCTCCAATCACTCTCTGTAAAAAACAGTCTGATGGTGGGAATAGACCCTCCCACACTCATATTTTCCAAGCTGTTCTCTGCAAACCGATTTCCATAGAACTGGCAAAATTCAACACTCTTTCTGGGAACTGTCACAGTCAGAATGATTTGCTTTGGCGTTGTCAACTTCAGTGGTTACAATTCAGTGCACGGGCAGTACCGCTATGGGCCAGCAGGTGGCTACAGGAACGTTGGTGTCAATATTGCCACCATGTGTTCTATACTGGAACTGCAGCATCTCCAATGGAAATCATGGGAATTCATTGGGCTGTTGCATGAAGACCACTGGAAATCACTCCCCATACAACAACCACATGCATTTATATAACACCTTTAATCTTATGAAACCTTCTAAGCGGCCTGACATGAACACTATTATTCTGAGGATCCTCTGTCTGGGTCCCTAAATATTCTCACTCTGTTCCCTTGCAACTGCTCTGAGCAAGTTAAAATGCCACAGCGGGGTCAGTTCCATGCTTTTCTTCCCTTTCAGGACACACTAGGGACTCAAGGGTTAAACATTCCACTACCAAAGGACTTACTGCAGTATCAACTGAAGGCCTGTACTCTTACAATACAGACAGAACATTTCAGTAAGGAGAGAGGCTGACTGTCTCTCAGAAATAGAGCCCAGTGGAGCCACACATGTGGATTCCCCTGTAGCCTCAGACAGAAGTAATTGCCCTTTTCAGACAAGACAATCCTGTTAAACTGCCTCCTGTTCCTATTATCTTGCTTCCCCTCCATAAGTGTGTGAATCCCTCACTAAGAACAGGCCAACCCTTCTGCCTTAATCTCTTTCCACCTACACATGATCATGAAGAATATGATAATCAGTCTCAGTAATCCATTTACACGTTATCACAGGACATTGACATTCATCGGGTTTTGTAAATTCATAATTACCTACTTTAAACTATGTGATGACAATCACCCATGTGACTGATAAACCTTTTGTTTAATTCCTACAAAATATACTGTATCTGTGTGTAGGACAGAGATCCATGGAGAAGTGTCACCACAAGTAGACACACGGCTACCTTGGAGAGGTTTTGAATCTCTCGCCAGCTGTCCAATAATAAAGTTACTGCTGTTGTACAGATAACTTGTGTTGTCCAGATTTATGGAACTAAGCAGACATCAACATTTGGTGCCATGACTCAGATCTCAACATAGGGAATGTCTCACTGGGCTGAGTAAGTAACACGAACATCTGAATTGAACAGAACAGTGTGGTAAGGGTGCCCCAGTGTATTTTACCCCAGGCTGCTCCTTGTGTTCAGCCAGACAATCTGTCCCTCGCCCAGTGGAACTGAACAAACCACCGGGACCCAGTTTGTAAGGGAGGAAGGTTTTGACAGATTGCTGCGGGGTGACATTAGCTACTCTGTATTGTTCCTGTGGGAAAAAGTTCAGGACTGGGGACCTGGTCAGGGAAGTGTTCATCACTACCTGACGGATTTGGTTTAGGGATCTGCCTCTTTCAGATATAGCCGGGAAAGTTAATATATAATAAGGAAAGAGGGCAGGCTCAGTAAATGTCTCACTCCCGCAGTATTGATCTGGCCGGTGGAAATTGTTTACAGCAGAGCAAGGAGTCATAAAGTAAAATGGGGCAGTCCCTTTATGTAATTGGGAAGGAGGACAATCTGTGAGAAAATACCTGATCAGGAAAACGGTTCTAGGGTGTTGGAGGTCCCTCTGAGAGATTGGTCATTTTGCTAAATTTTCATATACAAATTAAAGGATATCCAGTTTGAATTTTTGAGTGATTGCGATGGTATGTGTGGTGAAAGCTTTCATTTGAATGCTGAATTGATTCCAAAACTATGACTTAGCACTTTTAATTGCGATCGCATTAAAACAATTGACCAGGGTGCCAGCGTTTAGACCTGTCTGTGTGGGATTTGTGTTGTTATTTGGTCTTTGTTTCTGGTTTGTTTGATTACAGAACACTGAACTGAATTCTAAAATGCCAGAGAAAGGCTGCCCCCGGGGATATCCTTAACAAAAAAATCTAAACCTAACATTGAGGAAAATCACCTCAGACTTTAACATTTGTTCATTAAGTGGAGGAATTACGGTGAACGTTATATTGTTTAATTTAAAAATTGTAAAACAAAGTGTAAAGATGAATCTGGATACACCAAACCAACAATATTGTTTTCAGAAAATGATACTGGTTGAATTGAATCTTTGTTTCAGACTCGTTTACCTCCACTTACTTTTCAGATTGCTGCATCTCCTTTGTCAGTATGGAGTGCCATTCGTGGCTTTATTCAATGTCAATTTCCCTTCCTCACTGAGAACTGAAGTATCAGTTCAACATTATCTTGCCAAAAAATCATGCAACAAAGGTTACGATACTGATGTAAATATCTGTGTCTTTGGGTTAGTCATTATTTGTGCATATGATGCATCTTGACAAGAATTTTATTCATGCTGCTGCAGTCATCTCACAGCTTAGGACATTATAAATGAGCAATGACTGATCAGAACTGCTTGAAAAAAAAAGACTAGAACCAAGTAATCACAATGGAGTTCGAAGTTGGAAACTGTGCACATTCTACATTATAGCACTGGATTTTGATCAAATGAATTTGCAGTTTATTTGCTGTACCCGAGTCCTGAGAAAACCTGTGTAGCTGATCGGGTTAAGGTGTGCTCTAAGAAACCGGCGGCACCCTGTTACCTTTGCACTGGAGTTCACCATCTCCACGTCACCAACCCCCCAAAACTCTGCTCCCATAAGACAGCTACTGAACCCCAAGCCAGATGAGGAAGATGAGCCACTAATTATCAGGGTCTATGTCCCCTGGAAACCCCAAGAGATGACCGTGATAATGAATCAGGCTCCGGATCGCTAAAGATAAACCCGCCCGATTCACCCAATATGTCCGGCGCACAATTCAAATGGACAATGCAACACCCGGAATCTGCTTGCCCCCTGTTGTATGATCTTGTCACCAGAAGAAGATACTAAGTGGCAGGAACTAATGGGCGAGGGTGATGCAAAGGGACCAGTCCACACTTGTGATGATTTAAGTGACAGATTCAAAGAGCACATCTCAAGTGTTGTGGACATGGTACGCACATATAACATGGATTGGTCTGAGAACACCAGGACACAGATGAGGAGAGCGTTTATTTATGACTGGGATAGCCAGGATCACCCCAGATTGTGGTCTAAAGGTCACACAGAAACTGAGTTTGTTCAGCTGCCCCACGATCACAATGCACCTTCAGTCAGTACTGAGGAATTTCATTGGGAGTGGAATACCACAGACCTGCCATTCGAACACACAAACTTCACTTTCTATGTGGATAGCAGCTGCTTTATGTCACCTACAGGTCAGCGATGCTCTGGATATGCGGTTGCTATGGATTCTGAAGTGGTTGAACGTGCAGGCTTTGAGATTTTACTTTTCAGCACAGAAGGCTGAATTATTTACCCTCACTCGGGCTTGCATCCTGACGGAAGGGAGTTCAGTCAATGTTTATACGGACTCTCGCTATGCTTTTGGCATTGCCCATGACTATGGTGCCTTATGGGAGCATTGGGGATTTTTAACCTCCACGGGGCAACCCATTACTAACACTGTTTTTGCAGGCTTCACAGTTACCATCCAGCCTCGCTGTGATCAAATGTTCAGCTCACACTGGTGCCGCTGACAGAATCTCCAAGGGCAACGCTCAGGTAGATGCTGCTGTCAACGAGGCAGCCTTACACCCCACTTTCCTGGTTCCGTTGGGCTCAAAGCAACACCTCGTTACAAAAGGTATGAGGACAGGTATGCCAGACCTGGGTGAGATACATCACTTACAGGAGATACCCCTGCAGAGGAACACAGACTGTGGGTCACAGATGGGGTGCACCCTTGATGTTCATACCAAACTGTGAGACAGACCTGTGTTCCTTCTTTGCTTTGACCAATCTTGGTGAATTATGTACATAACTGAACACACCTACCAAGGAGGGAATGGTCAATACTTTGTTACAAACCTGGTAGCACCCTGATTCCCAAAACAATGGCTGAGAAACAAGCCAAATCATGCTTGATCTGCAAAAAGACAAATGCTGGAAAAGGGATGCCTTGCAGTTCTGGGACTACTCCCTTGCCTGGTGGGCCTTTCAATTGTCTACAACTAGATTTCATGGAATTACCCAGGGTACAATGTTAGAAGCATTGCTTGGTAATAGTAGATGTCTTCAGCAGATGGATTGAGGCAATCCCGACAACGACTGCAACAGTGGTAAAAATATTGTTGAGGGAAATAATTCCCTGCTATCGACTCCAAGAGAAAATAAGCTCAGACAAAGGGCCACACTTTGTGGCTAAAATTAACCAGGGGATCTGCAAGGAACTAGCAATAAAATAACAATTCCACTGCACTCACCACCCAAAAGCGGCTGGAGTGGTGGAACGAGCAAATGGTACCCTAAAAACTAAGCTGGCAAAGCGAAAACAGGAAACAGGCCGAAATTGGTTGAAGGTCCTACCCTTGGCCCTGTTCCATATGCGGGTTATCTCTTCAAGCAAAACTGATTGGTCTCCTGCTGAGGTGTTTTATGGGAAAGCCATGAGTACCCCTTGGGGACCTGGGATTGTCCGATGCCCCCCTCCCCGAGAGACTAGATATGAACACCCTGGGAGAGGAGGTGAGGGTGTACCTACAGGGGCCAACTAAATCTCTCCAAAGTTTGCATTCACAGGTTTGCCAGGCTTACCAAGAGGGCAATGATCTGCCTGAAGGGGACAACCCTGCTGCCGAACCAGGGGACTTCATCCGGATAAAGGACTGGGAACGAAAGAAGCTGGGAACAAGATGGAAAGGACCGTTTCAGGTGCTGCTGACCACCCCCACGGCTGTGAAGGTACAAGGGCACCCCCAGTGGATACAGATCCGACTGCAAAAGAGTCAGTGTGGAAACCGACACCGATTAAGGACAAAGATGTTTTCCACACTTGTGTCTTTGGTGATTTTGAGGAATGTGACCTTGGGAACATATGGATTTCAAACCAACACCCCGATGCATAATACCTTTTAGCACCTGGCCTACCAGACAGCCCGTGTAACGGGGAGAGACACACGTTGCTGAGAATGTGCCCACATGCCACCCCACTGGGGATGGGGGGTGGTGGGAATGCCTTTGTAACCTGGTACCTTTTCACTGGCATGAAGTGGCTGAATGGCTACTGTGCCGAAGCCTTTCCAGTGATCTTGCTAACACGGATGGCACACAGGAATAGCAGT
The DNA here is from genome assembly GCF_037043375.1 of Chiloscyllium plagiosum. NCBI lineage: Eukaryota > Metazoa > Chordata > Chondrichthyes > Orectolobiformes > Hemiscylliidae > Chiloscyllium > Chiloscyllium plagiosum. The sequence goes on along the minus strand of NW_028270161.1, from coordinate 24,197,405 downwards.
CAGCAGGGTATAACATGGCCTTATTCAGGGACTGGTATCAACCTAATTACAACCAATCACATCGACCTCCCTCCCTTGTTGTTCTCAACAACACCATCAACTACACCATTTGTCTCAGGCGGGAAGGGAAACCCTGTAAAGGTGCTTATGTGAGGACAAGTAAGTGATGTTTTGCTATCCCCGGGTCAAGCCTATTCAGAATTTAACAGAATATGGTGACTTTGTATCTGATTGGTCTGCTGTCCCAAACAGAACATCAGGCTGCCTCTGGAATAACCCTGCTCCCAGGCTGTGGTTGGCGGGGGAGGGGCAGGTAAGGGCAGTTTTCACATTAACAGCTTACAGTGGCACACACTTTATTTGCAGGTTGAACACCCTGGCTTCCCAGAGATTGGATGGGGTTGTGTTACATGGGGAATGTTGTACTCCGCATTCATGTTTGGACAAATTACCTTCACCCCTGAGACCCAGAAGGTCCCTCACCAGGTTCCTCACCTGGATAGAAATGTTCTCTCCTCCAATGGGAATCTACTTACACACCCAAGAACTTAGTCAGCTCAGTACCATATGGGAAAGGATTGCCAATGGCACAGCTCGTGCTTGAACTGAATTTAACGCAGAACTACTTGCAGTTAGGGACTGTGGCCCTCCAGAATCATTTGGCCCTGGACTTCCTGCTAGCCAAGGAGGGTGGTACCTGTGCTATTGCTGGGGCAGAGTGCTGCACCGACATCCCTGATGAGTCCACTAACATCACTGACCTCTCTAAACACATCACACAGGAAATCCCGACTCTCCAAACTATTGACAAGGAGTTTAGCAATGGCATGGAAGGGTGGTCACCAGGGGGTGTCCTTGGAGGCTGGCTGGCACATATCGGAATTATAATACTAATTGTGATCACCTGCATTCTAGTGCTCCAATATTTATGGCCACTGTTGTCCAAATGCTTTCACTTTAGACTCTGAGGGGACCTGGCTGATCATTGAATGATCAATTGGAGATAATGAGGAAGTTAGAAAGCCACAAAGGGATCAGTTTCATGTTGTACTTCTCTTTCAAGTCATACTCGGGACTCAAGGGTTGAACAGTCCACACCCAAAGAGACTCGCTGCAGTATCAATTGCATATCTGTCCTCTTCCAGAATAGACAGAACATCTCACTAGCGAGGAGGCTGACTGAATCTTAGAGAAGGAATCCATTGGAGCCACACATGTGGATTCCTCTGCAGCCTCAGACACAGGTATTTGTCCTCCCCAGGCAAGACTAAAAATCACACAACACCAGGTTTTAGTCCAACATGTTTATTTGGAAGTACTTGCTTTCGGACTGTTGTCTCTTCATCAGGTAGTTGTGGAATATAAGATCGTAAGACTCAGAATTTAAAGCAAAGGCTTACAGTGTGATGTAACTGAAATTATGTATTGAAAAAGACCTGGATTGTTTGTTAAGTCTCTCATCCTTTCGAATGAAGATGTTGGTTTCAGTATTTTCATATGTAAATTACAGAGCATTTAAAAGTTACAACCTCAAGTGAACTTTAACAATTGGTTTCATGTTAGCCCAGATAATGCATTTAAGGTGTGAGCTCCCTGTGTAAGACTGTCTGTGCCACAATGGTCAGACTGATTCTAATTTAAAAATTGGATTTACAGAATCTCCAAATCCAGACAAAACTGAAAGCCTTGGCCACAACCATGTTTAACTGCCTCCTGCTCCCATTATCTTGCTTCCCCTCTATATTAGCATAGGTATATGAATCCCTCATTGAGAACAGGCAAACCCTTCTGTTTTAATCTCTTCACATCAACACATGATTATGAAGAATATGATAACTAGTCCCTGTAATCCATCCGCTAGTTATCACAGGACATTGACAATCACTGGGGCTTGTAAAATTATAATTGCCCACCTTAAACAATGTAACGACCAACAACCATGTGATGAATTGTTCCTATAAAAAGTACTGTCTTTGTGTATAGAGCAGAGATTAGTGGAAGTGTCACCACAAGTAAACACTTGACTATTTTTGGGGACATTGAGAATCTCTCGCCGGCTGTCCGATAATAAAGCATCTACTATTGTACTGAAACTTGTATTGTCCGGATTTGTGGAACAAAATATACATCAACAGTAGAGCAAGCTGACCTGTGCTGGTGCCACTGTTCTTGCCAATCCAGGATTTGGGAAGTAGAGGGAATTTTAAACTGGATAGTGCCGGCAACGGATGGACTTTGGGAAGATGTGATTGGTGGAAGAGTAAGTCAAAAGAGAAAGGTTTTCACGTGGGAAATGAGAAACAGACGATGACAGGAAGGGACAGAGAGTACAAATATGTGATTGACGTTACAAATGAGGCTCGAGGTTACAAACAAAATAAAAATATAAGACTAAAGAATGCACATAACATTCAAACAACACAGGTGAACTGAGAGTGTAAATAGAAATAAATCATTACAGTCACATGGTTTCAGGCTGACTGGGATTGGTACCTTAATATTGAAGGATGTTTAGGAAAGACAGGAAGCTAGGAAAAAAACTAACTCTGTTAGTTAATGATGGTATGAGCACAATAGAGAGAGATGACTGAAGTCAGATAAACAAGATGTGGATACAGTTTGGGTACAGATGAAAAATGGTAAAGACAAGAAGCTACTTGTGGGAGTGGTGCACAGGCCTTCCCACAGTAACCATATCATAGGTTGGAGCATGAATGAAGATCGCATGGAATAACTTTTCAGGAAGGCACAGTGATAATCATGGGAGATTTTAATTAACATAAAGCCATAATGCAGGGAATCAGATCCTTCAATCCAGTTGGACAAAGATAGCCAAGATGAATGTTTTAGGAGTAGTTTCTTAGGACAGCATGTTTCGGAGCCAACTAGAGAGTAAGCTATTCTAGATGTAGCATTGTTCAACAAGACAGCATTAATTAATAAGCTTATTGTGAAGCTGTCACTGGGCAACATTGACTAGAAGGTGTTTGAAACTTACATTTAGTTTCAGCGAGAGAGGAATGGGTCTGAGACTGTTATTTCAAGTTCAAATAAGTGTAATTAATATTGCATGAAAGCTAGCTGAAATGAGTTAGCAAATTAGGTTTTAAAAATGTCAATAAAAATAGATAAGCAGGCATGTAAAGGGCTATTTCAGAATACACAGAATTGAAATATTCCAAAGTAAGAAAAATCTCAAGGGAAGGACTAACCATCTGTGATTAACTTGAAAGGCCAAAGATCACATCAAACTTCAGAAATAACTCATAGTTGTGGAAAGACAAGCACCAACTCATAAAATTGAACAGAACACAAAAACAACAAAGAAGACGATCAAATTAATAAGAAGGGAAACATGAAACTCCAGATTCGGGTTTGTTCCCAGTCAATTGGAAAATGGCAAATGTAACATTTTTTATATCAAAAAGGAGACAGAAAGCATGAAACTATAAGCCAGTCAACTCAACAGATGCCATCGTAAAAAGTCAAAATCTATCACTAAAATAGTTGTTACAGGGTTCACAGATAATTAGTTCAAAGTCATCAGACAGAGTTAGCATGGTTTACTGAAAAAGCAGTTATATTGAACTGATCTAGTGGGGTTCTTTGAAGAAGTAATGTATGCTGTGGAAAATGGGGAAATGGTAAATGCACCGTACATAAATATCCAGAAGCTCAGAGTCATAGAGAGTCATACAACATGGAAACAGACCCTTCGGTTCAACCAGACCATGCCAACCATGTTCCCAAACTAAACTCATCCCACCTGCCTGTGCTTGGCCATATCCCTCCAACCCGCTCCTATTCATGTAAGTATGGAAAGAATTGGGATGAAAGGAAAGCTGGATTGCTGGGAATGCTGATTAAAGTTATAATAAAGGTCAGCCATGACCTTATTAAACAGTGGAGCCTGAATGGCACTCAAGGGCCTGAATGGCCACCTTGTGCTCCTAAACACCATTCCCATCACTTGCAGCTTCATCAATGATCAGTCAATAACATCTGAGACAACGTACCCAGCACCAAGTGAGGAATTCACTGGATCAGTCTCTGCTGCTCATTGCCATGACAACGAGTGACACAAATTAACCTCCCCAAACTGAAACAGCCTCCCAGCATGTTCCAGTTGTGACATCACAGGAATCTGGACACAGAACGCTCACCAGGAACTGGGAATACAGGTCGGAGAGGCAGCCTGGACACTACAGGATTGAGGAGAGAGGGGTGGGGTAAATGGTCAAGGTCACAAAGGAATGTCTGTGGAGGGGTCGGAACTGGGGCATTTTAAATGGCACTGGGTACCTGTCCCAGACTCTGTAGGAGCCCATAATGATATCAGTGCCCTTTGACTCGGAGTTTATGCAAAACCTCACATTTATCCCCCGTACTCTGGGTCAGGACCAGTGCTGGGGGATGGGGTGTGTACACTCCTTACAACTTTGTCCAGAGAATTGTCTGTAGAGTTTCAGAGACTGCTTCACACCAGTGGATGGTCAGGGTATGGAATTTTCTAACATAAACTGAGCACTTAGATCTTCAATTCTTCAAAATGGGAAGAAGAGAGTATCTTACAAATGGCAGTGTATTGGAAATGAGGGGGAGAATAGGATTGGACTGGGTGAATATTAATGACTATGGGGAATGAGCAGGATAGTGGGATTCGATTGATTTGGATATTAAATGACATGGGAAGTCAGCACAGCAGGGGATATAATTGAGTGAGATACGTTTGAGGAAGAAATGTGAGAATAGGATCAGATTGAGTAGGTCAGTAATGGGTCTCTGTGGGTGAGAATAGAAAGGGATTAGTCTGTGGGAATCTATTAAAGAATTTGAGCAGTGAGCAGGAGAGTAGGTTTGAAGTGAATGGAAAATGAATTCATGGAGAGGGAGCAGGAGAGTGGGATGAGGGTGGGAATGAGCAGGAATGTGGGATCAGACTAAGAGAAAAAGCTGGGCTGGGCATTGCCATGTGCCCTGGGGGAGGGGGACGGGGAATTAAAATCAGGTGGGATGGTGAAGCATGCTGTGCCCATATGGGGAGTGGGCAGACAGTGAATGTGGAATGTGTAGAATATCAAACACGTGTCATTGGTTCGGTTATTGCTCACTTTCAGAGATTCCCCAGGTACCTTCTCTGTCTGTTTTCTCTCATTCACACAACAGGACATCCATTAACCCCTCAGTTCACAGCATTAACCTGTCCTCACACACAATGTTAGGTTGACCCTACCTGCAACATGACTGACCATCAATGTACTCAGCACCAATCCCATCAGCAGCATCATGTCTGCAGTGAAGTTCCTTTCCTCTCACCTGAAACACAACAAACATGATTCAACCTCAGTGTCCAGGTTTCACAATTAAGATGGGGCTCTCCTGCTCCTCTTCTTCCCTCTCCCTCTCCATCTCTCTCTCTCTCCCCGTTGTCTGAAGTGATGAGGTGTCAATTCTTACTGTCAATATATAAAGCAGATCATGTAGAAGAAAGGAGCCTTTGAAATCAGATCCAATTAACTCGAAAATCAATAATGTCCAAATTCCCGCTGACCAATCAAAGACTGACAGCTCAGCATAGAAAGGATTGGAAACAATGAGAATGTTCCTGGAGTTACACATTAAATTGTACAACGTAGCACCGGAACAGTTCAGTGAGAAAGGAAACTGTACTCATGGTTCCTGACCTCTGTAATCAGATGGAAGTGAATTCATTGCTAAGATCGGGAAATAATGAATGTCATCAATCAGAATATTTCCAATGTAGTTATTATTAAATTGCATTAAACACCCCAAAGTAAGTGAATAATATTCACATAGATGTGTGAAATATTTTACCATTTGATCTGATGAACAAGATTGTTATACCAGATCTGAACTCCATCTGTCCCTCATTTCTCTCCCTGTTGGGAGATTTCCTTCATGCAATAGCAGCAGTGAGATTGAATCCGTTTATAAAGAACAAGGTCCATTCACCTGGCAGCTTTCAAAAAGGAACATGATCGAAGTTTGTTCAGGAGTGACATTGACTGACAGGGAGATAACGAAACCTTTGAATGGGGGATCTTATTTATCTCCCAAGATCAATTGAAACTTTTGGAAGAACTCTTTCCTCATTGCTTGATCTGTACAGACACATCCGTATCTTTCTCTTCCTGCTTGATGTGTTAGGTCCAGGGCAGGGAGGACTTTCACAGTTTGCTCCCGCGTTCATCAGGCAAACAATGCTCAGGGATGACTGTGAGAATTTCACTTAACATTCTGTCAATTGTATTAAGTTTTTGAGTAGACCAATATAAAACTCCAAAAAGGAAACCACGTTTCCAGTTTGTCTTTATTGAGATGGCTGCATAACATTATCACAATATCCATATGTGTCACCGATAATGATTACTAACATGTTTGGAAAAGTTAACCAATGTTGTGTTATGACGACGTGGGTGTAATATACCTTTAAGATAGTAAAAGGCAGCAGTGACAGCACCAAGAGTTCTCAATAAGACACAATGTAACATGTGCTCCAGCTACTAACCCCTAAAAACCCCTAAAAACTTCACATTGGCTCTACTGGTCTTTGCAAAGTCTAGTTATAATGCCAGCAAATGGAAATTGCGTCCGCAAACTGGTTAAACCGAGTGTGTATCCACCTGTAAACTGGTTACAGTAAGCATATTATTACCTGTAACCTGGTTATACCAAATGTGTATCTTCCTGTAGCCTGGCTACACCAAGCATGGTTTGAGTGAGTGTGTACGCATCTATAATCTGGTTACATTGAGCGTGTATCCATCTGTAACCTGGTTACAGTGAGTGTGCAACAGCCTGTAACCTGGTTACGGTGATCGTGTGTATCCATCTGTAACCTGGTTACATTAAGTGTCTATCCGTCTGTAACCTGGTTAGAGCGGTGTATATCTGTCAGTAACCTGTTTACACCAATCATGTAACAGTCTCTCATCTGATTACAGTTAAGTGTGTATCAGCATGTAAACTAGTTACTGCAAAGTATGGAACGGCCTTTTAAACTGTCACAGCGTCCGTGTAAACTTTTAACGTATTACAATAAGCACTTAATTGTCCTTTATGCATTTCTGTCAGTTTGAATTGACTGTGATTAATTATTAGTACAATTTAAAACAAAACAAAAATAGTAATAGTGAGCCTAGCTTTTTACTGTATTCACAAAAAAAAACTTCTATGTAAAGGCCCTTTTATCATATTTACAATAGAGCAGTTCTTCACAGGATGTTGTTAGAACCAACTACAATAGCACAAGGCTACAGTGCACTCCACTCCAGAATGACACGGTCTTAACAGCATATGGATGTAAACACACAAAGGAGACAGATGATTCACCCTTATTTCATGTAACGATAAGATCAGAGATTGGAATATCTATGGCTACCATGTATACAGTATTTAGTCTTAATGGATATCACATAATATGCTTTTACATTCTAAGATTTAAGTGTCATGACCTCCTGGGGAAATGCATTGGAAATTAAGGTCCATTATTCCTGGAATTGGAACAAAGGTAAAAATTACAGAAAACTAAAAAAATCCCAATTTTCTCTGATTGTCTGTTCCCAAAAATAAAAGCAAAGCACACCAGTTTCCTTCAGTGCAATAAAATAACTTCATTTATTATGACACTTCACTTCAACAAGAACAGCAAAGTAACAAGATATCTCACTTATTTCTGTCTTAAACTTTTAAAACTCTCCCCTCCCCACCCCCCAGACACACACACACAAAATGAAAAAAGCAGATAAAATACAACAATCATGATTGGAAGGAAGAAAAGAGTTAGAGGAACACAGTTCTGTATCATCAGAAGGCTGTGGAGCCCAGTCATTGAGTGTGTTCAAGACAGAAACAGACAGAGTCTTGATTAGTAAGGGACTCAAATGTAAGGGCTCATGCCTGAACCGTTGATTCTCCTGCTCCTTGGATGCTGCCTGACCTGCTGAGCTTTTCCACCAATACATTTTCAGCTGTAATAGAGAGAAGACAGGAGAATGAGTTGAGAAACATTACAGCGAAGATCGAATGCCAGAGCAAACTCTGAGCTGAACAGCCTAATTCTGTTCCTATATCTTGTAGTCACTCCAAAATCCCAAAACTGGATGGATTGCTTCCACAATGTTTTCCTTTCTTCAATGGTGTTTTGATGTTACCTACACAATGATGTAGTTCTGGAGTAAACTGCTTGCTTGGTTGGACACAAGGCCTTTATTTTTGCCATTAGGCTTTAGAACCTTTTATTCAGTGTTTCTCTCTGCCCTTTTGACAGAAAGTTCTGAAGAGCAACTTTAAAGAGAAGAGTGAGGGCTCAGGTGGGGGGCGGGGGGAAGCAGAAGAGCGATAGATGCAAACTTCTGAAGGTCTTCTCACTACTTTGTTTTACTCCCCTCATGGAGTCTGTATTAAATTGCAACCTGCTTAAAAATGTGTTGCTGGAAAAGCGCAGCAGGTCAGGCAGCAAAGGAGAAGGAGAATCGACGTTTCGGGCATAAGCTCTTCTTCAGGAAAAGACCTGAAGGGCTTATGCCCAAAACGTCGATTCTCCTTCTCCTCTGATGCTGCCTGATCTGCTGCGCTTTTCCAGCAACACATTTTTAAGCTCTGATCTCCAGTATCTGCAGTCCTCACTTTCTCCTAGTTAAATTGCAACCTGACCTATTAGAGGTTTGTTGCTATGCTGAGCTCTCTTCAACTCCCCCAATGAATAGCACCATCTTGTCTGGTCTCAATGTCCTCAGAAGCTTACATTTGTTCCATGTGCATCAGATAACTTCACTTGTTTTAACAAACTGCAAACAACTCCTTGTCCATTTGTTCCTTTTCAAACACACTGTCCAGGTTTACATTTTCAGCCCATGATGCAAAAAAAAATACAAATGGTGTGGTCTCTTAACTTTACCTTCTTCACAACCAGTCTGGAATTCAAACTCATTGTTTTCAGAATTGACAAAAAACATCAATGCTAACACTGATTACCAGCTGGGGCGACATGGTGGGATAGTTGACGTGTCATGAGAGCAGCAAAATATGACAACATATTTTGACATTTGTATCTCATTGGGGCAGATGGTAAAATTTGATTTCTATTCAGCACAAACCACATGATAAAAGTTCCTTTTACATACTTCTCTGCCTCTTCATTCAGTTATAGAAAGATTCAACAATGAGTTTTCATTTATTAAATTCATTGATTTGCTAATATCTTTCTTTCGCCACTTTCAGATGATCTGTGATATCATTGAGCTTTCGTGTCCCTTCCCTCTATGCATTTAGAATCTGTTCCTACCTTAATGTTAGTCACCATCCCTTTTTGCTGCTGCCATATTATCTGTGAGTAGAATTGATTCGGCATACGTTCCTTCTTTATACCTTCATCTTGCTGGGTTTCAGTTATCCCAACTGCATCTGGTCATTAGTGACTGATATGACCCAGATGATATGAATACTGGATAACTCAGAACCCAGAATGAAACCTGGTTTGTTAGATCCTTTTTTTTTAAAGAAAACCAGGGAATTCAGAAACTGAGTATAGTTACTAGAGCCTCTCAATGTACTTTAACAAAGAATAAAACATTTAATAATCCAGATCAGCTAAAGCAAATTGCAAACAAACTTTCAACTCACAGCATCAATATGGACTTCACCAGTTTCCTCATTTCCCCTCCCCCCACCGTACTCCATTTCCAGCCTTCCAACTCATCACTGTCCCCATGACCTGTCCTACCTGCCATGACCTGTCCTACCTACCCTTCCCATCTATCCGCTCCACCCTCCCCTCTGACCTATCACCTTCACCCTCACCCCCACCCCCATTCACCTATTGTACTCTTGGCTACCTTCTCCCCATCCCCATCCCTTATTTATCTCTCCACCCTGGAGGCTTCCTACCTCTATTACTGATGAAGGACTTTTGCCCGAAATGTTGATTTTCCTACTCCTCGGATGCTGCTTGACCTGCTGTGCTTTTCCAGCAGCACTCTGATCTAAACTCTGGTTTCCAGCATCTGCAGTCCTCACTTTTACCTAAACTCATAATTACCTCAAGCTCAACCAAACATCCCTATCCTATGTCCAACTGCTTTGCCTCAATTCCCTTGTACCCCAACACACAGAATCAACTCATTAACCTTCTGAATTACACTCTCCATCTGTCTGCTTTGGAACTCTGTTGTGAGGTAATAGGACTTTTTTTTAACCTCCCTACATTTTCTTCATGCACTGAACTTTTAAGCCCTATCAGAAGGAATTTTCAAATGCAACAGACCCATTTCATTAAAAAAGGGTGATTGAAATGTTTAATCTTTGCAGCAATGCCTGACCAATCAGAATCTGCCTACCTAGATTGAGCATTAAGGTTGACTGTTAACTATTCTCACTGCAACCCACAGGCTAATGATAGTCCAACCAATCAACATCCTCTTCTCATGCTGAATAAAATCATGTCCCTCCCAAGGTCCCGTACTTCCCGCGGGAGCCTGTGCCCCACAACCTGAGCCGCCTCCGAAATTTTAACTTTGTTTTGTTTAAAGAAATAAAAAGAAGAGCCCTGTATCGACTGCTGCTGCACACCATCCACCTCTTCTCCCTCATCCACCGTCCGGACACGCCTTGGCGTGCCCATTTGCCACCGGGCGGTGGGGATCCCCAGTGGAGGGCTCTCAACGCGGGAGTCCTCCCCCTTTCTCTCGGGGATCTGGGGTGGAGGGTGCTGCACGCAGCAGTCCCCTGCAACCGCAGATTACGGTGGTTCACTGACTCCCAGCCCAACTGCTTGTTCTGTGGCGCTGTGGAGTCCGTGGACCATGTGTATATTGGGTGTGGGCGTTTGCACTCCCTTTTTGATTTTCTGAAAAACCTTCTCCTCTGTTTTTGGCTGCACTTCAGTCCCACGCTCCTGATCTTTGGGCACCCGGTACGGAGGAAGGAGGGCAGGTCTGAAGACCTCCTCGTGGGTCTGCTCCTGGGCCTGGCCAAACTGGCCATCAACAGGTCCAGGCAGCGGGCCGTGGAGGGGGTCGTTAGGGCCGACTGCCTGCCCCTCTTCCGCGGTTACGTTAGAGCCCGGGTGTCCTTGGAGAAGGAGCACGCGGCGTCGACCAACACCCTGGAGTTGTTCAGGGAGAGGTGGGCGCCGCAGGGAGTGGAGTGCATCATTTCTCCCTCCAATTCTATTTTGATTTAGTCCCTACCCTCCCCTTCACTGTTTTGATCACACAGCACTGTCCTTTGATGTGAAGGGCAGTGTTTGTCACTGGCCACCCGGGTGTTTTCCTGTCTTCCTGGTGGTGGAAACTGAATAAAGATTCGTGCACTTTGTGTCTTTCACAGTGTCTTACACCTGCACACACACACCATGGGTGCTGGGGAAAAAATAAGCACTACCGCAGTTAGGTGGTAGTGTGGGGGTTAAAGGGGAGAAAAGAAAAAAAAAAAAAAAAAAAAAAAAAAAAAAAAAAAAAAATCATGTCCCTCCCAAGGTCCCGTACTTCCCGCGGGAGCCTGTGCCCCACAACCTGAGCCGCCTCCGAAATTTTAACTTTGTTTTGTTTAAAGAAATAAAAAGAAGAGCCCTGTATCGACTGCTGCTGCACACCATCCACCTCTTCTCCCTCATCCACCGTCCGGACACGCCTTGGCGTGCCCATTTGCCACCGGGCGGTGGGGATCCCCAGTGGAGGGCTCTCAACGCGGGAGTCCTCCCCCTTTCTCTCGGGGATCTGGGGTGGAGGGTGCTGCACGCAGCAGTCCCCTGCAACCGCAGATTACGGTGGTTCACTGACTCCCAGCCCAACTGCTTGTTCTGTGGCGCTGTGGAGTCCGTGGACCATGTGTATATTGGGTGTGGGCGTTTGCACTCCCTTTTTGATTTTCTGAAAAACCTTCTCCTCTGTTTCTGGCTGCACTTCAGTCCCACGCTCCTGATCTTTGGGCACCCGGTACGGAGGAAGGAGGGCAGGTCTGAAGATCTCCTCGTGGTTCTGCTCCTGGGCCTGGCCAAACTGGCCATCAACAGGTCCAGGCAGCGGGCCGTGGAGGGGGTCGTTAGGGCCGACTGCCTGCCCCTCTTCCGCGGTTACGTCAGAGCCCGGGTGTCCTTGGAGAAGGAGCACGCGGTGTCCACCAACACCCTGGAGTTGTTCAGGGAGAGGTGGGCGCCGCAGGGAGTGGAGTGCATCATTTCTCCCTCCAACTCTATTTTGATTTAGTCCCTACCCTCCCCTTCACTGTTTTTGATCACACAGCACTGTCCCTTGCTGTGAAGGGCAGTGTTTGTCACTGGCCACCCGGGTGTTTTCCTATCTTCCTGGTGGTGGAAATTGAATAAAAGATTGGTGCACTTTGTGTCTTTCACTGTGTCTCACACCTGCACACACACACACCATGGGTGCTGAAAAAAGAAAAAAAAAAAAAAAAAATAAAATAAAATCATGTCCCTCCCAAGGTCCCGTACTTCCCGCGGGAGCCTGTGCCCCACAACCTGAGCCGCCTCCGAAATTTTAACTTTGTTTTGTTTAAAGAAATAAAAAGAAGAGCCCTGTATCGACTGCTGCTGCACACCATCCACCTCTTCTCCCTCATCCACCGTCCGGACACGCCTTGGCGTGCCCATTTGCCACCGGGCGGTGGGGATCCCCAGTGGAGGGCTCTCTACGCGGGAGTCCTCCCCCTTTCTCTCGGGGATCTGGGGTGGAGGGTGTTGCACGCAGCAGTCCCCTGCAACCGCAGATTGCGGTGGTTCACGGACTCCCAGCCCAACTGCTTGTTCTGTGGTGCTGTGGAGTCCGTGGACCATGTATATATTGGGTGTGGGCGTTTGCACTCCCTTTTTGATTTCCTTAAAAACCTTCTCCTCTGTTTTTGGCTGCACTTCAGTCCCACGCTCCTGATCTTTGGGCACCCGGTACGGAGGAAGGAGGGCAGGTCTGAAGACCTCCTCGTGGGTCTGCTCCTGGGCCTGGCCAAGCTGGCCATCAACAGGTCCAGGCAGCGGGCCGTGGAGGGGGTCGTTAGGGCCGACTGCCTGCCCCTCTTCCGCGGTTATGTTAGAGCCCGGGTGTCCTTGGAGAAGGAGCACGCGGTGTCCACCAACACCCTGGAGTTGTTCAGGGAGAGGTGGGCGCCGCAGGGAGTGGAGTGCATCATTTCTCCCTCCAACTCTATTTTGATTTAGTCCCTACCCTCCCCTTCACTGTTTTGATCACACAGCACTGTCCCTTGATGTGAAGGGCAGTGCTTGTCACTGGCCACCCGGGTGTTGTCCTATCTTCCTGGTGGTGGAAATTGAATAAAGATTGGTGCACTTTGTGTCTTTCACTGTGTCTCACCCCTGCACACACACACCATGGGTGCTGGGGATATAATAAGCACTACCGCACTTAGGTGGTAGTGTGGGGGTTAAAGGGGGGGAGAAAAAAGAAAAACAAAGAAAAAAAAAAAAAAAAAAATCATGTCCCTTTAGGTGGTAGTGGGGGGGGGGGTTAAATAAAAAATAAAAAATAAAAAAATAAAATCATGTCCTTTTTTTCAAGTCTGTTGAGCTTCTTTGAAAAAATTTATTCACAGGATGTGGGCATCACTCGCTAGGCCAGCATTTATTGCCCATCCCTTAATGCCCAGAGGGCAGCTAGAAGTTAACCACATTGGTATGGATTTAGAGTCACATGTAGGTCAGATCAGGTAATGTTGGCAGACTTTCTTCCTCAAAGGATATTAGTGAACCAGATGGGCTTGTCCCCTGCCAATCAGTGATAGATTCATGATCATCATTTGGCTCTTATTCCCAGATGTTTATTGAGTACAAATTCCACCATCTGCCATGGCAGTATTCAAGCCCAGTCTCCAGAACATTCTCTGGCTCTCTGGATTAATAGTGTGTGTATTAAGCGATATTCAGTTGCCGATTGGTTGCCGATTGGTTTCTGGAGTTGTGTCCTGGTGTGGATGCTAAAGTCCATCAGCCTGACAACAAGTATCTGATTGGCTCTTGGGCAGCTGAATAGTTTGTGGATGTGCATGATGCTGGCAGAACCCTTTGGATTGCAGCAAGGGCAAATGGCATGCAGATAGTGTTTTTCTCTTCATTAAATCCCTGAAGCCTGAAGAAATCTAGATTTCTTTTCCCTCATCAGTTATTATAAACTATAACCTTTAACCAGCAATTAAGAGACTTTACAGTTATAGTTAAACACTAAATATTGAGATCAATACTCAGTGCAATTCAAAATGTCTAATTCTAGAGTCAAAAATGAATTGCAATAATATTCGCATGAATGAATATTTTAAATCATTTAAAGATTTATGAGATTCAAAGGGAAAATAATAACATATATAAACACAGTTGCAATGTTTTTACTGCAAATAAGAAATTATGACAGTTCTTTTTGAAGAAAAATGAAGAAATATCAACGGGATCATGCCAGCTGATAACACTTAGTTGAATTTAAGAAAATGTTGACATGTAAAGGAAAGAAAAGGCATGATTTATTGAGTTACTTTTCAGGAGAAAAAATAATGTCATCTAAGATGAAGGATAAGCAAATAAAACATGTTGTTGGCTAGAATTAAACAGAACTGTTTGATTTCTGCTTTAAATTTATTGAGAATATTTTATTGGACAGCAACATTCTTCAGGACTCGTGAATAAGATGAAATGGTAATAAATAGGGTATGTAACATTAAATGAGAAGTGATTAAGGCAAGAAGCTAAATCATGAAAAAACACAGCAGCAAATAAGAATTGGAACAATGTGTCCTGGTGTAATTCAGTAGAATGGCACTTTGGTATTAATATGTATTTTAGTGGAAGAAAAGTTTAGATGAGAGTCATACGTTGATAGCTTTCTCTTGGTGCTGTTTGTATCCTTGTCTATTTCTTTGAAAGAGAATTGGATTTGACAGTTGGGCCACCAGCCGAGGCTTCAGCACCAGACCAGGAGAATTAAACAAAGAATTAGATTAGGTTCCCTACAGTGTGGAAACAGGCCCTTCGGCCCAACAAGTCCACATTGACCCTCCGAAGAGTAACCCACCCAGACCCATTTCCCTCTGACTAATGCACCTAACACTATGGGCAATTTAGCATGGCCAATTCATCTGACATGCACATCTTTTGACTGTGAGAGGAAACCGGAGCACCCGCAGGAAACCCACGCAGACACAGGGAGAATGTGCAAACTCTACACAGACAGTCGCCCAAGGCTGGAATTGAACCTGGGTCCCTGGCGCTGTGAGGCAGCAATGCTAACCACTGAGCCACCGTGCCACAGGCATTTTGGCTGATCACATGAGTGTCAAGAGCGCACGGCATGGTGTGTCATGTAATTATTCAAGAAAATGTTGGAAACCTGTTCAAAATGGAATTGTTGAAAAGTTGGAAATTGTTGCACTGAAAAACATGATCAATTCAGGGAGTTTGTACACTGAAAGTCAAAGACAGTTATCAGAGATTACTTTGAGGAGGGAACATTGAGGAAGTCAATTGTGGGATTTGAAGGCACCCTGCTAGGATATAGAAGGGATAATAATTCTGCAGGGGGACGTCTCAAGGTGTAGAGGGAGAGACTATAGAGCCTGCAAAAGACACCGGGTATTGCAGGGAAGGGGGAAATGTTTATGACTGTCACTACTCCAGTTTCAATGGGAGGCAGTGCTGGATAATATTTGCACAATCATCATAACTGGCTCAGGATGTGGTGGTTAGGCTAGGGGCATTACCACATGAGTGGTCATAGTCCTCTCCCACTGAGGTAGGGATTGCCCCCTTATGAAGAGAAGAATGTTGGGCTTTCCCCTCCCTATTGCAGGGTGTTTTCATCTGGAATGAGACAAAAGGAGGAATTGAGTTAAATGGAAGTGGCTGTTAGTGCTGGTGCAGATTGTGAGGAAAGGTGTTCAGTTACCCTGAGTGAGTGAGAAGGCAGCACAGAGGATAACAAGGGTTAGTAACTTTAGGAGATTGGAGTGGATGAGAACCATTGGAGGAGGATGCTGGATTCATTGATGGGAGTGGGAGACCATGAACCTTGGTGGGACTTTGGAGCAATGACCAACATGAACCTCTGGTCTGAGTGCTGTAAGGTCCCAGCATCAGTGAGTACTACTCCTCCACTGCTGAGCCCAGCCCAAGATAGAGCATGGTGCACATTTAATGAGGTGAGACTGGATCAGAAAAATCACTAAGATTCACAGAGTGAAGCCGACCCCAAAACTCATATGAGAAACTTTGCCCAATTTTGAGAAAAATTCAACCCGTGAAGAAATCCTCGACTTCAACATTATGTGTAGCCAAAAACATTTCTTTTGGCTTGTCTGTAAGTTCCTTTGTTAGTCACTCTTCTGGAAAACAGCACGATCTTTCTTCACCTCTGTATTGCCCATTTAGTTACTGGGCAGTCAGCTTTTGAACTTTCAATTTCTGTTTCAATCTCCAATAATTTTGATATTTTTATTGCACTTCCTATTTCTTTCACCCCTTTAAATATACTTTTCCCCTGATGATCCTTCTTGTCATTAATATCTCTTTGTGAAATTAACAGGACGCACTCACTAAGTTATTTTTCTCCTGACTGGAATATTCACAATGCAATACACATCAGTGTCCTGAATTATTTTGTGTACTTTCTTTTGCTCCATAAAACAAATATTGTTTCCAGCTGCATAGTTTCTATGATTTGAACTTTCTTTTCCTTGTTGGATTTCCACATTGCCGCCTACCCACCTGTAACGCATTGTGTGAGATATTATAAGTACCTGTCAGAAATGCTGCTTTTCAGATCGTTGGTACTTAATGCTCATCTAAATATGTTAAAATTTATTTGAACACTAGTTTGGAAAACTTGTGCAATTCTAATTGCTCTCACATTTTCATTCTTTTTCTCTAACTTCAACGGCCCAGCATACTGTCCCCATAACATTTCCTTTTCTTTTTCAAATTCTACAAATTTCCAATTTGGTTTCTTTCTTATTGTCTCACATTTTAATTGATAAGCTTCAGCGTCATCCCATAAATATTAAGTATTGCTCTTTTAACAGTTTTATAATCTGAAGATTGTTCTTATGATAAATTGGCATGCATATTATACCTGTTCCTATCATAACATTCTGTAACATCTTTTGGCTTGAATGCCCTCTAGTTTTCTTCACTTGAACCTGCCTCCTCCATATTTTTGGATCTGAAACACTCATTGTGTTTTTATTTTACACAGCTGATATATGAATGAATGTATCCACAGATAATGGAAATGATGTCAGGATATAACTGTTACTTTTAAGGGAACCAATTAGAAATTGATCATAAACTATCTGGTCAATCGAAGATTGAAGGTGAACTGTTCATGCACTGTGCGTGCATTACCTACCAATTAACAATCTAATTATACAATCCTGGACCAATCAGGTTTCAAAGGTTCAGCTATTGTTGTGGTTTGGGAAGAGCTAATAAAAACTTGCTTATCCATAATTGCCTATGCAAACAGGAGAAAGAAGATAGGAGAGGGAAGGAAGATGAAGAGACAGCATCCTGGCCATCTGTTCTATTCTCATAATTTGTTAGCTCCCATAAGATTTAAATGAAACAAGGGTAATGTAACACTCAAGGATTCATGTAAAGCCTGTCTTTTTATTTTTCAGTATTTTTAATTATGAACTAAAGTGTGAAAAGAATCGTTTTAAAACAAAGGATGGCTGAAAGAATGCTGCATGTTTTAAGAAAACAATTAGTCTGACACTCACTGTGAGCACTGTTTACACAGCTGATGGTCCAAGGAATTGTAAGAAAAGGTGCAGACAAGCTGAAGCCAAGGGGTGCTCACAAATGGAGCTTTGGCTGGCAACAAGTAGTTGATCGGTCTGTGGATTAATAACCAGTCATTAATAAGAAATATTTCTGCCTGCTCTAAGCTATGATTAGTTGTTATGGAGCTGAACAGCATGGGGTTGTGAACAGGACACAGAGTCATCACCTCAGGAGCCATTTCTGCTCTCTGCAGCAAAACCCAAAGCCTGATCCAATAGTCATTTCAGGAAATCAAAAACCATTTTGTTAATTTGCTCATTGTTTCTGATCAAGAATCACTCAAGAATGTGAAATCTTCCAGGACGTGTAAAAACATAATGGCATTGCGTCTTTGTTGATGGACATTTCACCTACTCTATGCAATCTCATGTTTATAGGCTGCAACCTTTTATTCCTTATGCCATGGAATTTAATCTGAAGGAAGGTGACACACTGTCTAAATTAAACACTCTTTGACTTAAACCAAATCTCTGAAATTCCAACCATTTCAATCATCAATTTCCCTTATAAATGTCTGGGATATTGTTGTTACAAGCAGGATGTTCACAGCATTGATATGTTTACATGAGAATATCTTTGACTGATTTCTTCTCTTGAACAGTATTCTGTTTCTGCACATTCTGTGAAAGTGACTTAAAGTTCTGCAGATATAGCATTCTTTGTCTTGCCTGGGCATGATTATACCCAAGACTCTTTCCTATTTCACAGTTGTCTCGTTGTAGATGCTATTTTAAATCTTGTATTCTTGCATTTACCAAAGCTGCTTTAAATTGAATTCCTATCGAGTTGTTAGACTTTGTAGTACAGCAATGTCGCAGTTCTTCCTTTATTGCCAATCTTTTTAAATCTGTATTTCTATTACATTGAATTTAATTCATTTTAATGTATTAAATTGAACAGCACACTGTTCTGTTGGGTTTTTATCATTTTGAAGCTTCTTAAATCTGTTTCTTTGTGATGTTGTATCCCTTTGTTACTGACTTTTATTCCCACACATTTCAATGACTAAAACTATAGCTACCATGTTTATCTGCCTTCAGCAATGAAGGTGGAGTGTTCCCACTTCTTCCAGGGTGAAGTAGACGTTTTCTAATCTTCCTCAATCTAAAACAATAAGAACTTATTTCTACACAGAGATTTTAGATGAAGTTTTCTGGCTGCAGCATTTACAACTCTGCCCATTGATGTTGCAAATTCAATACCAAACTCTCAATTATTCATGACTCTTCTTCTGCTCAACTCTTTCACTTGGTTTCTTAAATTGGCTTACTTTCACCTTAAATAAATTCTGAAACCTCCCCAATTCTATAAGGTCAATCTACGTGGTCACTGGGAGAAGTGAGCAAACTTCCTGTCCCTCTTTTTCCTGGTCTTTGCAATATTTTTCATAAAATTATGCCCCTTGCCCTAAACGGCCTCTAATGTAAATCTGGGAGTCTTCAGCTGCTTCACCTTTGCTAAGGCTTTTATTTTTTGAAATGTGGCTGGAATTTCTCTTTGACCCAGTCCAAAGTCTTGCTTTAGTATTTCTTAACAGCTTCTGAATAAATTTTGCCTGTGGAGTACTGTGCTTCTATTTGTTGCTGCTTCCACAGCTACTGCAGTCTCTCTCAGTTGGTGATTCCACTTCAGCTCCACTGACAGACAGGGCCTTCATTAATTGGGAATGTTCTTAAAGTCACAAACTTGTCTGATTCAAATATTTTCTGTCAATTTCACTCCTGAACAAACGTCGATCGTGTTCCTTTCTGAAAGCTGCCAGTGATTGTGAATGGACCCTGTTCTTTATAAACTGATTCAAACTCACTGCTGCTATTGGATGAAGGAAACCTCCCAACAGGGAGAGTAATGGGGTACGGATGGAGTTCAGATCTGGTATGACAATCTTGTTCACGAGATCAAATGGTAAAATACTTCACATATCTATGTGAATATTATTCACTTAGGTTGAGGGTGCTCAATACAATCTAATACTGATGACCTCGTAAATACTCTGACTGAGAACATACATTAGTTTGTGAGCTTAGAAATACATTCACTTCCAGCCTGATTGCAGGGGTCAGGAACGATGAGTACAGTTTCCTTTCTCACTGAGCTGTTCCGGTGCCACGTTGTACAATTTAATGTGTAACTCCAGAAACATTCTCATGTTTTCCAATCCATTCTGTGCTGATCTGTCAGTCTCTGATTGGTCAGCAGGAATTTGGACATCATTGATTCTGGAGTCAATTGGATCTGATTTCAAAGGTTCCTTCCTTCTTCACGGTCTGCTATATATATTGACAGTGAGACTTGACACCTCATCACTTCAGACAACGGGGAGAGAGAGGGAGAGAGAAAAAGACAGAAAGATAGGAAGAGACACAGAGGGAGAGGGAGAGAGAGAGAGAGGGAGAGACGGAAAGACGGAAAGTGAGAGGTAAGAAGAGGAGCAGGAGAGCCCCATCTTAACTGTGAATCCTGGACACTGATGTTGAATCATTTTTGTTGTGTTTCAGGTGAGAGGAAAGGAACTTCACTGCAGACATGATGCTGCTGATGGGATTGGTGCTGAGTCAATTGATGGTCAGTCATGTTGCAGGTAGGATCTGCCTGACATTGTGTGTGAGGACAGGTTAATGCTGTGAACTGAGGGGTTAATGGATGTCCTGTTGTGTGAATGAGAGAAAACAGACAGAGATGGTACCTGAGGAATCTCTGAAAGTGAGCAATGACCGAACCATTGCCACGTGTTTGCTATTTTACACATTCCACATTCACTGTCTGCCCACTCCCCATATGGGCACAGCATGCTTCACCATCCCACCTGATTTTACTGCCCCAACCCGCCCACCTGCTTGTATCCAGGGCAAATGGAAATGCCCAACCCAGCTTTCTCTCTTAGTCTGATCCCACATTCCTGCTCATTCCTACTCTCATCCCATTCTCCTGCTCCCTTTCCATGAATTCATTTTTCACTCAGTCCAAACCTACTCCCCTGCTCACCGCTCAAATGCTTTAATCGACTCCCACAGACTAATCCCTTTCTATTCTCACTCACAAAGACCCTTTACTGACCCACTCAATCTGATCCTATTCTCACATTTCCTCCTCAAACGTATCTTACTCAGTTATCTCCTGCTGTGCTGACTCCCCGTGTCATTTAATATCCAAATCAATCGAATCCCACTATCCTGCTCACTCCCCATATTCATTAATATTCACCCAGTCCAATCCCATTCTCCACTTCATTTCCAATACACTGCCATTAATAAGAAAACTTCTTATCTTTTTTTTAAGCATTGACGATCTCTGTTGTCAGTTTATGGCTCAGGATTGTCCCCATAACCCACCCCTTCCCAGTCCTAACAGTGGGAAGAAATGTTGTGTCCCACTTTTGGGGGCACGACTTCAGCATCAGGAGCACCTCCTGAATATAGAGCACTCTTTTCCTCCTTCTCCGACCTCTTTTCCCAGTTCCTGGTGGGCATCCTGTATCCGGATTCCTGTGATGTTACAGCTGGAATGGGCTGAGAGGCTATGCCAGTTTAGGGAGGTAGTTTATTTTAATTTATGTCACTTGTTATCATGACAATGAGCAGCAGAGACTGATCCAGTGAATTCCTCACTTGGTGCTGGGTACGTTCACACAGGTTTTATTCACTGATCATTGATGAACCTGCAAGTGATGGGAATGATGTTTACTAACATGAAGGGGGAGGTTATAAGATTGGGATATAGGTTACTGGGGTTTCAAGGTGCATAAATATCCTGTTTGGGAGAGTAAAGCAGTGAAGTATAGCTACTATCTTACCTCTTAAATTTCAAACTTAATTGACTCTTTCAAACCCTTCTCCTTGGACTGTTGTCACCTTTTAAAGGCAGCTTTTCTGTTCTGATGGCCTGGATTGTTCTTTCTAACACTGACAGCCTGAAACAGTGGACACCATGGATGGTGCCAAATTCCCAGTGTGAAAGTCTGAGTGGTAGTCTGACACCATATCATGCTGCATGCTTCTCTCTGCCTTCACTAAATGTCACCGTCACCATCATTTCCCTGCCTGCTCCATAGACACCATCCACTTTCAACCTTCCTTGATACAACTGGGCGTTGCCAAGCCACCAGCCTCACTCAATTGTCCAGCTACTTTCAGATCAACTTACATACAACTTCAGCCCTGGAGACTTCACCCTGTGCTCCAGATCATGTATTTACATGTCTCTACCAAGTTGCTTTGACCAGAGGGATGCAACTGCATCTCATGCATCTACACAGGATGCATCTTGTGGGTCTTTGCTTAATCTCTTCGCAGTCACTCACTTTGCACTGACTTGGAGGCTGCCAGCCTCTGTCACTTGCATTGTAGTGTAGGACAAAAAGAGAGGCAAAAGGTTGTTACCGTCAGAGCACTAAACAGTTACAGAGGTGGAGATATTTCTGTACGGCACTGTGAAGTCACAACTACTCCATGTATCAGCAGCTAACATGGCAAATACACTGCATGGATACTAACCAACTTGCCATGTCCATGTATCAAAAGGGATTGGTCCTGAGTTCAGTGAAGTAAGTCTCTGGTCATTCAAGGAATGCTGCCATACCTAATTCAGGGGGTTAGTAATGATCAGTCTGGTGCTTAGTCTGACTACAGTTCAGGGTCAGTGTGCTTGCAGTCTATTGACTCAGCCAGGACTGCAGGTTCATTGAGGTCAGTTAGGGAATTACAGATACACCAGTTGTGGTGATGTGGAGACATCAGTCCAGGATCTCGACTGAGATCATTCAGAGCAATCCTCCCAAGTTATTCTTAGGGAAGGACTGTAGGGGGTACACAGTGGGCCACTGTCAGTCCTGTGGGTTTGGATATTAAGGGAGAAGGGGCATATCAGGTGGCAGTCTGTGAAATCCTGGCTAAGTAGGAAGCCCCAGTCTTGGGATGGGTTCACTTAGGATGGATCATTGAGGGAATGATGTTAGTGCAAGTGGGCAATTCAAGATAAGAGGGTGGTCTCTCATAATCAAAATGGATTGGCCAGGAAGCTGTGGCAGGTGGGATTGTCACAACCACTTCAAGTTCAACATAAGAGGTGTGTCTGGCCAACATTGGCCTTGGAACCTCATGAAACCATGGGCTCTGGGGGCAAATTGGAGACACAAACAGTTAGATAAAGTGGTAGAACTGAAATGGGACATGGTTGAAAGACTATTTGAGGTGGATGGACAGTTACATAAAAAGGAACATAAAAGATGGTGTAATTCACCTTTAGTTTCAGAAGAGGCTGTAACTAACTGATGAGGAAGTTAAAACCTTATGCTCTTTACACCAGATAGTTCAATGGAGAGTGCAGGAGGGCATGCTGGGAGCAGTACCAGACAAACCTCAAAATGAGGTGTCAATCTGCTGAAGCTACAAAACAGGACGACTTACATACCAAACAGCAGAAGCAGCAAGCGATAGACAGAGACAAACAATTCCACAACAAACTGATCACATCTAAGCTTTGGAGTCCTGCCACATCTAGCCATGAATGGAGGTGGACAATTATACAACTCAATGGAGGAAGAGGCTCCACAAATATCCCCATCCTCAATGATGGAAGAGCCCAGCACATCAGTACGAAAAAGTAAAGCTGAAGCTTTTACAGCAATCTTAAGCAAGAAGTGCCAACATGATAATCCATCTTGGTCTTTCCCCTGGTCCCCTGCGTTAGAGGTACCAGTCTTCAGCCAATTCGATTCACTGCACATGATATCAAGAACTAGTTTGGAGGCACTGGATACTGCAAAGGCTATGGGTCCGAACAACATTCTGACAAGAGAGAATCCAACCATTGTGCCTTGACATTCAGTGTCAATACCATCACTGAATCTCCCACGAGCAACATTTGTCTGGTGAGCCTTCCTGATGCAGTCTCACTTACATTTTCGATCATGATCTGGATGTAACAGGAATGAGTGACAATGTGGGGCAATATGCTGAAGCAACAATTTTCTTGAATAATAATAATAGAAAACAAGTATAAGTTATAGTATAACACAAAGAGGAAAGATATATCAGAAGAAAGGAAGAAAGCAACAGTATCAGCGCACAAACAGTAACTCCAAATTGTATGTCCACAAGCAAGATCGTCAGATCATTCCAAATTAATGACTTAAACTTGAAATCAAAAACAACCCTTGTGACATGGACCATCAAGTCCCGGAATAATCTGCGCAGTGATAGACTTTCTGGCCAGTAACTCCATCAATGTCTTTTCCTGTGTGTTCTTTAGTGGTTGGCTATGAAACACTCAACTGCAGTGAATCCTGGAGACCGTGTCATCTTTAAGACAAATCTTTAGCTCCACTCCAACCTTTCAAGATTTCCTTTCAGAGTTTCTGAAACAAAAGGTCTGGACATCGAGACCTCTTGGGCAGCTCTCCACACAGTTATAACAAGGCTGTGAGTTGTTTATGCATCCTCATCTTGATTATACCATCCAGCAATTAAACTCCATCTCCTGACCCCATTCCACCCGACCTCTTCACAGGCCTGGCCTATATCTCCAGAGTCATCAAATACCCAAGAACTGTTATCCGTTTGAACATTAAACACCAACAACTTTTATCTTTAATCCTCTTGTCAGAAAACATAAACAGTAGCTTGGATCAGATGACAGCTGTGAAAATGTTGCTTCGATCAATGTAAAATAACAAGACAAAGCAGTTTTGGAGGGGGGAGGAGAAATAAAATTAAGGTCACAATTAATAATATTAAAGCTGCTTGCCTTTGATTCCATCACTGATTAGCTTCTTGTCTTGATCAGACACCTTTACATCAAGGTCTATGAAGTAATTTTTAAAAATTCTATGCAGGTTAATTATGTTATTTTCAAAATAAAAACAAGGCTGAAATAAAATGACAAAATTATAAAATTGCAAAATGTAGTGGCTGCAGGCCCCATCCTATACTGTTGTCCAGAAACTGGACTTGACATTTCCTGTGATTACAAGAGCAGGTCAGGGGCTGGGATTTCTGCAGCAAGGAGCTCACCTCCTGATTCCACAAAGCCTGTCCACCCTCCTCCCCGCCCCCCCTCTCCCCCCACAAGATACGTGACAGAGGAGTGATGGAACACAACCCACTTTTCTGGAAGAATGTCGCTCTGACATGGAGACAAGAAGCTCAACATCTTCCAGGACAAAATGGATTCAATTGACACCTTTGACCTTCACTTCCTCCACCGATGACACATAGAGGCAGCCATGTGTACCATCGAGAAGATACACTGCAGCAACTCACTGAGGAATCCATGAGCAGATGTCAATGTGTTGGCACACTGATTGATGTACGTGGAACCTCCAAGTGGGTACACAGCTAGGCAGCTTAGAGAGAATGTTGTCCCTCGATAACACCTTCCAAACCTGCAAACTCTGCTACTTAGAAGGATAAGAGCAAATGATGCAGGATCACCATCACCTGCAAGTTTGTCTCCAAAGCGAGATGAGATGAGGAGAATTTTATGATATACTGTAAATTGTTCTGCTTAGAGCAGGGGTACTATCTGAAAGGGAGATGGAGCACATTCAGTAATAACTTTCCAAAGGGAATTCGATGTATATCAATAAGGAAACAGCTGTAGGGTCCTGGAGAAATCGCAGCAGTAGTGGGTTTAATTAGACATTCCTTTCCAAGAGCCAGCACAGGCACTGTGTGCCGAATGGCCTCCCTTGGTGATTTATCATTCTGTGATTCTGATACCTCGAATCTGAACTACACTGTGAATGCTCGGAATTGCTGTTTTTTGAGGACGACTTGTTATAATCCAATTCTCTTGAACTGCAGATGATGTTGCTGTGGATTATGAAGTGAAGAAACCTGAACAGGAAACAAAGAAACAACCTGAAAGGACCTTTGATACAATTGATCTTACTCAGAATGGCTTCTGTTCCAATAGTTGGTATTATTATGGTTATTGTTATCAGTTCACCCCAAAGAAAAGGACTTGAACAGATGCTGAGGTAAATCTCTGGAAACTCCATTGGATTTGTTCCTCAGGGTTTTCACTTTGACCAAATACTGCACCCCATTCTCAAGGAAACTTTTATTAGATTACTCAAAAAAAACTATTCGCAGTCCTTCAGATGCGTCCTTGTAGCAAGATTGCCTTAAATCCCCAAACAAAGACTCACAATCCACATATCCTCCTATTTTATTCCTGGATCTCAATGTTAATTTTCTGTGATTTATGTTTATGGATACATCCCTCTGCATTTCACATTTAAAATCACTTTCCTTAAAAAAACATCTTTACTATTCCTCCTCACAGAGCAGATAATTTCATATTTTCCTACCTTGTACTCCATCCGTTATCATCTTGCACATTCACTGAATCAACTTATATCTGTTTGTAATCTTTTCTCATTGTTCGTGCCCAAGCAGATACCAAATTGGGTATTGCTGAGCAGGTCGTTTCTCAGCGAGAGTCATTTGATCTCACCACTGAGATCAAGTTTCTACACTTCGCTGATGACTGAGGAAAATTCTGATGGAACAAGAATTGACTGGAATTCCTGGAAACTATGGTTGGAAATCCTCTTTTTGATCAAGCTGCTTTAGGGCTAATACATTGATTCTCTCCCTCTTGAACCTTTGATCCTTGTTGTGTCTTGATGTTCAGCTGACTTTCCAGGTACAAAAGCTTGGACAAGCGCAATCAGAGAAGCATAGGATGAGGTTACAGGGATGGAAGTGGTCGGGTTCATAAAGGAGCAATGTGAGGTTGGAAACTCGGCTCAAGATCAAGGAGGATGACAGGGTTACAAACAGCTTAGTTCAGCATCAGACAGCACCAGGAGCAATGGAGACCTGGTAGGAAATGCAATTCTAGTTATGGAACTTAGATGATGATGATGATGATGATGATGGCTGTCATATTTAGTTTTAATTACAACGATGCAATGTGATTAAATTACCTGATATATAAATAACATTTATTTAGAGTTTGTATTTGAATTAGTGGCATATGGGATTGTCTATATATCTAAGGAGATTTAATGCTTAACTTGTTTGGTTTTGTGAAGCTACTTTTTTTTACCTGAAATTTGACAGGGAATTCCTGGGGTGTTCATGGGGATTCGTATCATTGGCAGAGCTTTAAAAGTGGACACAGTAAATTTTGAAGAGAATTATCTTGTTTTCAGTTCGGAGAATCAAGAATTCATTTTTTAAAAATTGCTTGGGAGAAAAACCCACAGCTTGGAAAGTATTGTTTTAAATCTAGCTCACAGAATTCCTTGCTGAAGTTAAATGTATGAAATGGTTTCTCCTCGAAATAAAGTTCAGAAATATGTTATCTTAGTGTAAGGGTTTTAGTCTGAAACTTTCAGAACAGAAATGTTTGGCTAGAGATCTGAAAGGGGTATTTGAAGCTGAGGAAGTCCGACCTCAATTGCGTGACTAACCAAAGAAGGGGCTAGCAAATTCTCAATGCCAGAGTTGGAAAAAAGCCAGTTAAGATAAACCTATTGATGTAATAGAGAAACAAACTCTCTCTGGAGTACTATATTAACATAGGAGTAGATGAACAAAAAACAAAAAACAATACAGCACAGGAACAGACCCTTCTTCCCTCCAAGCTTGCACTGCCACATTTTACCTCCCATGCCAAAACTATCTTCACTTACAGAATCCTTGTCCCTCTATTCCCATCCTGTTCATGTATTCATCCAGGTGTTTCTTGAATACAGCTATTGTGTCTGCTTCCTCTGGCAACATAAGCCAGGTAGTCACATCTCTTTTATACTTCCCTCCTTGCACCTTGAACTGTGCCCCTGAGGAATGTATCCCTCAACCCTTGGAAAGAGCCTCATACTTTTCATGCCATCTATGTCATTCACAATCTTATAAACTTCTATCAGATCACTCCTCAACCTTCTGCATTCCAGTGAAAACAAACCCAGTCTATCCAACCTTTCTTCATAGCTAAAATTTCCCATACCAGGCAACGGCCTGGTAAACCTTTACTGTACTCTCTCCAAAGCATCTTCACCCTTCTGGTAGTGTGGTGACCAGAACTGTACATAATATTCCAAGTGTGGCCGAACGAAAGTTCTATAAAGCTGCAGCATAACTTTGGTACAACTTTGGTGCAATGTCGAGGGCTGAAGGGCCTGGCCTGCGTTGTATTATTCTATAAGGAGAAAGTGAGGTCTGCAGATGCTGGAGATCAGAGATGGAAATGTGTTGCTGGAAAAGCGCAGCAGGTCAGGCAGCATCTAGGGAACAGGAGAATCGACGTTTCGGGCAATAGCCCTTCTTCAGGAATGAGGAAAGTTGGTCCAGCAGGCTAAGATAAAAGATAGGGAGGAGGGACTTGGGGGAGGGGCGTCGGAAATGTGATAGGTGGAAAGAGGTCAAGGTGAGGGTGATAGGTCAGACTGGGGTGGGGGCGGAGAGGTCGGGAAGAAGATTGCAGGTTAGGAAGGCGGTGCTGAATTTGATGGATTTGACTGAGACAGGCTGGGGGGAGGGGAAATGAGGAAACTCGTGAAATCCGAGTTCATCTCTTGTGGTTGGAGGGTTCCTAGCCGGAAGATGAGGCGTTCTTCCTCCAACCGTCGTTTCGCTGTGGTCTGACGATAGAGGAGTCCAAAGACCTGCATATCCTTGGTGGAGTGGGAGGGGGAATTGAAATGTTGAGCTACAGGGTGGTTGGGTTGGTTGGTCCGGGTGTCCCAGAGGTTTTCCCTGAAACGCTCCGCAAGTAGACGGCCCGTCTCCCCGATATAGAGGAGGCCACATCGGTTGCAAAGGATGCAATAGATGATATGTGTGGAGGTACAGGTGAATCTGTGGCAGATATGGAAGTTTCCTTTGGGGCCTTGGAGGGAGGTGAGGGGGGAGGTGTGGGCGCAAGTCTTGCACCTCCTGCGGTTGCAGGGGAAGGTGCCGGGAGTGGAGGTTGGGTTGGTGGGGGGTGTGGATCTGACGAGGGAGTCACGGAGGGAGTGGTCTTTACGGAATGCTGATAGGGGAGGGGAGGGAAATATATCCTTGGTGGTGGGGTCCGTTTGGAGGTGGCGGAAATGGCGGCGGATGATGCACTGTACATGGAGGTTAGTGGGGTGGTAGGTGAGGACCAGGGGGGTTCTGTCCTGGTGGCAGTTGGAGGGGCGGGGTTCAAGGGCGGAGGATCGGGAAGTGGAAGAGATGCGGTGGAGGGCATCGTCGACCACGTCGGGGGGGAAATTGCGGTCCTTGAAGAAGGAGGCCATCTGGGATGTGCGTTTTTGGAACTGGTCCTCCTGGGAGCAGATGCGGCGGAGTCGAAGGAATTGGGAGAATGGGATGGCGTTTTTACAGGGGGCAGGATGGGAGGAGGTGTAGTCCAGGTAGCTGTGGGAGTCGGTTGGTTTGTAGTAGATGTCCGTGTTGATTTGGTCGCCTGAGATAGAAATAGAAAGGTCGAGGAAGGGGAGGGAGGAATCTGAGACTGTCCAGGTGAATTTGAGGTCAGGGTGGAATGTGTTGGTGAAGTGGATGAACTGTTCAACCTCCTCGTGGGAGCACGAGGCGGCGCCAATACAGTCATCGATGTAGCGGAGGAAAAGGTGGGGGGTGAGGCCAGTGTAGTTGCGGAAGATGGATTGTTCCACATATCCTACGAAGAGGCAGGCATAGCTGGGGCCCATGCGGGTGCCCATGGCTACTCCAACTTGTCTATTCTTATACTCAATGCCCCTTCCAATGAAGGCAAGCAAGCCATAAGCCTTTTTTGCTACCTTATCTACCTACGCAGTGACCTGTGAACCTGCACACCCAGAACCCTCTGCATATCTATACTCCTGAAGGTTGTGCCATTCACTGTACAATTTCCATCTGTACTTCGCCTTCCAAAATGCGTCACCTCACATAGGTCCACATAAACTGCCAATTTTCTGCCAATTTAGGCTTTATGCCTATTAGCTATGGTAATTTAAAATTGGTGTGTACCTGTTTATTTGGGGATATTGTGATCCAAGATTAAATCTAATGTCTCCAACTGATTGATATCCGATTGTATTCTCTGACAATCCTCCTCACTATCCTTAACTCCACCAATCTTTATATGGCCTGCAACCCTATGACTTAGACAGCTACATTTTCCTCCAAATCATTTATGTAGATCACGAACAGCAGAGATCCCAGCACTGATCCCATGGAAGACCACTAGTCACAGCTCTCCATTCCAAAAAGCATCCTTCCACCACTACCCTCTGTCCCCTATAAGTAAGGCAGTTCTAGGGTGTGGGTTTGCTCGCTGAGCTGTAGGTTTGATATCCAGACGTTTCATTATCTGGCTAGGTAACATCATCAGTGGAGACCTCCAAGTGAAGCGAAGCTGTTGTCTCCTGCTTTCGATTTATATATTTGTCCTGGATGGGGTTCCTGGGGTTTGTGGTGATGTCATTTCCTGTTTGTTTTCTGAGGGGTTGATAGATGGCATCTAGATCTATGTGTTTGTTTATAGCGTTTTGGTTGGAGTGCCAGGCCTCTAGGAATTCTCTGGCATGTCTTTGCTTAGCCTGTCCCAGGATAGATGTGTTGTCCCAGTCGAATTGGGGTTTTTTTTCATCCGTGTGTAGGGTTACGAGGGAGAGAGGGTGGCTAGCTGGTGTTTGTGTATCCTGGTGGCTAACTTTCTTCCTGTTTATCCTATGTAGTGTTTGTGGCAGTCCTTGCATGGAATTTTGTAGATGACGTTGGTTTTGTCCATGGGTTGTACTGGGTCTTTTAAGTTTGTTAGTTTTTGTTTGAGAGTGTTGGTGGGTTTGTGTACTACAAGGATTCTGAGGGGTCTTAGTAGTCTGGCTGTCATTTCTGAAACTTCTTTGATGTATGGTAAGGTGGTTAGGTTTCTGGTTGTGTTTGGTCTGCTTGTCGTGGTTTGTTCTTGAGGAATCTGCAGACTGTATTTTTTGAATATCCGTTCTTCTTGAATACGTTGTATAGGTGGTTCTCCTCTGTTTTCCAAAGTTTGTCTGTGCTGCAGTGTGTGGTGGCTCGTTGGAATAGTGTTCTGATACAGCTTTGTTTGTGTGTGTTGAGATGGTTGCTGGTGTAGTTAAGTATTTGGTCAGTGTTTGTCGGTTTTCTGTATACGCAGGTTTGTAGTTCTCCGTTGCCCTTTCTTTCGACTGTGACATCCAGGAATGCGAGTTTGTTGTCGGTTTCTTCCTCCTGGGTGAACTTTATGCCTGTGAGGGTGTTGTTGATGATGTTAAATGTCTCGTCTATCTTGTTTCGTTTTGTGATGACAAAGGTGTCATCTATGTAGCGGACCCAGATTTTTGGTTTGATGGTTGGTAGGGCTGTTTGTTCTAGTCTTTGCATTACCACTTCTGCTATGAATCCTGATAGCGGAGATCCCACGGGTGTGCCGTTGGTTTGTTTGTAGATTATGTTGTTGAAGGTGAAGTGGGTGGTGAGGCACAGGTCCACTAGCTTCATGATGTTTTCATTTGTAATGTGATTGATGGTAGTTGGGATTTGTGTGATGGTCTCTTCTAAAAGTGTGGTAAGTGTTTCCTTTGCCAGGTGGATGTTGATGGAGGTAAACAGTGCTGTTACATTGAATGAGATCATTGTTTCGTCTTCCTCTATTTTGGTGTTTTTGATGATTTTTGGGAATTCCTGGGTTGAGTGGATGGAGTGCTGTGACTCTTCTACGAGGTATTTGAGTCTTGCATGTAGTTCTTTGGCTAGTCTGGAAGTTGGTGTTCTGGGTAGTGAGACTATGGGTCTGAGGGGGGCTCCTGGTTTATGGATGTTTGGTAGTCCGTAGAATCGTGGGGTGTTGGTCCCGTCTGGTTGCATTTTCTGGAATTCCGTCTTGTTTAATTGTCCGTAATTGTGTAATTTTCTTAGGAGATATGTAATTTTGTTTCCTAGTTCTGGGGTCTGGTCTAGCGCCACCTGTTGGTAGGTGTTGGTGTCTGCGAGTAGTGCCTTGGCTTTCTCAATGTAGTCCCTTCTGTTCAGGATGACTGTGAGCCGACCCTTGTCTGCAGGTAATATAACGATGTTTTTGTCTTTTTTGAGGTTTTCTAGGGCTTTCTTTTCTTGTGTGTTCAGTTTGTTTCCTTCCCTCCTTCGGCTCAGAGTAGGTGCAACTGTCTGTCTGATTATTTGCTTTGTTTCTTCCGTGAGTTTGTTGTCCTTCAGTGTGGTTTCTAATGCCGCGAGGAAATCCTTCTTGTCAGCGTCTCAGTAATTGAAATTTAGTCCTTTTACTAGTACCGCTTTTTCTGTGTCTGATAGGGTTCGGTCTGATAAGTTCTTCATCCATGCCCCTGTGTTATCGTTTTTTTTCTTCAGGTCCCGATTTTTCTCTATCTGTGTTTGTCGTTGTTTGGTGTTTATGACTCATTCTACTGCGTCTGTCCATTCTTGATTTGTTGCTTGTTTGAATAACGGTTTTTGGCGTGCAATTTCCCCGTTGTATTTTCGGAGTCTGTGGTGGGCGTCATTGATTAGTTCTCGGAACATTCTGCGGCTGTTTCATTCGTTAAACTTCTGGCTTGAGGTGTTTTTATCGGCGGTTTGTATTGGAGACATTTTGGCAGTACCTGTTTTCTCAAACATTCATGCAGGAAGTGCAGTTGTTCGCAGGTGGAATTCTCTCGGATGGCATTCCTTTCCCATCTTCGGGCAAGTTGTAGCATGTTGCGCCCATAGGTTTTTGCAAGGTTTGTGAAGATTTGTAGCTCTGGTTGAGGTTTAGGGTGTAGGTTTGCTCGCTGAGCTGTAGGTTTGATATCCAGACGTTTCATTACCTGGCCATGGTAATGAAACGTCTGGATATCAAACCTACAGCTCAGCGAGCAAACCTACACCCTAAACCTCAACGAGAGCTACAAATCTTCACAAACCTTGCAAAAAATAAGGCAGTTCTGTATTCCTCTTGGCAGCTCATCCTTTATACCATGTGACTTCACCTTTTGTACCAGTCCACCATGTGAAGCCTTGTCAAAGGCTTTACTGAAGTCCATGTAGACAACATCAATCATGTTTCGCTCATCAATCATCTTCGTCATATCCTCAAAACGTTTGATGAAGTTAGTGATGCACAACCTCTCCTGCACAAAAACATGCTGCCTATCGCTAATAACTTCTAAATGTATACAAATCTTTATCTCCAATAATCTTTTCAAATAATTTCCCTACCACCAACGTGAGACTCACAGACCTGTAATTTCCAGGATTATCCCTGTTATGTTTCTTAAACTGTTGGATAACATTGGTTATTCTCCAGTCCTCTGAGTCCTCACCTGGTGTCAAAGAGGATACAAAGAGTCTGTGAACACTCCAGCAATTTGTTCGCTTACTTCCCTCAATATTCTGGGATAGTTCCCATCAGTACCTGGGGAGTTAGCTACCTTAATACTTTTTAAGATGCACAACACCTCTTCCTTTTTATTAGAAACTTGGCTTAGAAACACAACAGTCCCTTCCCTGAGATCATTCTCCACTAATTCCATCTCTTTGGTGAATACTGACACAAAGTATTCATTTAGGACCTGACCTACCTCTTCTGGCTCCACACATAGATTTCCTCCTTTGTCCTTGAGTGGGCCAACCCTTTCCCTGACTATGCTCTTGCTTTTTATATATGCATAAGAAGCCTTGGGATTCTGCTTAATCCTGTTTACTAATGACATTTCATGACTCCTTTTAGCCCTTCTAATTCCTGGTTGAAGTTATTTCCTATCTTCCTTATATACTACAAGGACTTTATCGGTTACCATCCTCCCAGACCTTATAGACGCTTCCATTTTCTTTTGGACCAAGGTCATAAGATCCCTGGTCCTCCAAGGTTGTCATACCTATCCTTCATTCTCCCAGGAATGTGCCGCTTCTGAACTCTTATCAATTGCTGTTTAAAATACTCCCACATGACTCATATAGATTTACCCACAAACAGCAGCCTCCAACCAGCATTCTCCAGTTCCTGCCTAATATTGTTGGAGTGCACCTTCCCCCAATTTAATTCCTTTATCTGAGGACTGCTGCAATTTATTTCCATGAGTATCTAAAAACGCACAATATTATGGTCACTATTTCCCACTGAAACTTCACTCACCTGGCCGGACTCATTTCCCAAAATCAGGTCCAGTATACCCCTTCCCTGGTTGGATTGTTCGCATATTGTGTCAAGAATCCCTCCTGAATATCCTTACAAATTCTGCTGAATCCAAGCCCTTCGCATGTACTGAGTCCCAGTTGTTATCGGGGAAGTTAAAATTACTCAGCACAACAATCCTGCTGTTTTTATATTTTTCCAAAATCTGTTTCCATGTTCTCTCCTCTATCTTCTGCTAGCTGTCGGGAGACCTGTAGTATACCCCCAGCATTGTGATTTCATCTTTCCAATTTCTGAGTTCTACCCATATTGCATCACTATGCAAGTCATCTGATGTATGCTCCCTCAGTACAGGTGTGAGACATTCTTTTACCAGTAATGCAACTCCCCCACCTCTTTTACCTTCCTTTCTGTCACACCTGAAACATCTAAATCCTGTAATCGCAATAATGTCATAATTCCAAATACTAACTAAAACTATCAGTTCATGTAACTTGCCTATTATACATCTTGCATTGAAGTTTACTGGGATTGTACTCTTACTGTGTTTTGTAATCTTTTGAACTGTGTTATCTGAAAATAGCTTTATTCTATTTTATCTTATTTTCTCCTGTGTGACAAGTTTCTGTTTTATTGTTAAAACCCAATCTGCAAAGTTCCATGTTTGTGATTCAATTCAATAAAAACAAATCAACATATGATCTATCAAGCTAGATTTTGGTCCGGATCCGCTTTGTCCAGTAATAATGTCAGCAGGGATCATAACAATTGGAATTGAACCTCTAATCTCAATTGTTATTTAAACAGTTGTAACTCTTCAACTCCCATTAACTTGCTAAATTCATCAGTGTTCCTGACATTAAACCATGGTTTCCGAGTCAAAATTCTCTTTGACTAAAATTGAATTGGAGACACACGTATACCAAGTTGTTGTGGTAAATCTACTAGTGTGAAATGGTCACTTTTCAAGTGAGATAGAATAC
This sequence comes from Chiloscyllium plagiosum, assembly GCF_037043375.1. Taxonomy (NCBI): domain Eukaryota; kingdom Metazoa; phylum Chordata; class Chondrichthyes; order Orectolobiformes; family Hemiscylliidae; genus Chiloscyllium; species Chiloscyllium plagiosum. Next base: position 24,162,527 of record NW_028270161.1, on the reverse strand, counting down.
AGGAACCATCAACAGCTTTATAGGAGACAACATTGCACAATTCAACACAGTTTACAGAACATTCAACCACAAGCCCAACCTAGTGTTAGCTCATACTTAAAGCGGCTGGAACCTCAGGCTGGTGGATTCAAGCTACCGAACTACAATAGAATCTGAGTAACAACTGTCTGTGTTCCAATTTTCATTTAGTTTGGAGTCAGTCCGTATTGGAGGACATGGCCATTTAATCAGCGGCTGCATATTTTGTGATTCTCCTTTTAAAGTTACAATGTTCCACTATTTAAAACAACAGAACTGAATATAGTTAAAGCAGAAAAGTGATAAACAAATGGCCTGTTTTATTTTTATTTTTAGTTAAAGATGTATTGCAAAGCAATCGCTCCAGGCGGCCATCTTGCCTCCACACACTCAGAGAAAGTTCATTAAACAGATGATACATGAAAAAATGCAAACAGATCCTGAAACATGGATCGGTCTGAATCAAATTTACAAGGTAAAGTAGTCTTGAGTTGTTCAAGTTGGATCATAATATTGCGTAATACATAAGGAAACCAACTGGCTAATCAAGTTTATGCTCACTAAATAAAATATTTTTCTGATTTAGTCCCAGAACTCAATTTTTTTACTGATAACTCAATAATTACCCTTCTTCAAGTAGTTGTCTGATTTTGAAAGTCCCTATAGAATCATGACTATGGAAGGAACAGTTGGACCACACCCAGGCCAGGCATTGACCATCTCCAACAAGAGAGAATCCAACCATCTCCCCTTGCCACTTAAGAACATTGCCATCACTATGTTTTCCCACCAACATCCCAGCGGCTGCACTGATCACTGGACTTGTCATATAGATATTGTGATGACTGGTAAGAGCAGAGGTTGCAAATTCTGTAGCAAGTAACCCACTTTGTTGTTTCCCAAAACCTGTCCGTCATCCCAAGGCACAAATTCGGAAAGTGAATGAATGCTCCCCACTAGTGCAGTTCTAACAAAAGTCAAGACGCTTGACGTAATTCAGTAAAATGCAATCCCCTTGATCACTGAGAAATTCTCAGGTACCAATGTTGCCATCAACATCGGGTATAGGTATTGACAAGAGCTAAATTATTTTGTAGTCTCCTAGCCTGTAATGTGTATGGATGTAATGGAGATGGTTCCGGGATTTGTATTTTTAAATCACTCCCATTTTGAAATGGGGGTGATGGTTTCCTCAAATGTTATTTGTGAAGTTCACTTTTTAAAATTAATACCAGCAAATTCCTTGGGATAATTGTAAAGTAGGATTCAATACCTCCAAAATCCATGGGAATGTTTCATCATACCCATTAACACTCACAGGTATCCAAGGAAGAAATAAGGAGAAATAAAAGAAATGTCAAATTAAAATCATTAAGATCAAGGATATTCACATTTTTTTGTGTGAATGAGAGAGTGAGTAAGTAAATGTCCGGTGGATGGTGTTGCATTTGCTACACAGATATACCCCTTTGTCAGAGGCTCTGACACTGCCAAATTGCAATTGAATAAGCAGCAGTTGTAAACTGGGAATTGGTTCACTTTGCAGAGAAGATACTTTTTGAAGATACTGAGTCCAGAGGCAGGCCTTAACTAAGCCTGGAGATGTTTAAATTCTTTTCTATTCAGGTGTTACCAGCAGACTGAGGAGAAAAGTAAAAAAAAGAAGTAAAAGTACTTCAAAAGAGCCAGCAGATTTAATCACATTATTAAGGTTTCAAGGGGACCACATTAGTTCATGAGATTATTTTGATGAACCCCTTATATGTTGTAGAACATAACTGACAAGTTGTTAACTTCACTTGCACCACAAAATATTTCAATTGTTATTTTCAAACCAGTCTGTTTGATGCATTGTCTATTGTCATTTTTTGTGGCTTGACTGAAATATTCATATAAATGGATAATGTAATTCACTAGAGTGGTAATGAGTTAGAAATTGCCCACTGGAAGGTGCTGCAAAATACATTCAGTGATTGTAAAACCATTTTGAGTATGAAGAGAGACCATTTGGAAAAAATCTCTGAGAGAATATACATAAGATCTTTCTCTCCATGGGATGCAGGTTTTCAGGCCTGCCAGCAAGTGAGATTCATTCTCTCACTGTGTGTGTAAGTGAAAACAATCAAAGACACTGTAATAAGAAAGGAAATAAACTTCTAACTCAAGCCAAGACCTCGGGCCAACTGATCAATTGCATTTGACAACAAGGTGACATCATCACGAAAGAAAAGTAAAAATGACCTCCTTCCACATCTTTGACTTGGTATTTCTGCCTTTTTGCTGATATTTTCTCCCCATGGTATTTATTAAAAAAGACTGTCTCATCTGCCTTATCTGTCATATGAATGAATGAATGTGCATTTGGATTTGAAATGAGCATAACTTAAGTTTGTAGAAGACGGATTATTAATCTGTATTGGCTGCACATGGAAGATATGTTTGTTCTAATTTTTTTTGTTTTCCTGTTCATTGATGAAACATGGCATGTGTTCACTTTATCTTAGATAGTGGTCACAGTCTGGCTTTATCTGAAGGTTAAATTGTTCATATTGCAAACTTGTGATGATTCATTGAGTAGTGGGGTTTAGAATCATTAATTCTCTGATGGAACATGGCAATTACTGGTTGGCAAGCATTTATTTCCTGCCTCTAGTGTCCTTGAGAGTGTTGTGGTGAGCTGCCTTCCTGAACTGCTGCAATCCATGGCTGTAGATTGACCTACAATGCTACTTGGGAGGGAATTCCAGGATTTTGGCCAGCAACACTGAGGGAACAATGATATATTTCTACATTAGGATGGGGAGCGGTTTGGAAGGGAACTTGCAGATGGCAATGTTCCATATCATGCAGCGTTGTCCTTTGAGGTGGCAGTGGTTATGGGTTTGGAAGAGCCAGTCTAAGGATCTTTGGTGAATTTCTGCAGGGCATTTTGTGGATGGTACACGCATTGCTGCTTCAGAGCATTGGTAGTAGAAGGACTGATTGTGGATGCAATGTCAATCAAACAGGTGTTTTGTGATGGATGGTGTCAAGCTTCTTGAGTGTTGTTGGAGTTACACTCATCCAGTCACGTGGGGAGCATTCCATCAATGTGTCCTGTCAATGTTGGACAGACTTTGGCAAGTTGGGAGGTGAGTTGCCTGTTGCAGTATTCCTAGCTTTTGTCCTGTTCTTGGAGCCACTATATTTTTATGGTGAATCCAGTTGAGTTGGGTTGGAGTTGTCATGCTTTTCCTTTGTGTACAGGACATAGACTGGGAAATTTTCCTCATGGTCAGGTAGATGTCAGTGTTGTAGCTGTACTGAAAGAGCTTGGCTAGGGGTGTGGTAAGTTCTGGAGCAAATGTCTTCATCATTATTGCCAGAATATTGTCAGGGCCTAATGCTTCCAACCATTTCTTGATTTCTCCTGGAGTGAAATGAATTGTCTGAAGACTGGCATGTGTGATGCTGGGGACCACTGGAGAAAGATTTCCAGTGCTTGTTCCCACCAAGTTCATCATAAGAGTTTTGGGAAGATCTGTATAGGTTTATTGTAATGGGCAACTATTCCATGAGTCATCACAATGTGTAATAAGATTAAGTTAATTTCTCAGTCAGTGAATGCCTGGCTGTGACCACTTTCTAAAGTAAGAGAAACTCTGGCTTTTATACAATCTTGCATCTGAAAGTGAATCAGAAATTGTGAATATTTAACTTGGATGTTCCTTATGAACTCATACTTCTTAAATTAATTAATTATTTCCTCAATAATAATTTAAGTAGTTCCCACTCCTGACATTAAACTGATTGGTCTGTAGACACTGAAATTATCCCTCACTTCCTTTTTGACAATGGTACAACATTTTCAACCACTTCACTGTTTAAGTTAGATTGAAAGTTTATGGTTAGGATTTCTGGTATCTCCATCCGACCAAATTTGGTTTGTCAGAGTCACATTCTGTGGGATTCTTGTACTGCCTGCCTGTTCTTTCATGTCTTCCTCGTGATCATTCACTCCCTCTCCTTGTTAACTCTCTGTCGTTGTGGGGTAAACATATTCTGAAATGAGCAAGCCACCATATCGCCAGTTTCCTGTGTACACTGTAAAACATGAGCTAAACCGAACTTTGATACGTCAGGCCCCTGTAATTGGGAGCTCCTTCTGCATGTTTAGTTTTTCAGGTGATAATAAGTCATCTGGGGCTCCAGCCTGCCACAGAATATGTATTTGACAGGCTCCAGCTGTCTATCCAATGCAGCTAATTAATGAATTACGATTGTTATTATGTGGGAGACTCTCAAATGTTCAACTCACATTTGTTATATAACCAATTTTTCAATAGATAGGCAGTCTGTATTATAAATTAATGATATTCTTTCTTTCCCACAGTGGGGCCATTGGATGGGGACAGATGGATCTGTGATAGATTTCACAAGTTGGTGCAATTATGGACCAAATAAGAATTGTGCATTTTCAAAGAGATGTGTGCGTGTTAACTTTGGTTAGTTGATTCACGTGTGACTGAAACAATATTTAACTGGAAATTAATTCCAGAGAAAGGGATAGATCACCAGCTGAAATGAATGCGATTCTAACTGGGGACAGTGAGGTTGAATTTTATTTGTAGACAGAGATCGATGTCCTGTTTTGTTAGCAGGGAATTACAGCCACGATCTGGGTTAATCTTCTCAGTGAATGAATGCAAATGTTCATGTGCAGCAATCTGAAGAACAACTCACTGCTGGAGGAATGTACACTGTGTATAACACAGCAGATAGACAAATGTACACTGGAGATAACACTGGAGACAGTGGAATGTATACTGGGAGTAACACAGCAGGTAGATAGTGGAATGTACACTGGGAGTAACACAGCAGACAGGCAAATGGACACTGGCCATATAACAGGATGAGATAAATTCAAATGCTGTGTCAATGTAAGTAAGGATTGTACATTTGGTTAAATAATGCTGAAAGTGAAATGAATTTTGAGAATAATATTGCAAACACCTGCTGGCTCTGGTTGAGAATGTTGAGGTTTTTGGAAGTTTGTAGAGTTGGTTGAAGTTGACATAGTCAACAAAGATTTTGGCTGTAAATACAGAAAACCTTCTTGTATCTTTGGGGTTCAGGTCAAACCATTGTTCCAATCATTATTACTGTCATAACTGATCTCCAAGTAGAACAGCATCAGAGGGAGAAGTAGCACTGAACAATATCCTTTTTTCCAAGAAAGAGGAAAAGGGAGGAGGATACTCTTAGCAGGAAGTATTCTCCAGCTTCATTTTTCCCTGAACATTTCTCTTACCTCTTCCTCCAGCATGGGCACATTGTCTTCACATTATGGGGGAGCTGCTGACAGAAATCCGCTATATTCCATTTAGAACCATATCAACAGCCTCTGATCAGCACCAGAATGGCTCTGCCAGTGAATGCGACAATAGCCATCAGTTTCTTTTCAGCCTTTGCTTAGCAAACTGGAGCAGGAGACATATGTAACATCTCATATTGTGCACCATCCCCTGTTGCCTCAGACAGGGACTGAGTCCCTTTGTGTCAGGAAAGGGGAGGCCACTGGTTGTCCAGCGAAAAGCAGGTGGAGGATGTATGTTATCATTGAGCAGGGTGTTATCGATTAAACATGTTTTTTCACAGGTGATACATCTAAAAAGTGAAATGAGCAAGAACCACAAAGTTTTCCACATGCTATGTGTGTGTTTGTTATGTGATTTGCCAGTGAATTCTTGTTGTCCTGGCAGAAGTCCCAATGTTTGCATTCTGTGTCAGAATGCTTTTCGCACAGTATCTGAGTCCTGTCATCAAACTAGAGGGTGGTTGCTACGGAACAGAAACTATCCAATTCACATTGCTTCATGCCTATGCTCTGCAACTTTACCATATGCATCCAGGATGTTGTGCTGCTACACAGACCGTCAGGAAATTCTGAAGCAGTAGGCACACTTCCAGTACAACTCTGCAGTGGATGCAATCATTAGAGTACCATCTTCTGCCTCAGCTTGCTTCATTCTCCACATCCTGCCCATCATGAGGGCACATCTCTTGCCACAGGGATGTGGTGTGCAGCTCTGGGGTTGTGGGTTGAGGAGAAGTAAGAGAGCAGGAAGAGCAGGCAGAGGAGGAGGAGATGTATGGGTTGTCCCAGTCCCACTTCAACTGGGACAACACATCCATCCTCGGACAAGTCAACAGAGACACACACGAGAATTCCTAGAGGCATGGCATTCCAACCGGAACTCTATCAACAAACACATTGACTTGGATCCCATTTACCACCCCTTGGGAAAAAGAACAGGAAATGACATCACCATAGGAAATAACATCACCACAGGAAATGGCATCACCAACCCAAAGAAATCCAAACATATAAATAGAAAGCAGGAGACATCAGCAGTGCTTCATCCGGAAGCTCACTGAAGATGTTACCTAGTATGGTGATGAAATGTCTGAAAATGAGCCTTCCAGCTCAGTGAGCAAACCTACATCCATTTTCTCTTTTGTTATAAAATTTGATTGACAGTTACACACATAATCAATTGAGTTTCATTTTTTTTGGAACATGAGGACAGCAATAGTGACATCTTACTTCAATTGTATAGCAGGTGGATTCCATTGCACCTGGAAAACTGGGTGCAGTTTTGGTCTCCTCATCGCAGGATGGATACTGAGGGAGTGCATTGAAGGTTCACCAGGCTTGTTCCCAGGATGGTGGGATTGTCCTATATTTGAGATAAAGTTGGTGGTTTTCCTTTTTCACTGTTGGGTTTTGTTAGGTCACAGATTCAGTTGATACAGTTGAAGGAAATTACGCTGATGCACTGCAGCTCTGAATGGGAATTACAGAATGCATTTACCTTTCCTGTTTCATGAATAACATTAGATACAGTTGTTAATTCTCCAAGGAAGGAATTCAATTCTCTGTCCGTGCATTGTTAAATGTACATGATGGGCTGGGAACTATTTGATTTGTCACTTGATATATTCTTCAGATTATTGCATATTTTCACAAAGTGACCTCTTTTGCTACAATGAATTCATCATTGGCAGGAGTCAAGTTAATCTTGGGTTGTTGGTCTGGAGATTTTGAACAAAATCTGTGGCAAAACACTGTAATATTAGATTGTTTAAGAACTTGTGTTGATGGCACATCTGCTATATTGTTCAGATGAGAAGTCTGTCTAATCTCATCAGATGGTTTATTGCGCTTGAAGTAATCAACACACACTGCAAATGTTCTGCATTAAATGTAACTTTTCCTGTATAATGTTTCTTGGACAGTTTTCTTATATCGTGGACTGCTCAATCCAGATTGAGGTCATCTTTTGATTGAAGATGTTCAATGATAGCTTTGTTGTAAACTTGCCGTAATTGCACAACTCAGACAGTACATACGAGTGAGGAATATCTAAAGCATAAGGCGAGAATTGGCCATTCAGCCCAAGGAGGCTGCTCCACCATTCAGTATGGTCATGGCATATCCTCTATCTCAATGCCATATTCCTTTTTCCCCCGAACCATTGAAAACTAAACATTTGCCATGTCTTTTTTGAGTGTATCCAGTGGCTTGACCTCCATAGCTTCACTGAACTTTGCGTGAAAATACTTTTCACATCTCAGTCCAAAATGGCCTACCTCCTAAACTAAGGCTGTGACCCCTGGTTTGAAACACTCAACCCCAGAGAAACCTATCCTCCCAACCTGTCATCTGCCCAGCCTGATTCGAATGTTATGCATTTCAAATAGACTCTCACTCATTTTAATGAGTTGATTTATTGTTGTTACATGAGCCATGATACAATGAAAAATTCTGTTTTGTGTGCTTTACAGGCAGATCATATCATACAAAGTGCATGAGGGCAGCAGAACAGAATGCAGAACACAGAGTTACAGCTGCAGGATGCAGAGAGAGAGAAATCAAAATTAACTTTGGAGAGGTCTGTTCAGAAATCTGATACATATAACATAGAGCATTACAGTGCAGTCCAGGTCCTTCGGTCCTCAATGTTGCACCGACTTGTCATACCAATCTGAAGCCCATCTAACCTACACTATTCCACGTACATCCATATGCTTCTCCAATGACGACTTAAATGCAGGGAAGAAGATGTTCTTGAATCTATTCATACGTGTACTCAAACGTTTATATCTTCTTCCCAACAGAAGAGGGTGGAAGAGAGTATAACGAGGATGGGTGTGGCGTTTGATTATGTTGGTTGTTTTCCCAAGGCAGCAGGAAGTATAGATGGAGTCAATAGATGGAAGGCTGGTTTGCATTCATGACTCTCTGTAGTTTCTTGTGGTCTTGGGAGAGGCAGTTGCCACACCATTCTGTGATGCATCTAGATTGGATGCTTTCTATGGTACATCAATAAAATTTGGTAAGAGTCATGGTGGACATGCCAAATTTTCTTCGCCTCTTGAGGAAGTGAGACCTTATTGTGCTTTCTTGTCTGTCGCCTTGATGAGGGTGGACCAGGACAGATTGTTGGTGATGATCACTCCCAGGAACTTGGCACTCTAGATCATTTCCACCTCAGTACCATTGATACAGACAGGGTTGTGTCATCTACTTCTACTCTCCTCTACTCTACTTCCTAGAGTCAATGCCCAGTTCCTTAGTTTTGCTGACGATGATGGAGGGATTGCTGTCTTTACACCATGCTGCCAAGCACTTTAATCTCTTTCCTGTATTCTGTCTCGTCGTTGTTTGAGGTCTTTCTAAACTCTGGTGAACACAGGCCTTCTTGAACCAATCTCTCTTGGCTGGACAATCCCAAAGCCCTCAGGGTCAGCTCAGTGAATCTCGCCTGCACTCCATCTTATGGAAAGTATATCCGCGCTTAGGTAGGCAGATCAAAACTGCATACAATATTCCAGGTGTGGTCTCACCAAAGCTCAGTATAGCTGGAGTAAGGGATTCTACTTCTGAACTCAAATCCACTTGCAACAAAAGCCAGTATAACATTTGCCTTCCTAATTGTTTGCTGCATCTACCTGTCTATTTTCATTGACTAGGAGAAAGTGAGGACTGCAGATGCTGGAGATCAGAGCTGAAAATGTGTTGCTGGAAAAGCGTAGCAGGTCAGGCAGCATCCAAGGAGCAGGAGAATCGACGTTTCAGGCATGAGCCCTTCAGGAATGAGGAAGGTGTACCAAGCAGACTAAGATAAAAGGTAGGGAGGAGGGACTAGGGGGAGGGGCGCTGGAAATGCGATAGGTGGAAGGAGGTAAAGGTGAGGGTGATAGGCTGGAGTGGGGGTGGGGGCGAAGAGGTCAGGAAGAAGATTGCAGGTTAGGAAGGCGGTGCTGAGTTCGAGGGTTAGGATTGAGACAAGGTGGAGGGAGGGGAAATGAGGAAACTGGAGAAATCTGAGTTCATCCCTTGTGGTTGGAGGGTTCCTAGGCGGAAGATGAGGCGTTCTTCCTCCAGCCGTTGTGTTGCTACGGTCTGGCGATGGAGGAGTCCAAGGACCTGCAAGTCTTTGGTGGAGTGGGAGGGGGAGTTGAAGTGTTGAGCCACGGGGTGGTTGGGTTGGTTGGTCCGGGTGTCCCAGAGGTGTTCTCTGAAACGTTCTGCAAGTTGGCGGCCTGTCTCCCCAATATAGAGGAGGCCACATTGGGTGCAGCGGATGCAGTAAATGATGTGTGTGGAGGTGCAGGTGAATTTATGGCGGATATGGAAGGATCCCTTGGGGCCTTGGACGGAAGTAAGGCAGGAGGTGTGGGCGCAAGTTTTGCATTTCTTGCGGTTGCAGGGGAAGGTGCCGGAAGTGGAGGTTGGGTTGGTGGGGGGTGTGTACCTGACGAGGGAGTCACGGAGGGAGTGGTCTTTTCGGAACGCTGATAGGGGAGGGGAGGGAAATATATCCCTGGTGGTGGGGTCCGTTTGGTGGTGGCGGAAATGCCGACGGATGATACGATGGAAGGTGGGATATTAGTTGTCTGGTGTGTCAGGTCTGCAATGATTATCATGGAATTGGCCACCACTTCCTCAGTGGAAGGGATGCGGTGAAGGCCTGCATAAAGCTTTGTGCAAAGTTTGAACTAGAATCTTGCATTTTTCTTGACTGTGACCACTTGCTTTCTGACAAGCCTGTCAACACACCAAGCAACTCACTTGCTTACGTTTAGAATTAACATAAGCATTAGGAAGTCAGGGATAACACTTTATGGAAGTAAACTCAAACCCACAGTAGCAGCAGTGCCTGGCTGCAAAAGACTCCAATATCGTAGTGGCAGATAACTTGTAAGCTACTTGAAGACCAACCAGACAACAATATTGCATGACAAAGGGAGAGTTCCTTATCTTATAACAACATCAATTTTTGTGAATGCAGACAGTTGCACAGATTGGATGGAGCACGAACCACCCAAAAAGTAATCATTTATATTGATTGGAATGTAAGTTTTAAAGAACAAAAATATTTCCAAGTTTTACTCAAATAATAACAAAAGGCTGTGATCCACGTTTGAGCTGAAACACAAGGCTCATTCTGTGCATTACAAAAAACTGGGAATCTAGAATGTTCTGATTCTGAAAATTGATAGAAATTTAACACCATTCCTAACTGTAATGGCAGAAGCATTTTTAATTGTATTCATTTAAGCTGGTACAGTCCAATATTTTTAAGTTTGGATTGGGCATTCAGTAACACCCTTAATTGAATTGCAATTGTTCAAATAAACGATGCAGTTATACTGAGAATTAGAACTGATCTGACATCCCTCACACCAACTTACCTGACTTTTCCCAGTAATCCTTGATAGAATAGAATGGAATATCCTTTATTGTCATGTGCACTCAAGTAGAGAATTACAGCAGTACAGTGGAATGTCTCAGATCATATCTTTGGGGTCTTGAAGGGAGAGGGTGACCAGCCCCAAATCGTGGTCCAAATAGGTACCAATGACTTAGACAGAAAGAGGGATAGGGATGTAAGGCAGGCTTTCAATGAGCTTAGGTGGAAGCTGAGAGCTAAAACAAACAGAGTTGTTATCTCTGGTTTGTTACCCATGCCACATGATAGCAAGGTGAGGAATAGGGAGAGATATCAGCCGAACACATGGCTGCAGGGATGGTGCAGGAGGGAGGGTTTCAGGTACTTGGATAATTGGGGCTCATTCTGGGGAAGGTGGGACCTCTACAAACAGGATGGTCTTCACTTGAACCAGAGGGGTACTAGTATCATGGGTGGGGAATTTGCTGGTGCTATTGGGCGGGTTTAAACTAGCTCAGCAGAAGAATGGGAACCTGAGGTGTAGTTCCAGTGCACAGGAGGATGAGAGTAGGAAGGGCATGAACAGGATTCCACAGTCACAGGAATGTGCCGGCAGACAGCAAGCTGGTTTGAGATGTGTCTACTTCAACGCCACAAGTATCCAAAATAAGGTAGGAGAGCTTGCAGCATGGATAGGTACCTGGGACTTCGATGTTGTGGCCATTTCGGAGACATGGATGGAGCAGGGTCAGGAATGGATGTTGCAGGTTCCAGCGTTTAGACCTTTCATTAAGAACAGGCAAGGCAGTAAAAAAAGGGGGAGTTTGGCCTTGTTACTCAAGGATCTAACAGTGGCAGAAAGAACTTATGACGAGGACTCGTCAACTGAGGCAGTATGGGCTATGGTTAGAAACAGGAAAGAAGAAGTCACACTGCTGGGAGGACTGGCAAAATGATTCTGGGTATGAGTGAAAAGAACAGGGTGGTCATTTTGGGGAATTTTAAATTCCCCAACATTGACTGGAAATGCTATAACTCTAGTACGTCAGATGGATCAGTTTTTGTCCAATGTGTGCAGGAGAGTTTTCTGACACAGTATGTCAAAGCACCGACAAGAGTGGACGGCACGTTAGCACAATGGTTAGCACTGCTGCTTCACAGCGTCAGAGACCGGGTTCAATTCCCACCTCAGGCAACTGTCTGTGTGGAGTTTGCACATTCTCCCCCCGTCTGCGTGGGTTTCCTCCGGGTGCTCCGGTTTCCTCCCACAGTCCAACAATGTGCAGGTTAGATGAATTGGCCATTCTAAATTGCCCGTAGTGTTAGGTGAAGGGGTAAATGTCAGGGAATGAGTCTGGGGTGGGTTGCACTTCGGTGGGTCGGTGTGGGCTTGTTGGTCCAAAGGGCTTGTTTCCACACTGTAAGCAATCTAATCGAAAAAGAAAGGGAGGAGGCTACTGTGGATCTGATGCTTGGTAGTGAACCAGGCTAGGCGTTTGATTTAGTGGTAGGTGAGCACTTTGGAGAATGTGACCATAATTCAGTTACGTTTAGATTAACGATGGAAAGGGATAGGTAAATGCCACAGGGCAAGAGTTATTGATGTGACAAAGACAATTATAATACAATTAGGCAAGACTTATGATGCATAGAATGCGGTAGCAAAATACAGGGGAGGGGGATAATCGAAATGTAGAGTTGGTTTAAGGAACAGATATTGCGTGTCCTTGATAGATATGTCCCTGTCAGGCAGGGAGGAAGTGATAAGTTAAGGGAACCATGGTTTACTACAGAAATTACATCCCTTGTTAAGCAGAAGAACAAAACTTATGTGATGATGAGACAAGATAGTTCAGATGAGGCAATGGAGAGTTGCAGATTAGCTAGAAAGGATTTAAAGAGACAGTTAAGAAGAGCAAAGAGAGGACATGAGCAGTCTTTAGCACGTAGAATAAAGGAGAACCCTAAAGCTTTCTATAGATATATGAGGAGTAAACAGCTGACCAAGGTAGGAATAGAGCCAGTCAAAGACAGAAGTGGGAAGTTGTGTGTGGACCCTACGGAGATCGGAGAGATGATAAATGAATATTTCTCATCGGTTTTCACTCAGGAAAAGGATAATCTTGTATATGAGAAGAAAGATACGAGATGTGAGACTAGAAAGGATCAAAGTGAGTAAGGAAGAGGTGTTATCAATTCTAGAAGAAGTGAAAGTAGACAACTCCCCTGGGCCAGATGGGGTTTCTTGGAGGATTCTCTGGGCAGCTAAGGAGGAGATGGCGGAGACTTTGGCTTTGATCTTTGAGTCGTCATTTTCTACAGGTTTAGTACCAGAGGACTGGAGGATTGCAAATGTTGTGCAAGAAGGGCAGTAGAGATGACCCAGGTGATCATAGACCAGTGAGCCTTACTTCTGTTGGAGGAAAAGTTTTGGAAAGGATTATAAGAGGTAGGATTTATAATCATCTAGCAAGCAACAATTTGATTTCAGATTGTCAACATGGTTTCGTCAAGGCCACGTTTCACAAACCTCATTGAGTTTTTTGAGAAGGTGACCAAGCATATAGAGGGCAGTTGACGTGGTGTGCATGGACTTCAGTAAAGCCTTTGATAAGGTTGTACATGGTATGCTGTTGGAGAAAATGCAGAGGCATGAGATTGAGTGTGTTTTAGCAGTTTGGATTAGAAACTGGCTTTCTGAAAGAAGGCAGCGAATGGTGGTTGGTGAACAATATTTAGTCTGGAGTCCAGTTACTAGTGGTGTGCCATAAGGATCTGTTTTGGGACCACTGCTGTTTGTCACTTTTATAAATGACTTAGACGCAGGCTTAGGTGGATGGCTTAGTAAGTTTGTAGATGACACTAAAGTCAATGGAGTAGTGGACAAGAATTGTGCTGAGAGGTGGCAAATGGCGTTCAATGCAGCTGAATGTGAGGAGATTCACTTTGGGAAGAATAACAAGAAGGCAGAATACTGGTTCATTGGAAGACAGGATTTGGAGATGCTGGTTTTGGACTGGGTGTACAAAGTTAAAAATCACACAACACCAGGTTATAGTCCAGCAGGTTTAAGTGGAAGCACTAGCTTTCAGTGGCACAACCACCTGATGAAGGAGCGGCACTCCGAAAGCTAATGCTTCCAATTAAACCTGTTGGACTATAACCCAGTGTTGTGTGAGTTTAACGAGGTCAATGGAAGTATTCTTGGTCGTGTAGACGTGCAGAGGGATCTTGGAGCCCATGTACATAGATCTCTGAAAGTTGCCACCCAGATTGATAGTGTTAAGAAGGGATACAGTGTGTTAGGTTTTATTGATCGAGGGATTGAGTTCCGGAGCTGTAGTGTCATGCTAGTGTGGCCACACTTGGAATATTGTGTACAGTTCTGGTCGCCCCATTACAGGAAGGATGTGGAAGCATTGGCAAAGGTGCAGAGGAGATTTACCAGGATGTTGCCTGGTCTGGAGGGAAGGTCTTCTGAGGAAAGGCTGAGAGACTTGGGTCTGTTCTCATTGGAAGGTTAAGAGGGGATTTGAATGAGACATACAGGATTTTTAGATATGGTACACAGTGAAAGTCTTTTTCCTTGGATGTTGACATCTGCTTGTACAAGGGACATGACTGCAAAGAGCTGGGTGATAGATTTCAGACAGATGTCAGAGGCAGGTTCTTCACTCAGAGTGGTAAGGGTGTGGAATGTAGTTAACTCAGTTATGTTAGGGAGATTTAAACAATCCTTGGATAAGCACATGGATGATGAAGGGATAGTGTCGGGGGATGAGCTTAGATGAGTTCACAGGTTGGCGCTGTATTGTTCAAGGGCCTGTCCTGCGCTGTGTTGTTCTATGTTCTATGTTTACAATGTCACTTCTCATGGAACCATCTGAGGTACAAAGTGCAAAGGGACAAAATGAATAATAAAAATGAAAAGAAGTTGCATTACTTTAAAGTGATTCACAGCATAAGTTAGAAATAAGACATAGTTAAAAGGATAAACATTACAACCTGATAAACAAATTACAGATTAACATTACATAGCAGTAGCTCAGCGCAGGGTCTTCCACACATGGTCTGACTGGCCTTGCAAGACCCCAGTCGAACAACCATCCCCACTCTGCTCCCGGCCTCCAGCCCGCTCCACTCTGACTCTCTGCCACTCCACGCCACTCCCGGCCTCCAGCCCGCTCCACTCTGACTCTCTGCCACTCCACACCTCTCCCGGCCTCCAGCCCACTCCACTCTGACTCTCTGCCACTCCACGCCGCTCCAGGCCTCCAGCCCGCTCCAGTCTGACTCTCTGCCACTCCACGCCTCTCCCGGCCTCCAGCCCACTCCACTCTGACTCTCTGCCACTCCACACCTCTCCAGGCCTCCAGCCCACTCCACTCTGACTCTCTGCCACTCCACACCTCTCCAGGCCTCCAGCCCACTCCACTCTGACTCTCTGCCACTCCACGCCGCTCCAGGCCTCCAGCCCACTCCAGTCTGACTCTCTGCCACTCCACGCCTCTCCCGGCCTCCAGCCCGCTCCACTCTGACTCTCTGCCACTCCACGCCTCTCCAAGCCTCCAGCCCACTCCACTCTGACTCTCTGCCACTCCACACCTCTCCAGGCCTCCAGCCCACTCCACTCTGACTCTCTGCCACTCCATGCCGCTCCAGGCCTCCAGCCCACTCTATTGAATCGAGCTATCTCAGCCTTAAATATGCACAAGGAATGTGCACCCCCACTCCCCCACCCAGAAGTTTGTAGCAATGAGTTCCAGGCAGGACTTCTTTACTAATGGGACAAAGTGAGGACTGCAGATGCTGGAGATCAGAGTGGAGTGTTTGGTGCTGGAAAAGCGCAGCAGGTCAGGCAGCATCCAAGGAGCAGGAGAATCGATGTTTCAGGCATAAGCCCTTCATCAGGAATTGAGGTTTGTGGGCTGGGGGAACTGAGAGATAAATGGGAGGGGGGTGGGGTTGGGATGAGGTAGCTGAGAAAGTCATAGGTAGATGAAGTTTTAGATTAGATTACATTACAGTGCGGAAACAGGCCCTTCGGCCCAACAAGTCCACACCGGCCCGCCGAAGCGCAACCCACCCATACCCCTATATTTACACCTTACCTAACACTACGGGCAATTTAGTATGGCCAATTCACCTGACGTGCACATCTTTGGACTATGGGAGGAAACAGGAGCTCCCGGAGGAAACCCACGCAGACACGGGGAGAATGTGCAAACTCCACACAGTCAGTCGCTTGAGGCGGGAATTGAACCCGGGTCTCTGGCGCTGTGAGGCAGCAGTGCTAACCACTGTGGGAGAGGAGGCCCAGGACCTGCATGTCCTTGATGGGGTTGGGAGGGGGAGTTGAAGTGTCCAGCCACAGGGCAGTGGGATTGGTGGGTGCAGGTGACCCAGAGAAGTTCTCTGAAATGATCTGCAAGAAGGCATTCTGTCTCCCCGATGTAGAGGAGACCACACCAGATGCAACGGATACAGTAGATGACATTGATAGAGGTAAAGGTAAATTTCTGTCGGATATGCATAGATCCTTTGGGGCCTTGGATGGAGGTGAGGGGTCAGTGTGGGCGCAGGTTTTAAACTTCCTGCGGTGGCAGGGGAACGTGCTGGGAGTGCGGTGTGGGCTGATCCGGGGTATGGACCTGATGTGGGAGTCATGGAGGTAATGGTCTCTCAGGAATGCTGATAGGGTGGGGTAGGGAAATATATCTCTGGTGTGGGATCTGTTTGTAGGTGGCAGAAGTGGCAAAGGATGATACGATGTATGCGGAAGTTGGTGGGATGGAAGTGAGGACCAGCAGGGTCTGTCCTTGTTGCGTTGGGAGGGGTCGGATTCAAGGGTGGTGGTGCTGGAAGTGGAGGAGATGTGCTGGAGGGCATCGTCAATCAGGTGTGAAGGGAAATTGTGACCTTGGAAGAAGGAGGCAATCTGGGATTTTCTGAGGTGGAATTGGTCATCCTGGGAACAGATATGGTGGAGGTGGAGGAATTGGGAATAAGGGTTGGAGTATTTACAGGAGGTAGGGTGGGTGGAAGTGTTGTCTAAGTAGCTGTGGAAGCTTGTCGTAGATGTCCGTGGTTAGTCAGACACTGGAGACAATTATGGTGAAGTCCAGGAAGGGGAAGGAGGTGTCTGAGATGGTCTAGGTGAACTTGAGGTCGGGGTGGAAGGTGTTAGTAAAGTTGATAAGCTGTTCAACTTTCTTGTGGGAGCATGAATTAGCACCGATATAGCGGAGGAACAGGTGGGGAGTGATGCCGGTGTAACTGTGGAAGATGGACTGTTCCACATACCCGACAAAGAGGCAGGTATAGCTGGGTCCCATGCGGGTGCCCATGGCTACACATTTGGTCTGGGGGAATTGGGAGGATTGGAAGGAGAAGCTGATGAGGGTGAGGACCAGTTCAGCCAGGTGGATGATGGTATCGGTGAAAGGGTAATGAGATGGTGTGACAGGAAAAAATGGAAGGCCTGGAGACCTTCATCATGGCGAATCGATGTGTACAGGGACTGGATGTCCGTGGTGAAGGTGTGGTGTTGGGGGCCAGGAAAATGACAATCTTGGAGGAGGTGAATGACGTGGGTGGTGTCCCGAACATAGGTGGAGAGTTCATGGACGAAGAGGGACAGGACGGTGTCAAGGTAGGTAGAGATGAGTTCAGTGGGACAGACGCAGGCTGAGACAATGAGTTGACCTGGGAAGTCAGATTTGTGAATCTTTGGTAGGAGGTAGAATGGTATGGGAGATGATGGTTTGGTGATGGAAGATGAGGTCGTGGTTGAGGGGGCAGTAGGAGGAGGTGTCTGTGAGTTCCTGGCTTCAGTGATGTAGAGATCGATGTGCCAAACTACTATTGCGTAACCCCCCGCCCCCCCCTACCCCCCCCCCACCCCGCCCCCACTGTCTGCGAGTTGATGGTGAGGTTGGGGTTGGGGTTGGGGTTGGGGTTGGGGTTGGGGCTGGAGCGGAGGGAGTGGAAGGCTGCGCGTTGTGAGGGCGGGAGATTGGAGTGGGTGGTGGGGGGAGGACAGGTGGAGATGTTCGATATCACAGTGGCAGTTTGAAATGAAGAGGTCAGGGGCGGGTAACAGGCCACCACGGGATATCCAGGTGGATGGGGTTTGTTGGAGGTGGGAGAAAGGGTCCACGGCGGGTGGGCGGGAGTCTTGGTTGAAAAAGTGGGCCTGGAGGTGGAGGCGGTGGAAGAAATATTCAAGGTCGCGACACATGTCAAACTCATTAACCTGAGAGCATAGAGGGATGAAGGTGAGGACTTTGCTGAGGACTAAATGTTCGTCCTCAGTGAGAGGGAGTTCTGGTGGAATGGTAAACACAGCGCAGGGCTGGGAGCTAGGACCTGGGGTTTTTACCTGGGATTTTTCTAAATGGTAACGTCATGGGAATTGTTGCTGAATAGAGAGACCTTTGTGTGCAGGTTCATGGTTCATTGAAAGTGGAGTCACAGGTAGACAGGAAAGTGAAGAGGGCATTTGGTACGCTTCCCTTTATTGGTCATTGCATTGAGTATTGGAGTTGGGAGGTCATGATGTGGTTGTAAATGACATTGGTTAGCCCACTTTTGGAACACTGCATTCAATTCTGGTCTTAAACTATGAATCACTGGAAGTTAATGTAACATTTTCCTTCTTATTTTTCTTTTCGTATCTAAGGTTTGTATCTAGGTATTTTGTACCTGAGGGCACCATGAGGGGTGACGTTGTAAAGATTTCAGTGTACTCCTGTCATTCTGTACTTGAGTACACATGACAATAAAACTCAATTCATAGTCATACAGATGTACAGCACAGAAACAGACCCTTCAGTCCAGCTAGTCCATGCCAACCAGATATTCCAAACGAATCTAGCTCCACATGCCAATGTTTGGCTCATATCCCTCTGAATTCTTCCCATTCATATACACATCCAGATGCCTTTTAAATGTTGTTATTGTACCACTCTCAACCACTTCCTCTGGCAGTTCATTCCATACACAAACCAAACTCTGCATGAAAATGTTGCCCCTTAGGTCCCTTTTAAATCTTTCCCCTCTCACCCTCTAGTTTTGGACTCCCCCACCTCAGGGAACAGACTGTGTATTCACCAATCCATGCCCCTCGTGATTTTATAAAACCCCATAAGGAAAAGTTGAAGTTGGAGAAAGACCAATTTTGACGGTATTAGGCAAGAACTTTCGAAAGCTGATTGGGGGCAGATGTTCGCAGATAAAATTACAGCTGGAAAATGGGAAGACTTCAGAAATGAGATACCGAGAATCCAGCGACAGTATATTCCTGTTAGGGTGAAAGGAAAGTCTGTTAGGTATAGGGAATGCTGGATGACTAAAGAAATTGAGGATTTGGTTAAGAAAAAGAACGAAGCATATGTAAGGTAAAAACAGGATAGATCGAGTGAATCCTTAGAAGAGTATAAAGGAAGTAGGAGTATACTGAAGAAGGAAATCAGGAGGGCAAAAAGGGGACATGAGATAGCTTTGGCAAATAGAATTATGGAGAATCCAAAGGGTTTTTACAAATACATTAAGGACAAAAGCGTAACAAGGGAGAAAATAGGGCCCCTCAAAATCAGCAAGGCAGCCTTTGTGTAGAGCTGCAGAAAATGAGGGAGTTACTAACAAGTATTTTGCATCAGTATTTACTGTGGAAAAGGAGATGGAAGATATAGACTGTAGGAAAATAAATGATAATATCTTGCAAAATGTCCAAATTACAGAGGAGGAAGTGCTGCATGTCTTGAAATGGGTAAATTCTTTGAGAGAAAGTGAGGGCTGCAGATGCTGGAGATAAGAGCTGAAAATGTGTTGCTGGAAAAGCGCAGCAGGTCAGGCAGCATCCAAGGAACAGGAGAATTGACGTTTCGGGCATAAGCCCTTCTTCAGGAATGAGGAAAGTGTGTCCAGCAGGCTAAGATAAAAGGTAGGGAGGAGGGACTTGGGGGAGGGGCTTTGGAAATGCGATAGGTGGAGGGAGGTCAAGGTGAGGGTGATAGGCCAGAGTGGGGTGGGGGCGGAGAGGTCAGGAAGATGATTGCAGGTTAGGAAGGCGGTGCTGAGTTCAAGGGATTTGACTGAGACAAGGTGGGGGGAGGGGAAATGAGGAAACTGGAGAAGTCTGAGTTCATCCCTTGTGGTTGGAGGGTTCCCAGGTAGAAGATGAGGCGCTCTTCCTCCAGCCGTCATGTTGCCATGGTCTGGCGATGGAGGAGTCCAACCTCCAACCGTCGTGTTGCCATGGTCTGGCAATGGAGGAGTCCATCCTCCAACCGTCATGTTGCCATGGTCTGGCGATGGAGGAGTCCATCCTCCAACAATCGTGTTGCCATGGTCTGGCGATGGACGTATCATCCGCCGTCATTTCTGCCACCTCCAAACGGACCCCACCACCAGTGATATATTTCCCTCCCCTCCCCTATCAGCGTTCCGAAAATACCACTCCCTCCGTGACTCCCTCGTCAGGTCCACACCCCCCACCAACCCAACCTCCACTCCCGGCACCTTCCCCTGCAACCGCAAGAAATGCAAAACTTGCGCCCATACCTCCCCCCTTACTTCCCTCCAAGGCCCCAAGGGACACTTCCATATCCGCCACAAATTCACCTGCACCTCCACACACATCATCTATTACATCCGCTGCACCCGATGTGGCCTCCTCTATATTGGGGAGACAGGCCGCCTACTTGTCGAACGTTTCAGAGAACACCTCTGGGATACCCGGACCAACCAACCCAACCACCCCGTAGCCCAACACTTTAACTCCCCCTTCCACTCCACCTAGGACATGCAGGTCCTTGGATTCCTCCATCGCCAGACCATGGCAACACGACGGTTGGAGGAAGAGCGCCTCATCTTCTGCCTGGGAACCCTCTAACCACAAGGGATGAACTCAGACTTCACCAGTTTCCTCATTTCCCCTCCCCCCACCTTGTCTCAGTCTAATCCATCGAATTCAGCACTGCCTTCCTAACCTGCAATCTTCTTCCCGACCTCTCTGCCCCCACCCCAGTCTGACCTATCACCCTCACCTTGACCTCTTTCCACCTATCACATTTCCGACGCCCCTCCCCCAAGTCCCTCCTCCCTACCTTTTATCTTAGCCTGCTGGACAAACTTTCCTCATTCCTGAAGAAGGGCTTATGCCCGAAACGTCGATTCTCCTGTTCCTTGGATGCTGCCTGACCTGCTGTGCTTTTCCAGCAACACATTTTCAGCTTTGAAATGGGTAAAGGTGAATAAAACCCCAGGACCTGATCAGGTGCACTCGAGAACTCTGTGGGAAGCTAGAGAAGTGATTGCTGGGCCTCTTGCTGAGATATTTGTATCATCGATAGTCACAGGTGAGGTGCTGGAAGACTGGAAGTTGGCAAACATAGTGCCACTGTTTAAGAAAGATTGTAAGGACAAGCCAGGGAACTATAGACCAGTGAGCCTGGCGTCAGTGGTGGGCAAGTTGTTGGAGAGAATCCTGAGGGACAGGATGTACATGTATTTGGAAAAGCAAGGACTGATTAGGGATACTCAACATGGCTTTGTGCATGGGAAATCATGTCTCACACACTTGATTGAGTTTTTTGAGGAAGTAACAAATAGGATTGATGAGGGCAGATCCGTAGATGTGATCTATATGGACTTCAGTAAGGCGTTCAACAAGGTTCCCCATGAGAGACTGATAAGCAAGGTTAGATCTCACGGAATACAGGAAGAACTAGCCATTTGGATACAGAATTGGCTCAAAGGTAGAAGACAGAGGGTGGAGGTGGAGGGTTGTTTTTCAGACTGGAGGCCTGTGAACCAGTGGAGTGCCACAAGGATCGGTGCTGGGTCCTCTACGTTTTGTCATTCACATAAATGATTTGGATGCAAGCATAAGAAGTACAATTAGTAAGTTTGCCGATGACAACAAAATTGGAGGTGTAGTGGACAGCGAAGATTGTTCCTCAGATTACAACAGGATCTTGACCAGATGGGCCAATGGGCTGATAAGTGGTAGATGGAGTTTAATTCAGATAAATGCGAGGTGCTGCATTTTGGGAAAGCAAACGTTAGCAGGACTTGTACACTTAATGGTAAGGTCCTAGGGAGTGTTGCTGAACAAAGAGACCTTGGAGTGCAGGTTCATAGCTCCTTGAAAGTGGAGTCGCAGGCAGATAGGATAGTGAAGAAGGCGTTTGGTATGCTTTTCTTTATTGGTCAGAGTTGGGAGGTCATGTTGCAGCTGTACAGGACATTGGTTAGGCCACTGTTATTCCTGATGAAGGGCTTTTGCCTGAAATGTCAACTTCACTGCTCCTTGGATGCTGCCTGAACTGCTGTGCTCTTCCAGCACCACTAATCCAGAAACTGTTGGAATATTGCATGCAATTCTGGTCTCCTTCCTATCGGAAAGAAACTCGAAAAGGTTCAGAAAAGATTTCCCAGGATGTTGTCAGGGTTAGAGGATTTGAGCTATAGGGATAGGCTGAACTGGCTGGGGCTGTTTTCCCTGAAGCGCCGGAGGCTGAGGGGTGACCTTATAGAGGTTTACAAAATTATGAGGGTCATGGATAGGCTAAATAGACAAAGTCTTTTCCCTGGGATCGGGGAGTCCAGAACTAGAGGGCATAGGTTTAGGTCGGCATGGATGGGTTGGACCGAAGGGTCTGTTTCCATGTTGTACATCTCTCTCACTCTATGACTCTATGACACCCCTCAGCCTGCTGCTAGAAGGATGGTGTGAAACTTGAAAGGGTTCAAAAAAAGATTTACAAGGTGGTTGCCAGGATTAGACAGTTTGAGCTGTAGGGAGGCGCTGAATAGGCTGGGGCTGTTTTCCCTAAAATGTTATTAGACTTTAGATTAGATTACAATACAGTGTGGAAACAGGCCCTTCGGCCCAACAAGTCCACACCGACCCGCCGAAGCGAACCCACCCATACCCCTACATTTACCCCTTACCTAACACTACGGGCAATTTAGTACGGCCAATTCACCTGACCCTGCACATCTTTGGACTGTGGGAGGAAACCGGAGCACCCAGAGGAAACCCACGCAGACACGGGGAGAACGTGCAAACTCCACACAGTCAGTCGCCTGAGGCGGGAAGTGAACCCAGGTCTCTGGCGCTGTGAGGCAGCAGTGCTAACCACTGTGCCACCGTGCCGTTATCCCTGAAGCTGTTACAGGAAACATAGATGGTCTGCAGTGCTGCTGTGAGAGGGTGGGATTCAGTGTATAACATTGCAGTTATAATTACAGACATATGGATTGTACTACAGTTAGAAAAATGTACACTGTGTGCGTAAACCTTCAGATAGAAGAATCTGCACTTACTTCAACAGTGCAGAGAGGTTAAGGACTTTGGGATTAATGCTGCAGTTAGAGGAACGTACACAGAGTGTAATATCCAGACAGGCAATTATACACTATTTCTGACACTGAGATGAGAAAACTATTTAGTATGTGTGTCTCAGCAGTTGGAGGAACATGAACAAAATGTAAAATTACAGACAGACCTTTGCAGATAACGGATAAAAATGGAACCTGCAAAGCCTATAGTTAGAGAAACTAGCATTAATGTCAGACCACAGCTAAAGATAGATCCAGATTAATCTTGTTAAGGAAGGATCATAAATTTCAATGAGCTGTAACAGAGATATACAAACTGGGAATAGCACCTGCAATTACAGGCACACACACTGGGAATGACCCTGCAGTTACAGGTACACACACACTGGGAGTGAACTTGCAGTTACAGGTACACACATACTGGGAATGACATTGCAGTTACAGGCACACACACACACTGGGAGTGATCTTGCAGTTACAAGTACACACACACTGGGAGTGACCCTTCAGTTACAGACACACACACTGGGAGTGACCCTGCAGTTACAGGCACACACACTGCCAATGACCCTGCAGTTACAGGCACACAGACTGGGAATGACATTGCAGTTACAGGCATACACACTGGGAGTGACCCCGCAGCTAGAGGCACACACATTGTGAGTGACCATGCAGCTACAGGCTCACACACTGGGAGTGACCTTGCAGTTACAGGCACATACACTGGGATTGACCTTGCAATTACAGATATACACTGGGAGTGACTCTATAGTTACAGGACACACACACACTGGGAATGACTCTGCAGTTACAGGCACACACTCTGGAAGTGACCCTATAGTTACAGGCACATACACTGGGAGTGACCCTGCAGTGACAGACACATCGACTGAGAATGACTCTGCAGTTACATATGCACACACACTGGTAGTGACCCTGCAGTTACAGGCACACACACACTGGGAATGACCTTGCAGTTACGGGCACACAGACACTGGGAGTGACCCTGCAGTTACAGGCATACACACTGAGAGTGACCCTGAAGTTACAGGTACACACACACTGGGAATGACCTTGAAGTTACAGGCACACATACTGGGAGTGACCCCACAGTTGGAGGCACACAAACACACTGGGAATAACCTTACCATTACAGGCACATACACTGAGAGTGACCCTGCAGTTACAGGCACACACACTGGGAATGACCCTGTAGTTACAGGCACTTACACTGGGAGTGACTCTGCAGTTACAGGCATGCACACTGGGAGTGACCCTGCAGTTACAGGCACACACACTGGGAGTGACTATGCAGTTACAGGCACACACACACTGGGAATGACCCGCAGCTACATATACACACACACTGGGAATGACCTTGCAGTTACAGGCAGACACACTGGGAGTGACCCCACAGTTGGAGGCTCACACACGCACACTGGGAATGACCTTGTAGTTACAGTCACATACACTGAGAGTGACCCTGCAGTTACAGGCACACACACTGGGAGTGACCCTGCAGTTACAGGCACACACTGGGAGTGACCCTGCAGTTACAGGCACATAGACTGGGAGTGATCCTGCAATTACAGGCATACACACACTGGGAATGATCTTCCAGTTGCAGGCATGCACACACTGGGAGTGACTATGCAGTTACAGGCACATACACACTGGGAATGACCCGCAATTACATATACACACACACTGGGAATGACCTTGCAGTTACAGGCATACACACTGGGAGTGACCCCACAGTTGGAGGCTCAAACACACATACACACTGGGAATGACCCTGCAGTTGCAGGTATACACACACTGGGAATGACCCTTGTTGGACTTTGGCTCAATCTACAAACTTACTTTCTTCTATGTGTGAGCCAAGTCCTGCGTGTTCTTTTAAATGAAGCAATAGGAGAAGATATTCGGTCTCACACTCTTAATTTATTTTACACAGTAAGTGAACAAAGCATTCAGAGCTCTGGGTCTAAACCTCTTTGTCCCTGACAAACTACAAAAGTATGCCAGTTCAAAAAGAAAAAGACCTCGTTTTGTCCCTGCCCCAGTATTTTATACAATAAAAAACGTCATACATACAATAAAAAACGTCATATAAACACTGAGGTAGAATTATCTTCTGATTGGGTGTTAGTCTGACTCCATTCCCCGCCTCCTCGCATTCCTAGATGTCCGACCCCACGTGACCTTCTTTTGCCCGCGAAATGGGGCATCACGCGGCCTCCTCGACCCACTTCCGAGGCGCGAAACGGGACGTCACGTGATCGCCCGCCCTCTTCCGGGGCGCGAAACGGGACATCACGTGACCCGTCCGCACCTTTCCGGGGCGCGAAACGGGACGTCACGTGACCAGTCCGCACTCTTCCGGGTGCGAGACGGGGACGTCACATAGCCACGCCCCGCACTCTTCCGAGTTCAAAATGGGGACGTCACATGGCCACGCCCCCTGCTTGAGTTACAGAGCCACCACAGTTTTAAATACTGCATTCATCCAGAGTCACAGCCAGCCTTCCGTTTTTAAAGTAAGAAATATATTTACAAGTCCCCCTTTTGGTCTCATGAAAATGAGACCAACCAACCAGTTCTATATATCATATTCACTCTCTGATGCATAGTCCTCCCTCCTTGCTAAAACCATGGTTTCCGTCTCCATCTGTGACATCTGGTAAGACGGGGGAGCCTTCCCTTCAATTGCTGTAATAATTACCCTGTTTAACAAAGATCTAATACAGGGAATACAACAACATCCGCACAACACTAACACAATAATCATACCCCCGAGGGACATAAACACAGAGGCAATTAATCCCTTCCATTTCCCAAACCATGAATCGAACAGTCCTCCTAGAGGATTGTAAATACCCGAGTGTTCATGCATTTCGTCAGACAAGATTCTTAGTCCTTCCAAGGCTCTAGTGACCGAACCATCAGGTGCCGTATTGTTGGGGATGAACGTACAACATTGATCTCCAAACATAGAGCACACTCCCCCCTTTTCTGCTAACAACATATCTAAGGCCATTCTATTTTGAACTGTCATCAATGAGGTTGCTGCCAATTGTTCAGAAAGTCCTGCCACCGCGTCTCTAGTTCTATTAGCGAGCCTAAGTACATTGTAATGTACATAATTAATTCGGTCAACATTTTTATTCGGCGTAACTGGGAATAAAACCCCGATAATTGGGAGATTCTCAAACCCTGCTGCTATCTGGTCTGCTAATTTATATTCATCAGGTACACCACGGGGAACACCTATTGCATCTATGTAAGTGGTTGAGCCAGATGTAACATCAAACAAATCCCTACGAATTCGTATATACGGATTTATTCCCTGTCGCCGTTCTCCCAAAAGGAATAAGGGTACCCCTAACCTAACCATTGCGCAGGTTCCAGACCAATCTGGAGGTAGACTAATATGCAGTGTTCTATCTCCACAGTACCAAAAAAGATCAGCTCTGGCCCAAACCATTCTGCTAGCGTTCTGCCAGCCAGTTACATTAATTGTGTCCTGACACCAGTCAGTGGGCATGTCTCCCAAGACAATATTTGACTTTCGAGCAAAACAAGTGTAATTGTTGGCTCTTGGTGTAAACACTGGAGGCAACACAGAATTCTTTACCGGTGGGAAAATAGCACTTAATGTGGTACAATTGGGAGGGTTCGCTTGCATAGTGAGGGCCATCATACAGTGAAATCCGATTGGGTCTACGTTAGGAAACAATGGGGCTGGGGTAGTAAATAGAGTTGGCCTTGCCGAAGAACACGCGACGCAATTACTCATATTCATTGAGGTTGCAGTCGCTGTCATCCAGTCCAGCCATAAGTTCTTGTCCCCATACCCGGTAGCCAATTTAATAATGTCCCTTCTCGTAAGGTTGTTGTGGTCTATTACCACAACTCCTGAACTTGATTCTACCTTCATACTTGTACTCTCAGTTTGTGGCTGGCTCATAGGAGGGTCCACTAAGGTTACCTTTAATAGTCCCATATTATCCACTCCAGATTGATCTACACCTATTACAAGATAAAAGCTTCTGTCATCACTCTCACAATAACTCTGTACCTCCTTTGGACTAGGATTAATATCAAATTTTGTCAGAGTTAACAAAAGTGGATTTTTTAACTCTGAGGAATGATCAAGTTGCCCCTTTGTCAGGCTCACATGGTCTCGAATGTTCCATCTATTATCCGAAGGTGACGATCTTTTGGGGGTCCATTGTACCCCAGTCCATGTTAATACATTATCCCACGACGGGCATGGGTGATAATAAATGGCATAAAAACAAAGATATACATCATACTCCCTCCAGCTCCCTATATCTTTGCCACAATCAATTACTTCGCATAAATCAAACTGATATGTTGTACCATGATTTCTATCGTGTCTAATGTGTACCTGGCTCCTCGTCTCCCTTAAACATTTATCCGTCTCTTGTCCTACTACTCTTTTGTTCCTGGAACTTCCTCCCTTGCCTGTGTGTTTGTCCCTCGTTGTTAATACTCCTATTAACAGCAGCATAACACTTATACATAAAACAATAGCAAAGACTCTCAATCTCCACAGCCTAAGGTAATATGGGCTGCTTACAGTGATAAACATCATATCCTTTACACAGTTTTGCTTAGAAATCTTGAGAACCTCTCCCCCTTTTTCCAAAACCTTCTTCGTACAAACATTAAACATTTAGGACCCTTCTACTCGTTTTCTGTTCTTATTTGTTCTAAAGTTCTTGTTGGCGGTTCCGTGGCTGCACACTGGCTCCAATGGTACCAGCTTTCTCCTTTCCCCTGTAGTCTGACCGCATGAGATGTCCTCTCCACCACCTTATAAGGTCCTGTCCACCTCGGCTCCGACCACTTCCGTTTGATCACCTTCAGCAGGACCCAGTCTGTCGTAGATGGCACCTGGCTCTGTAGTTCCCCCTTTTCCGGTCCAACCTGTTTGGAGAAAGCTGACACCAAAGCTGTTAGTTGGTCATAGTAAGGTTTGTACCTTAAAGAGGCTCCTCCTCCCTCTAACATCTGTATTCCAGCTCCTGGTCCCGGGAACTGCTGCCCTGTTGTCAGCTCATACGGGGTGAACCCTGTGATAGAGTTTACTGAGCTTCGAATGGACATTAAAGCTAAGGGTAGGGCATCCACCCAGCTTAACTTTGTTTGTGCACACACTTTTCCTATTTTTCCTTTTATGGACCGATTCATTCTTTCCACTTTTCCCTGTGACTGAGGATGGTACACTGTTCCAAACGCATGTTTCAGTCCTAAAGCTGCTTCAACTTCTTGCAGGTCTTTATTCTTGAAGTGTGTGCCATTATCCGACCTGACTTTCTTTGGAAACCCATGTGTTGGAATATATTGGTTTATCAAGAATTTGATCACTGTCTTTGCATCTTCCTTTTTTGCAGGTATTGCTTCTGGCCAACCAGTGTATGCATCCACTGCTACCAGAAGGTATCGATATCCATTTACTCTCTCTATCATATCAGTGTAGTCAATCACTATTTCCTGACCTGGCATTCTTGGAAGAGGGAATTTTCCCTCGTGTGGTTTCACTGTTGGTCTCACGTTATATTCTGTACACGTTCTACATTCCCTGATATAATTTTCAATCATTGCTGGCAAGAACGGATGCCACCAATGTGTCAGATACCTCTGCATCTGTGTTTTTCCACAATGTGTGAGCCCATGTGCCTCCTGAAGCATAGAAGCTATCAAACCTGGAGGTAGCACTGGTCTACCATCCGGTGACCTCCAAATCCCTTCTGACTCTATGGCCCCTCTCTCTCTCCATACTGTCAGTTCATGAGGAGAGGCTTTCTGCTGCTCTGTTATTAACACATTCGCATCGCAAGCGGGCAGCAGGTCATACACTGTTCTCTCTGTTTGCATCATTATATACTGTGGTGTATACCCTGCTGCTTTCTTTGCTGCTGTGTCTGCTTCCTGATTACCCTTCGCTACTACTGTATCTGCTTTATCATGTCCTCTACACTTGACCACTGCCACTTCTGCAGGTTTCATCAGGGCCTCCGCTAATCTTTTCATATCTTTTTCATGTTTAATTGGGGTTTTTGCTGCTGTTAAGAATCCTGCCCTGATCCATTGACTAAGTTCTACTTGTATAGCCCCTGCCACATATGCAGAGTCGGTATAGATATTTACTCTTTTTCCCTCTGACCATTCTAACGCAGCT
This sequence comes from Chiloscyllium plagiosum, assembly GCF_037043375.1. Taxonomy (NCBI): domain Eukaryota; kingdom Metazoa; phylum Chordata; class Chondrichthyes; order Orectolobiformes; family Hemiscylliidae; genus Chiloscyllium; species Chiloscyllium plagiosum. Next base: position 24,133,232 of record NW_028270161.1, on the reverse strand, counting down.
ATCATTGCCTGTAGTTCAGCCAACTGAGCTGATTCTTTGCCTGTCACTTTTCCTGTCAACACTTCCTCAAATCCCTCACTTGTCTGTCGTACCACTGCATAGGCTGCTTTAAGTCCTTCAGTTGGATGTCTGTAACAGCAACCATCTGTGAACAGCACTTCTTCTGGGTCTACTAATGGAATTGCCTGTAAATCTGCCCTTACTTTAGTATCTCTCTGTACCCTTTCCTCACAGATGTGTGGCTCTCCTTCTCCCATATTATCAGCCATGTTAATTCCTTCATGTGTAAAAATTATATGTGGTGCATTCAAGATTTTCTCTAACCTAGTTTGCCGCAATGACGTCATTGTAAAAGCTGTTGAGTTCACATAGGCCACTATACTATGTGTCGTCAGTACTGTTAATGAATGGCCCATGACTATATGTGCTACCTTTTGGAGAATTTTTGCTACCCCTGCTGCATGTCTTGTACATGGCGGGTGTCTGTCCTCCACTGGGTCAAGAGTAACACTTACGTACATCAGCACCTGCCGGCCTCCCCCTTTTTTCTGAAAAAGAACACCATTTATTGTGTGTAATTTTTCAGAAATATCGAGGAAAAATGGCTCTTTGTAATCTGGGACCGCTAAATCAGCAGCCTGCGTTAAAGCCTGTTTAAGAGATATGAAACTTTCATCTGCCTCCGTAGTCCACTGCAAATGGGCCGACAAATTTCTCATACCTTGCTCATTTACCATGGTCCTCAGAGGGAAAGTGAGCTCCCCATATGATGCAATAAATTGTCTACTGTATCCTGCCAACCCAAGAAATGAGAGCATGTCTTTTACAGTGACTGGTTTGGTATGATGCAGAATGGAGGATCTATGGGACGGAGACACACCTGTTCCCTTAGCAGAAATAACTCTACCCAGAAAAGACACCGTTTGTCTGCAGCATTGCAATTTAACCCGTGAAACTTTGAAACCGACACTATACAGGTGAAACAGCAACGACTTTGTAGCTTCCAAACAAGAAACATGATCGGGTGCTGCCAAAAGAATGTCATCCACATACTGGATCAATACCACTTCCTTTGGGAGCGTCAGATCCTTCAGCTGCTGTTTCAGTACCTGATTAAACACCCCAGGTGACAAAATAAACCCTTGAGGGACCCTTGTATAACGTAATTGTTGGCCTTTATAGGTAAATGAAAAAATGTCCCTCAAATAATCAGCTAAGGGCAAACAAAAGAACGCGTTGGCCAGATCAATGCACGAGAACCATTTATGGTCAGGGGTCAGCACAGACATTGCAGTGTAGGGGTTTGGAACCGGAACCGTTGGAGTAGAAACGACACTATTGATCCGTCTAAGATCATGCGCCATCCTATATCTGCCTGTATTCTGCTTCTCTACAGGTAAGATAGGAGTGTTCCAAGCTGAGCGGGAGGGTTCTAGCACCCCTGCTTCTAACAATCCTTCGATTATGTCGGCAATGCCGGCTTCAGCCTCTGGTTTGTGTGAATATTGTCTCTGCCAAATCGGAGTGTGGTCTATTAAATCAAATGTGATCGGTGTAACATGTTTGCAGTACCCAACATCCGTTGAACTAGCTGACCACAAGGTATCTGGTAGTGAGTCAAGCATCGCCGCAGCCTGTGGATGGTCTGTTTTTTCCCTACCATGAAACCGTTCAATCTGCCTATGTTCCAGCAGTACCTTGTCAGTTGTTCTGTACATAATTCGATAGGCTTCCTCCGATGGTGAATATTGTAAACCGGGTAACTGAGTCCACACCCAGTCCGTTAACACCATCAAGCATTTGGACATAGGTCCCAGATCCTTGGCCTGATGTTCAGCATGCACGGCCAATGTGACATGAGGTATAGCTTCTTCAGACATCTCATACCAGTCCAACTGTTCTACAGTTAATTCAACAATACCTGCCACACCTTCGTTTCCAAGCAGGATGCAACTGGAAGAAATATCCCATTGAGTCCCTTCCAAGTGCTGATAGAATGCATGCTGATAAATTTCATTACCATCTCTATCATAATATAAAGTAACATGAAGGGGATCTGCAGGAGGAGCATAGGGATGCAACATCTGAGCCCAGGGTCGCCATTGATTGTATAAAGACTGTATGCCGTTGTTTTGCCTGTTTTCGGGTTCGAGAAGTCCCCAATATATATCTGCCCACTGCCCTTCTGCCATTGGTGATGTGTCTGGTGATAACATCATTTGGGATCCAGAGTGAATCATTGTCATAGAACAATTGATGGAATGGCCATTTGGAAAGGTCACCACCAGTCCATCTGGCCCGCAGAGAACCGAAACCCCGCATCTCACCAACAAGTCACGTCCCATCAAATTCACGGGGCATGCAGGTGATGAAATATACTGGTGACGAAAGGTCTGTCCGGCCACTGATGTAATCAATGGCGATGTCAAAGGCAGATTTTCTGGTTTACCCGAGAACCCTACTAACTGGACGCTAGAGGATGACATGCTTGACCGAGGTATATCACAAGTGATGGTAGAAAATCTTGCACCCGTGTCAACCAAAAAAGACAGAGTCTTGTCCATTACCCTCATTTGCATATAGGGGTCTGCCAACCCCACATGCCCCTGGGTTCTCGGGCCCCGTCAATATTCGTACCCCTGCCCTTCCAGCATAGTTTGGGGGTACTGTCCTTTCACCGGGGCTGCAGCTGCATTCGGGACTTGACAAGGCTGAACAGTCTGTTGAAAAGGAGGCTGACTTGCACGGAGGTACTGCCTTGGGATCAATCCCTGGCCTCCCTGGAGTCCCCACAGCATGGGACAATCCCTTCTCCAATGCCCGGGTTGGCCACATTCAAAACAGGTGTTAAGTGGCTGACCTCTAAATCCTCCGCGGCCCCTTCCTCTACCACGCATTCCTCCTGGTACACCTATTGGTCTGCCCCCATATTGGGGGTAGGGTGGCATCCAATCAGGTGTTGGAACTAAACTTGGTGGATTGTTTTGTGGCGACGGCCGCTGAACCATCTGATTCGTCGTCTTTTGGGAGGCCTTCTTTGTATCATTAGCCTTCCTTCCAGCCTCATCGAGCTGTAACTTCAGCAACTGCGCTTTAGCTGACTCATTACTCTGTTTATCCTCATCTTGTTTTGTCCTGTAACGCTTCATGTGATGCGTCAAATGTTTTTCCCACTGTTCTGTAGTACAACCTGGGATGTCAGGATTACTCTCCATTGCCTCTTTTACTTCCTTTGGCATCCCTGCCATAACGGCATTCCTAAATAATGTAGTCTGTAGCTGGCCTGACCCTGGATGGCTCCCCGCAGTATCTGCCCACGTGTCCTTACACCTAGCCAAAAAGACAGACATATCCTCACCCTCCTTCATTGTGAAGGTGAGTGAGTGCATCGCTCCCGGTGGAATCGGAAACCTATCCCTCATTGCCCTTCCCACACAGGTGGCATGCTGCACAAACGGTTCCGAATCAGGTAATAAGGTGGTCCCCGCAGACGCTTCGATCTGCTGTATTTCCCACATATTCAATTGCTTACCCAGCAACGCTCTCCAATCACCCATGGCTAACTTGTACCCTAGTGTATATTGAGAAAACTTTACCATCCAGGGCCCACCCCCCTCCATGGGTGGGGGCATTTTATCCAGGATACAGTTCATATCAGCAAATGTAAAAGGCTGATAGACATTCCCCAGATAAGAGCCTCTGTAAATTAACGGCATTTGGTGGTGCTGATACTTTATCGGTTGTCGTAATGTGTCTCTTTGACGCAAGTTGTAACTCAATTCAGGGAGGGGCTTCAGTGGAGGGCCATGTTCAGTATGCATTGTGAGTGAGCCTTTCAAGGTGACCGGGTAGGTGTTTGGATCATTGTCTGTCAGGGATTCCTCGTCCTCAATATCTATACTACTTTTAGACTCCTCATCCACTTTCTCTCTATCCTGTTCTTCCCTCAAATCTCTCCTCCTTCTGTCTGAGAACCCATCATCCAATAACTGGCCTGAATCATGTAATCTTCCCCTCTTTTCATTCTCAGCACTATATGGTGTTGAATGAGCATCTGGCTCCTGTACTGGAAAACATCTGCCCTGTTTTAGCTGTTCTTTATTCCTACTGTGCATCATTGTCACCCTATTTGCTTCCTCCGCTTCCTTAACCCTCTGATCAACTTCTAATGTTAATTTTTCTACTTTCCTAATACTTTCTTCTACAGCCTCCGCCAGTCTCTGTTTTACTACATTGTACTCTCTTGTTCCTACTTCTCGCATATCTAACACCCCTTCTTGAACATACATAAGTGGCATTTGTATTACAGGATATGGAGGCGGTGATTGTACCACAGGCAATTTAGGATATAATGGCGCAGATGGTCCTGCCTTTCCTGTCTCCTTTGTCAAATCTGTTGTGAAGGTACCACCTACTCCCTTTTGTAATGTTTCTACCGCCATACAGGCTAACGTCATGTTGTGCAGATGAATCCTCCTCTCTTCTTTCTCCCCACCTTCTTTTGTCCACTTTCTTCTAACTAATATTGACCCTTTCTTTCTCTTCATGTGCTCTTCTACTTCTAATTTAGCTTGTTCTTCTGCTTTTCCTAAAAACAGTGACAATTTCTTCTTCTCCTCATCTTTCGGGACTTTGCCTTGTTTCTGTAATTCCTCCCAAATCTTATCATATTTCTCCATCATTGTTTTTTGTTTATTCTTGGCAAGCCCACTGACTAACTGACTTCTGGCTTTATCCCACTGCTGTTTTATGGGCAACATTAAATCGGAAGAACATCCTCCATATTCTTCACATTCTTTACCAAACTCCCCTTCCATTTTATGTATTTTTATTTTAATCCCCCCGTCCAGTAGTCAGTTAGTTTAGATATAAATATAACCAAACAACCAACCCAATCAAAGACAAAGCCGGTGGCTAGTCAGTTTGGATGAAATACACCCAAACAACTGACCCTTTCAGCGAGATTGATCAGCAGTTTCGTTGTCACCGTTAGGTTTCCACTACCAACTCTCTCTCACCGAAACACCACCGTCTTGGTCTTCAAAACGCTACTGGCTTTTCTTCCACCCTCCGTACATCCCCCAATCTAATTTCTAAAACTTACAAAACATCAAACATACATCAAAATTTGTGAGCGTTGCTTTTATGAGATCCTGCTCAATGGACTTTAAACCTCCTCACATTTACGTACCTTGTTGCTTTTATGGGGACTGTAACCCCAAGGGACTTTAAACCTGTACGTATCAAACTTTGTTGCTTTTATGGGGACTCTAACCCCAAGGGACTTTAAACCCGTACGTACCTTGTTGCTTTTATGGGGACTCTAACCCCAAGGGACTTTAAACCTGTACGTATCAAACTTTGTTGCTTTTATGGGGACTCTAACCCCAAGGGACTTTAAACCCGTACGTACCTTGTTGCTTTTATGGGGACTCTAACCCCAAGGGACTTTAAACCTGTACGTACCTTATCAATGCTTTGTCCACTTACTATTACTAGGACACTTGCAGTATAATGACAACAATCAATTTAGTATCTCCAATTGCAGAACTTCGATATAAACAGGCGTCTGCTCACCTTTTTTTTATGCGGCGCCGCTTGTTGTTGTCATCAAACGTCAGTTGTCCGTTGTTTCTATTTTTCTCTCTTTCCGTCACTTCTCCGTCTTCATCACGTCGGGGTCACCAAATTGTTGGACTTTGGCTCAATCTACAAACTTACTTTCTTCTATGTGTGAGCCAAGTCCTGCGTGTTCTTTTAAATGAAGCAATAGGAGAAGATATTCGGTCTCACACTCTTAATTTATTTTACACAGTAAGTGAACAAAGCATTCAGAGCTCTGGGTCTAAACCTCTTTGTCCCTGACAAACTACAAAAGTGTGCCAGTTCAAAAAGAAAAAGACCTCGTTTTGTCCCTGCCCCAGTATTTTATACAATAAAAAACGTCATACATACAATAAAAAACGTCATATAAACACTGAGGTAGAATTATCTTCTGATTGGGTGTTAGTCTGACTCCATTCCCCGCCTCCTCGCATTCCTAGATGTCCGACCCCACGTGACCTTCTTTTGCCCGCGAAATGGGGCATCACGCGGCCTCCTCGACCCACTTCCGAGGCGCGAAACGGGACGTCACGTGATCGCCCGCCCTCTTCCGGGGCGCGAAACGGGACATCACGTGACCCGTCCGCACCTTTCCGGGGCGCGAAACGGGACGTCACGTGACCAGTCCGCACTCTTCCGGGTGCGAGACGGGGACGTCACATAGCCACGCCCCGCACTCTTCCGAGTTCAAAATGGGGACGTCACATGGCCACGCCCCCTGCTTGAGTTACAGAGCCACCACAGTTTTAAATACTGCATTCATCCAGAGTCACAGCCAGCCTTCCGTTTTTAAAGTAAGAAATATATTTACACCCTGCAGTTGCAGGCACACACACTGGGATTGACCTTGCAGTTACAGCTACACACACTGGGAGTGACTCTGCAGTTACAGGCTCATACACTGGGAGTGATCCTGCAATTACAGGCACACACACACTGGGAATGATCGTCCAGTTGCAGGCATGCACACACTGGGAGTGACTCTGCAGTTACAGGCATACACACTGAGAGTGACCCTGCAGTTACAGGCACACACACTGGGATTGACCTTGCAGTTACAGCTACACACACTGGGAGTGACTCTGCAGTTACAGGCTCACACACTGGGATTGACCTTGCAGTTACAGCTACACACACTGGGAGTGACTCTGCAGTTACAGGCTCACACACTGGGAGTGACCCTGCAGTTACAGCCACATACACTGGGAGTGACCCTGCCGTTACAGGCACACACAAACTGGGACTGACCTTGCAGTTACAAGCACACTCATAGGGAGTGACCCTGAAGTTACAGGCACACACACTGAGAGTGACCCTGCAGCTACAGACACACACACACAGGGAATGACCATGCAGTTAGATGCACATGCACTAGGAGTGACTCTGCAGTTACAGACACACACTGGGAGTGACCCTGCAGTTACAGGCACACACACTGGGAGTGACCCTGCAGTGACAGGCACATACACTGGGAATGACCCTGCAGTTACAGGCACATACACACTGGAAATGACACTACAGTTACAGGCACACTCACTGGGAATGACCCTGCAGTTACAGGCACACACATTGTGAGTGACCCTGCAGTTACAGGAGTATTGACAGTCTCTTGTCCAAGCACTGAGTGCCTTTAATGGAGGGACAGCTCCCCACCCCGGGGTGACAAACTCCCTGCAGGGTAGCAGCTCTCAGGAACTCCACTTGGTAACAGGCTCCCTGCAGCTGGGTTCACCTCAGTGACGATGGCCTCAGCTCCTTCACCACTGCTTCATTTGCCATTTAGGAACCTCCACTGACAGCAGGACAGGATTGTCAACTCTGGGCTATCCTTCCCAGGAATTAATTCCAGGATGTGAGATGGCAGGGAGCTTTGGGTGTAACATCATCCCATTGAATTAAATGACATTCCTAACGGTAAGATCACCATGTCGAGGAGCACCATGTTCCAGCCACTGGCTCAGACAGATTGATGTACAGGTCATTCTGGGAAAACGTCTGTTTGGTCAGCATGAATTGGCTGTAACATGATTGATGAATTGTGGATGCTATATGGATAACAGAAACTTTCTACTGAATGGATATACAGACGTTCGGTAACGATCTTCGACAGCACGATGTTGTATTGGGGTTTTCTATAGCATGAGTTTGCAGAGGATCACAACTGTCACATTATAGCAGTACGACCGATACTGGCAATCCCTCTGTCGAAAGAGAAAGGATGAAATAATGTTACAAATACCAGCTGATTCACTCACTGTCAGTGTTGTGTTTAATTTTTCTCTTTACAGCAAACAACAACGAATAGTTTGATGTTCATTGTTCACAAAACAAATATTTCCTTTGCACCTACAAACCGGATTGGAATAAGAAGAATCTGGTGATGATCCATGGGTCCTATCCAGGAGTGGATCCTGACTCTCGATTTGTGGAGCTGCAGTTCCAGCCCATGACGGCTGTGCTGACCAAGTCTCTCAGTCAACAATAAATGTCATTGCACCTTCACTGTGTGTTTGATGCTGTGTGAGTCTTGTTTATTGCAGTCTTCCTGTCCCATTACAGCTTCCTGCCCACCCCTTCACTCACTCATGTAAAAGAGACTTGGTAACCGCAGTTTTCAGAGTGGCTGTCTGTCCCGTGTGGAGTGTAAATTGGACAGTATCCTGGAAACTTTATCTCCATGAGGTCACATGAGTACAACAAATCACATTACAAAGTTACTTCTCCAAATCTAATATAATCTTGATTAAAAATGGCAATTTTAAAGGGATGAGATGAACTGAAGGAATGAACCAACAATATTACAACAAGGATTCTCTCAATGGAAATTGGAAATGTTCGAAGGCTTGCCTGTTACTAAAAAGAGCAGGTTTCATCTCAGACCTTATGACGGGATTTGCTGGGAATGGCATTGGGCAGTGTTCCTCAGGACTGTGGGTAACAGCCTCTACCTCACCCACATTCTCAGATTTCCAGGGAAGCAGCAGCGAGTCAGAGGGGTACTGCACAATTAATCTCTGCAAGCAGAAACTTTCCAAAGTCACTGATTAAAAACTACAGACATGGATGAGAAATTGTGGTTGAGATTGTGCTGTTGATTGTGTGCAGATGCCCAGTTCATCAGCGTCAGTGATAGTGGGAAACAGTCATGTGAACGTGAGAGGGACCAGGATTTGAAACAGCCTCATGCTTCTCGATGTGATGGAGTTGTACTGTCTCTGCCTGGAAGGGGGCATTGACCCTAGGTCAGGCCTGAGGGAACTGTCCTGTCTCTCTCTGGAAGGGTCATTGACCCTAGGTCAGGCCTGAGGGAACTGTCCTGTCTCTCTCTGGAAGGGGGCATTGACCCGAGGTCAGGCCTGATGGAGCTGTCCTGTCCTGTCCCTCCCTGTGTTAAGAGCACTTCCCTCATCAGGCTGATGTACAACCTTCTGCACTGAGGACAAATCAAAAGTCATACATTTAAAATGTAGAATTTCCAAGGATATGCTCATCACTGGCTCTGTCAGTATTTATTGACCATCCCTCATTGCCGTTGAGGTCATAGTGGTGAGCTGGCTTCTTGAATCGCTTGTTCATGGGGTAAAGGTATACACATTGTATTGTGAGGGAGGAAGGTGTTCAGGCTAAAAATGAAATAAAAACTGTAAGGAATAAACTTAAATGAGAAGAATACTGTCGTTTTGAAAGTTTGTAACATCAACGTTACGTTCTGACGAAGGTACAAGCATTTTCCTCATTACTGACCCTTTTATTCTTTTGGGGGTGGCTCAGTGGTTAGCACTGCTGCCTCACAGCACAAGGGTCTCATGTTCGATTCCAGCCTCAGGCGACTCTCTGTGTGGAGTTTGCACATTCTCCCCGTGTCTGCATAGGTTTCCTCTGGGTGCTCCGGTTTCCTCCCACAGTCCAAAGATGTGCAGGTCAGGTGAATTGGACATGCTAAATTGCCCATAATGTTAGGTGCATTAGTCAGATGGAAATGGGTCTGGGTGGGTTACACTTCAGAGGGTCGGTGCGGACTAGGGCCGAAGGGCCTGTTTCCGTACTGTAGGGAATCTAATCTAATCTAATCATCTACAAGATGATTAGGGGTTTAGATAGGGTTGACCATGAGAACCTTTTTCCACGTATGGAGTCAGCTATTACGAGGGGGCATAACTTTAAATTAAGGGGTCGTAGGTATAGGACAGATGTTAGGGGTAGATTCTTTACTCAGCGAGTCGTGAGTTCATGGAATGCCCTGCCAGTAGCAGTGGTGGACTCTCCCTCTTTATGGGCATTTAAATGGGCATTGGATAGGCATATGGAGGATAGTGGGCTAGTGTAGGTTAGGTGGGCTTGGATCGGCGTAACATCATGGGCCAAAGGGCCTGTACTGCGCTGTATTTTTCTATGTTCTATGTTCTATGTTCTAATCTAAAGTACCTCATAGAAATTACATAGTAGGGTCATATTAAGAAGAAATAAAAAATATAGTCAGCTACTTAAATCAAGACAGTTCTGATGAGGGAAGCGCTCTTAACACAGGGAGGGACAGGACAGGACAGCTCCATAGGCCTGACCTCGGGTCAATGCCCCCTTCCAGAGAGAGACAGGACAGGACAGCTCCATCAGGCCTGACCTCGGGTCAATGCCCCCTTCCAGAGAGAGACAGGACAGTTCCCTCAGGCCTGACCTAGGGTCAATGACCCTTCCAGGGAGAGACAGGACAGTTCCCTCAGGCCTGACCTAGGGTCAATGCCCCCTTCCAGGCAGAGACAGTACAGCTCCATCAGGCCTGACCTAGGGTCAATGCCCCCTTCCAGAGAGAGACAGGACAGGGCAGCTCCATCAGGCCTGACCTCGGGTCAATGCCCCCTTCCAGAGAGAGAGATAGGACAGTTCCCTCAGGCCTGACCTAGGGTCAATGACCCTTCCAGGGAGAGACAGGACAGTTCCCTCAGGCCTGACCTAGTGTCAATGACCCCTTCCAGGGAGAGACAGGACAGTTCCCTCAGGCCTGACCTAGGGTCAATGACCCTTCCAGGGAGAGACAGGACAGTTCCCTCAGGCCTGACCTAGGGTCAATGACCCTTCCAGGGAAAGACAGTACAGTTCCCTCAGGCCTGACCTTGGGTCAATGCCCCCTTCCAGAGAGAGACAGGACAGTTCCCTCAGGCCTGACCTAGGGTCAATGCCCCCTTCTAGGCAGAGACAGTACAGCTCCCTCAGGCCTGACCTAGGGTCAATGACCCTTCCAGGGAGAGACAGGACAGCTCCCTCAGGCCTACAAAGGTGCAGCAGTTCACCCATAGCATGGGGATGCAGGAGCTCACTCAGTGACTGGACCAGTTTTAAGTCTTTATTTAACAATCTGATGAAAATTGCCAGCATAAACAGCCTGGTGTATAAGCCACGATGTGGTATGTTTCTATGTTGGTTTATTTGGCCAATATAAAATGAATCTCTCGACTCTGCTGGAGTGTGGGATACCTCACCTCGGCAGCTTCACGAAATGGTGGAGCTTATGGCCTCAGGGGCTGTCAATTTGTTGTTTGTGAAATGATTAACGTTCATCCATCTGGGTATTCCAGATTAGATTAGATTAGATTACTTACAGTGTGGAAACAGGCCCTTCGGCCCAACAAGTCCACACCGCCCCGCCGAAGCGCAACCCACCCATACCCCTACATCTACCCCTTATCTAACACTACTGGCAATTTAGCATGGCCAATTCACCTGACCTGCACATCTTTGGACTGTGGGAGGAAACCGGAGCACCCGGAGGAAACCCACGCAGACACAGGGAGAATGTGCAAACTCCACACAGTCAGTCGCCTGAGGCGGGAATTGAACCCGGGTCTCTGGCGCTGTGAGGCAGCAGTGCTAACCACTGTGCCACCGTGATTCTGCTGCGAGGGGGCAACTTCACCATCTCCAAGGTTAAGGGGGTTGTGGGTGGGCACCTCATAGCAGACATTATGGACAGAAACTCTCCCCTGAGCCTAATTTAAGGTGTACTCCCCCGGTGGTAAACAGTGAGCAGCTGGCCATCCTGCAGCAGCTCCCACTGCTGCTGGTGATGTCCGAGCTGGTCATTCTGGCCAGAGACTTCAACTGCCTCATTGATGTGGATGGACAATGTGGACTGGCTAACAGCAAACTGGACTCCATAATTGATTCCTGATGGAAACAGTTAAGCTGCACAATGTTTTCAGCCCTCCTGCAGATGGAGTGCAGCATAGCTACACCGGCTCACAGCCAGGTGGGTCTATCCTCTCAAGGATAGATTTCTTGTTTGTATCTCACGCGTTCTCGGTCAGGTCCACTGATGTCAAGGCAATGTTCTTCTCTGACTGCTGCCTCCTGCTGGCTGACTGTCACCTACAGGGTGACCAGCGGGCTGGCAAGGGAACATCAAAGCTCACCATAAAACTGTTGACCCCAGAACACATAGAGGAGCTCAGAAGAGATTACACAGGGTTGGAGAACCATGAAGTCCCTCTTTGAGTGACCAGCAGGTTGGTGGGAAGCAGTCAAAGGAACATCAAGCAGTTCTTTATCCTCAAAGTGTTCAGCAGGTGAGAGAGAGAGAGGTGGGCAAAACTGTCAAACCTACAGAAACCATGCAGACCCTGCTCCTGCTGCAGACGATGCGGGTTGGTGTCAAGTCAGATCTCCAGGAAGTGAAGAGCCAGCAAGCCTCACTCTTTGCCTCGGAGGTTTCCAAGATTATCTTCCGGTCCAGTATCCGCTCAGTGGAGCAGGATGAGACACGATCGCATTTCTCCTTCCAGAAGGTGCACAGCGGGAGCTCTGTGCTCAGCAACTTGAAGGAGGAAGATGGTTGGTCATGTCATCTCAGGCTGACATCATGAGGATCAGCAGACCCTTTGATGCCAGTCTGTAGGACACAAAGCCCACAGGCAGTGCAGCCTTCTCATCATCCCCGTCCTCTATCATGGAAGTCATGGAACACAGCATTCAGGAGAGGTTGGACCAACTGTTAACTCTGGATGAGCTGATCAAGGCCCTCGAGTCCTTTGAAAAGAATGAAACTCCCAGTAGCAATGGCTTACCAACCAAGCTGCATTCAGCTCTGTGCAATTTGATCAGCCAGGACCTGCTGGAGGTGTATGACAGTGTGCCTCTGGCAGATACCATGTACAAATCCATGAGGAAAGGCAACATCACCATCATCTACAAGCGGAAGGGGGAGAGGGGAGGAAATTAGAAATTAGTGGCCAATTTCATTGCTGAATGTGGATTACAAATTTCTGTCTCAGGACATCGTGAACCAGGTCAGGTCAAGTTTGCTGTCATCCTGACCAAACCTGCGCTGTACCGGGTAGGAAGATGTCTGAAAGACTCACGGATACAATTGCCTACATGCAGGACAGGAGAGTGGACACCTGCCTTTTCAGCTTGGACCAGTAGGAGGCCTTTGACAGGATATTGCACACGTACATGAGTGATGTTCTGTCCAAAATGGGCTTTGGGGAGTATATTTGCAATTGGATCCGACTGCTCTACACCAACATCGTTAGCGCAGTCTCAATCAGTGGGTGGGAATCTGAAGCTTCTCAATCAGATCTGGAATCAGGTAGGGCTACCCACTCACTCCTGCCTTGTTTGTGTGTTGTATAGAGCCCTTTGCTGAACCCATCAGGATGGATGTGAGTCTAAGAGGGGTGACTATTCCAGGCTGCGGAGGCCTGCAGGCTGAAGCCTCCCTGCACATGGACAATGTCACCATTTACTATTCGGATCCATTGTCAGCACGCAGACTCATGAGCATCTGTGACCAGTTCAAACTGGCCTCAGGAGCCAAGATAAATTGAGGCAAGAGTGAGGCCATGTCCTTTGGGAATTGAGCCAACCAATCCTTTATCCCCTTTATCATCAGGATAGATTACCTGAAGGTGCTGGGTATTTGGTTCAGAGTGACTGGGGTATGTGCCAAAACTTGGGAGGAGCTTGTCACCAAAGTGAGGCAGAACCTAGGCAGATGGGAGTGCTCTCCATTATGGGTAAAACCTGGTCATCAGCTGTGAGGTCCTTTCAGTGTTGTTGTATGTGGTGCACATTCGGCCTATTCCCCCGAACCTCCGCCACTGCAGTCACCTGAGCAATCTTTCACTTCATTTGAATTGTGTCCGAGGGACTTTACATATAAAGAACTGGACAAAAAGGGGAAACATACCCTCTCCCTGATGGCCACCTTCAGTATGCAAACACCAAATGTCTCCACATAGTGAGGTACTACCTGTCCTCGGTGTTGCGAAGGATGGGCCTGGTCTCAGTGCTGTGGAATACTCCAAGTTGTTGGAACCCGTGTATCACCTGTCCCTCGTGGGGAAATTTGCGAAGGAAAATGCCTTTGACCACCAGTCCATCAGGAAGTGGTCCACATGTAACATCCTTGAGACCCTGTGGGAAAAGGAGAGGGCAGATCCTGAGCAGACTGTCAATGTCATTTGGTAGAATGCCTCATCATCAGAACTTTCCAACCAGCACCAAGTTTAAAGATAGGATAAATCAGAAACTTGTGGCAAGGTCTTAAATTGGAGGAGGGAAAATAACGACAGTATTAGGGAGGAGTTAGGGAGTGTTAATTGAGAGGAGCTGTTATCAGGCAAGTCCCCATTTGACTTGTAGGAATTGGTTAAAGACTTCCTGTTGAGAGTTCAGGACCGGCATGTTCCAGTAAGGAGGAAGGATAGGGACGGCAACATATCGAACTTTTGGATAACGAGGAACATTATGAATTTAGTCAAAGGCAAAAAGAAGCATATGCAAGGTTTAGGAAGCTAAAATTGGAAAGGATCCATGAGGAATATAAAGAAAGCAGGAAGGAACTCAAAGGGGAAGTTAGTGCAAGAAGGGGAGCCAGGAAATGAAAGGATAAAGGAGGGAACTTGTGCTTGAAGGCAGATCACTTGTGTGAAATTCTAAATGAGTACTTTACATCAGTAATCGCCCAGGAGAAGAATATAGAGGATTGAGAGGTTTTTGCGGAGGATGATAATTGCTCCAGCATTTTGAGATCAAGAAAGAAGTGGTGTTGGATTCCTTGAAGAGCAATAAGATGGATAAATCCCGGGGCCCTCTGGTATCTAGCCCATGTTCTTCAGAGAGGCAAGACAGAAGATGGCTGGTGCAGGGTCAGGCCAGGGTGTAGGGTCAGGATAGGGTTTGGGGCTGGGGCAGGATGTAGGGTCAGGGCAGGGTATGGAGGTCAGGGAAGGGTGTGGGGATCGGGGGCAGGATGTGGGGGTTGGGGGCAGGGTGTGGGGATCAGGGGCAGGATGTGGGGGTCGGGGGCAGGGTGTGGGTGTCTGGGGCAGGGTGTGGGGGTTCGGGGGCAGGGTGTGGGGCTCAGGTGCAGGGTGAGGGGGTGGGGCAGGCTGTGGGAGTCAGGGACAGGGTGTGGGGGTCAGGTGCAGGGTGTGGAGGTCAGGGGCAGGGTGTGGGGGTCAGGGTCAGGGGCAGGGTGTGAGGGGTCAGGGGCAGGGTGTGGGTGTCGAGGCAGGGTATAGGGGTCAGGGCAGGGTGTGGGGCACGGGGCAGGGTGTGGGGGTCGGGGACAGGGTGTGGGGGTCGGGGGCAGGATGTGCAGTTTCGGGGAGGGTGTTGGGGCAGGGTATGGGGGTGGGGCAGAGTGGGGGGTCAGGGAGCAGGGTGTGGAGTCGGGGCATGGTGTGGGGTCGGGGGAGGGTGTGGGGGTCGGGGCAGGGTGTAGGGCCGGGCAGGTTGTGGGAGTCAGGGACAGGGTGTAGGGGTCAGGGGCAGGGTGTGGGGGTTGGGGACAGGGTGTGGGGGTCAGGCAGGGTGCGAGAGTCAGGGGCAGGGTGTGGGGGTCAGGGAGCAGGGTGTGGGGGTTGAGGCAGGGTGTGGGTGTCAGGGGCAGGTGTGGGGTCAGGGCAGGGTGTGGGGGCTGGGGCAGGGAGTGGGGTCAGGGCAGGGTGTGGGTGTCAGGGCAGGATGTGGGTGTCAGGGCAGGGTGTGGGGGCTGGGATAGGGAATGGGTTCAGGGCAGGGTGTGGGTGTCAGGGCGAGGGTGTGGGGGCTTGGACAGGGAATGGGGTCAGGGCAGGGTGTGGGTGTCAGGGCAGGGTGTGGGGGCTGGGACAGGGAGTGGGGTCAGGGCAGGGTGTGGGTGTCAGGGCAGGGTGTGGGTGTCAGGGCAGGATGTGGGTGTCAGGGCAGGGTGTGGGGGCTGGGATAGGGAATGGGTTCAGGGCAGGGTGTGGGTGTCAGGGCGAGGGTGTGGGGGCTTGGACAGGGAATGGGGTCAGGGCAGGGTGTGGGTGTCAGGGCAGGGTGTGGGGGCTGGGACAGGGAGTGGGGTCAGGGCAGGGTGTGGGTGTCAGGGCAGGGTGTGGGTGTCAGGGCAGGGTGTGGGGGCTGGGGCAGGGAGCGGGGGCTGGGGCAGGGTGAGGGGCCTTGGACAGGGAGTGGGGTCAGGGCAGGGTGTGGGGGCCGGGGCAGGGTGAGGGGGCTGGGCAGGGTGTTGGTGTCGGGGGCAGGGTGTGGGGGTCAGGGGGCAGTGTGCTGGATCTGGTCCCTGTAATTTCTGACACTGACCCTGAGCCCGGGTCTGGGCCCAGTTTGAAGCCGATATTGAGTTCCATATAATTATAATGTCTGTGTCTTGGAGTTGTGACTGAAATTGTTTTTGACTGTTAGATGAGTGTCTTATTTAACAATATTAAACAAAATCTGATCTTAATCATTAACTCAATGTTCCAGTATTGACGAGTCTGGAATACATAAACTGTGGATTTTGAAGAAGTTAATTTGAAACAAATTAATCAAGCCAACCAAACTGTACCAATGTAAGTGACATAAAATCCCATTCAAACTCATAATTTTAAAGTCGAACTACGATCAGACCTGAGTGTTTAATTCTGGAATTCTTTAAGCCCACTGACTCACACTCAGTGTCAGGGTTAATGCCAGACCTGGAGAGATGATGGTGCACATTCTACATGTTGTTAAAGTTGAATTTTGAAAATCAAAAGCTTTTTGGTTAGTCTATTAGATAAGTAACATGCATCATATGCTTGATGTTAAACTGATATTCTTTTAAATTATTAAAAATAATGCCAATTATATTTCCACCTGATAATGGCAGAAGCACCAGCCCATCATTCCAGCCCTGTTCCAAACCTGGATAAAAAGGCAGAATTCCAGGAATGAGGTGACAGTAACTGCCCCTGACCACAAGGCAGTGTGGGTCCATCCAGCTCCAGCTACATTGAAGTCAACGGGAATATGCTCCACTGGTTGGAACCATTCCTGATACACAGGGAAATGGTTGTGGTCAGTGAAGGTCATGCTGCAGCTGTACAAAACTCTGGTGTGGCCGCACTTGGAGTATTGTGTACAGTTCTGGTCACTGCATTATAGGAAGAATGTGGAAGCATTGGAAAGGGTTCAGTGGAGGTTTACTGGGATGTTGCCTGGTATGGAGGGAAGGTCTTATGGCGAAAGGCTGAGGGACTTGAGGCTGTTTTTGTTAGAAGGAAGAAGATTGAGAGGTAACTTAATACAGACATATAAGATGATCAGAGGGTGGGATAGGGTGGACAGTGAGAGCCTTTTTCTTGGATGGTGATGGCTAGCATGAGGGAACATAGCTTTAAGTTGAGGGGTGAAAAATATAGGATAGATGTTAGAGGTAGTTCCTTTACTCAGAGAGTAGTCGGTGCGTGGAATGCACCACCTGCAACAGCAGAAGACTTGCCAACTTTATAAGCATTTAAATGGCCATTGGAAAAACATGGAGGAAAACGGAATAATGTCGGATAGATGGGCTTCAGATCGGTTCCACAGGTCGGTGTAACATCGAGGGCCGAGGGGCCTGTACTGCGCTGTAATGTTCTATGTTCTATAATTATCTCAACAAGTTCAACACCACCCAGGACAAGACATGCTGCTTGCTTGGCACTCTCTCCACCAACAGCACCCCCTGGTAACAGTGTGTACCATCTACAAGATGGCCTTCAGCTACTGGCCACAGCTCCTTTGACTACACTTTCCTAATCAGTGAGCTGTATGAACCAGACCTGCAAGGGCATTAGAACACCACAAACTGCAGGTCCCCCTCCAAGGCACTCTCCATCCTGACCTGGAATGAATGTTATTCCTTCACTGTCACTGTATCTAAATCCAAGAACACCCTCCCTGTAAAGACGAGGTGTACCTGTACCAGTCGCACTGCACTAATTCAAGAAGGAAGCTCACAGCCAGCACCTTCCCAAAGGGGAATAGAGTTGGACCCTGCAGTAATACCCACATTGTGGAAATGGATTATAAAATTATCCATGTCCCTGTTCTGCTGTCTCCTCCCCAGCATACCATTGAAAGAACAGATGGGTAGAAAGCATCAGTGGGACAGGAAGGCTGCTATAAACTAGACTCACAGTAACAAACACACAACTCATGATGCAATTTTTATTCTTGGCTGAGAAACTAAGTCAGTACAGTCCTCATTGGCTGTGATCGCAACTACAAGCAGATGGAAGCACTACATCCACTCCCAGACAGGATCCGTGGAGCAGCGATAGATTCTTTTAGTTGCAGCAGGGATGCACCAGTTTGTAGGAGCAAAGGAAAGTCAGTTTCAAGTTGCAAGACGCATCGTTCCAGTAAAGTGAATTGTCTGAAGGAAAGAAAGAAGAGTTCAGTAAATAAGACAGCTATTTCTGTGATTGATTCGGTTTCTGTTATCGGGAGCACCAATGATCTTGTTCTTATTTACGATATTTGTCATAATGTTAAATTTGTTGGGTCAGCCACAATGAGAAAAATAAATTATATGAAGCTTGTTCTACTGAAAGATCAATTGGTTTGATGATGGCTTCACTATTCTCTGAAGGGATGAGTGTTTGGATTAAATATTGTGAGGGTTGTTACTGTATCTGGCTGAAGTTCTGATTTAACACAGACACAGTGTGTAATGATTGTAATGAGGTCAGCCAGGTGGACTTAATAGAATAAGAGTTCACTGATTGGGCTGTTATTCTGGATCAGATGTTCTCAGGGAAATGCACGACAGAAATGTGGAGGTTGTTTCGGAAGCATCTGCTGATACTGCTGGACAGGGTTTGTCCCACTGAGGCAAGGAAGGGATGCTAGGGTGAAGGAACCTTGGGTGACAAGGGATGTGGAACATCTAGTCAGGAGGAAGAAGGAAGCTTACTTAAGATTGAGGAGGCAAGGATCAGACAGGGCTTTAGGAGGGTTACACGGTAGCCAGGAAGGAACTGAATGATGGAGTTAGGAGAGCGAGAAGAGGGCAAGAAAAAGCTTTAATGGGTAGGATTAAGGAAAACCATAAGTCGATCTGCACTTACGTGAGGAATAAGAGGATAGCCAGAGTGAGGGGAGGGCTGATCAGGAATAGTGGAGGGAACTTGCACCTGGAGTCAGAAGAAGTAGAGGAGGTCCTAAATGAATCATTGGCTTCAGGATTCACGACTGAGAGGGACCTTGATGTTTCTGAGGATAGCATGAAACAGACTGATATGGTAGAACAGGTTGATATTAGGAAGGAGGATGTGCTGAAAATTTTGAAAAACATAAGAATAGATAAGTCCCCTGGGCCAGACAAGATATACCCTGGGTTTCTATAACAAGCGAGGGAAGAGATTGCTGCACCTTTGGCGATGATCTTTGCTTCCTTACTGTCCACTGTTGTACCAGATGATTGGAGGCTCAAAAATGGCATTCCCTTGTTCAAGAAAGGGAATAGGGAGAACCCTGGGAATTACAGAACAGTCAGTCTTACATCAGCGATGGGCAAAGTATTGGAGAGGATTCTGAGAGACAGGATTTATGATTACTTGGAAAACCATAGTTTGATTGGAAATAGTCAGCATGGCTTTGTGAAGGGCAGGTCATGCCTCATAAACCTTACTGAATTCTTTGAGGATGTAACAAAACACATTGATGAAGGTACAGCAATGTGTGTGCTGTACATGGATTTTAGCAAGGCATTTGATAAAGCTCCCCATGGTAGGCTCATTCAGAAAGTAAGGAGGCATGGGATACATGGATATAGAATGGGCTGGCCCATAGAAGACAGAGTGTGGTGGTAGATGGAAAGTATTCAGCCTGGAGCTCGGTGACCAGTAGTGTTCTGCAGGGATCTGTCATTGGACCTCTGCTCTTTGTGATTTTTATAAATGACTTAGATGAGGAAGTGGAATGGTGGGTTAGTAAGTTTCTCAAGACACAACTATTGATGGAGTGGTGGATAGTGCAAAGGGGTGTTGTAGGCCACAACAGGATGGTGACAGGATGCAGAACTGGGCTGAGAAGTGGCAGATGGAGTTCAAACTGGAAAAGTGTGAAGTGGTTCATTTTGGAAGGTTGAATTTGATTGCAGATCACAGGGTTAAAGGCAGGATTCTTGGTAGTGTGGAGGAACAGAGGGATCTTAGGGTCCATGTCCATAGATCCCTCAAAGTTGCCATCGAAGTTGATAGGTTTGTTAAGAAGGCGTATGGTGTGTTGGCTTTCATTCACAGAAGGATTGAGTTGAAGAGCTGTGAGGTTATGTTGCAGTTCTAATGAACTCTGGTTAGACCACACTTGGAAAGCTGTGTTCAGTTCTGTTCACCTCATTATAGGAAAGATGTGGAAGCTTTTGAGAGGGTGCAGAGATGATTCACCAGGATGCTGCCTGGACTGGAGGGCATGTCTTATGAAGAAAGGTTGAGGGAACCAGGGCTTTTCTCATTGGAATGAAGAAGGATGAGAGGTGACATAACAGGGGTGTACAAGATATTGAGAGGCACAGATAAAGTGGATAGCCAGAGACATTTTCCCATGGTGGAAATGTCTATCATGATGGGGCATAACTTTAAGGTAATTGGAGGACAGATCTCAGAGGTAGGTTCTTTCCACAGAGAGTGGTGAGTGCATAGAATGCACTGCCAGCGGTGGTAGTAGAGTCAGATACATTAGGGACACTTAAGTGACTCAAAAGGCTTTTACCGAAAAGTCAGTTCTCCTGCTCTCGGATGCTGCCTGACCTGCAGCACCACACTCTCAACAGAGAAGATGGTACAATGAAGGTTATTCTGATCTTAGAGTAGGACAAAGGGCTGGCACAACATTGAGGGCTGAAGGGCCTGTATTGTGCTGCACTGTTTTCTGTTCCATGCTCTTGGATCAAGCAGGGAGCCCTGGCTGACAGGTAAGAACAGGAGTGTCAGATGTCCTGTATACTCTGAGAGCTGACTTTGAGGGAGCTGGATCAATATTAAGGTCTCTCCAGCTGGAAATAATAGGTGACTTGGTGATGGGGATACCAGCCTCTGTGGAATTATTCCAGAGTGCACGGGGGGTGTGGTCACCTTTTGTCAATAAGCCACAAGGTTATGCCCAAAACATTGATTTTCCTGCTCCTTGGATGCTGCCTGACCTGCTGTGCTTTTCCAGCACCACTCTAATCTAAACTGTGGTTTCCAGCATCTGCAGTCCTCACTTTCGCCACAAGGTTATGCTCTTTAAATGTCAGACGGTTCATTAAACGACATTAATGCTGCAAGGAAATAGCTTCTATGATCAACCTGAACAGATTGGTCTGAAGTCAAAGTTTACTAAAGTTTAACTTTCCAGAGAAAACAAGCAATTATCTTACTGAGTGGAAGATAAATCACTGAAGGTAGGACAGTGTCAAGGTTTGATCACACTGGCTGCTGTCGAGGAAATGGAGTATAAGGGAATGAGCCCCGGGGCGATGGTGAGCTTGTTCAGGAAAGAGGTTGTCTGATCACCGGCTGGAGGTGAAAATTGAGCAGGCTGACCACATGTTACAGTCTGATCCTTGGACAGGTCCATGGTTTTTGGGTCACTTGCGATTCTAAGTACAAGAGTAAGCTTGTGAAGTAATCCTATTCAGACTTCGACTTGTAGTGTGCTTTTCATCAATAAAGGACAATTGAGTCTATCTCATTGTAGATAGACAGAGTAAACCAGGCAGACTATGATAGGTAGGAATAAGAACAGACAAGGTGTAGAGTTTGTAAATATCCTGGGAGACTTCCTAATTTTACTCTGGACTGAAATCTCCTGTGTACGTGGACAGCAAAGACTCACCACAGGGCTAAACAGTCTCAAGGAACATACCAAAGACTTCAGGTAATAGGAATAGTCAGTGGGATTTCAGTGTAGAATAATCTACCTTTCTATCACACTGCAATGCATTGACTTACTTAAGAAAGCGTGCACACAGTTCTCCTTTCGATTTTTATGACTGGGTTCATCTTTAGCCCAAAACATAAAATCTGATGCAGATCCATCATTCCATAGGAAAGTCCCCTCCTATGAAAGTAAAATCAGATCATGTAAAAATATGTAACTTTCTCACCTTAATAATATGATGCAATAACAGGAGCAACATTACCTTGTGGATGTCACTCAGACCGATCCAAGTTGGGACATCATTATTTTGGGAGTTACGTATCATTCCTGCAAGAACATTATTCTGCTCCATCCAGTGCAGGGAAGCAAGATGGCCGCCTGGAGCCAGGTTTCGGCAGTGCAGCTTGGGAGTAAATTACAAAGTCAATTTGTCACTTGTTAACGTTTTTATAAAAGCTATTAGAATGAGACAATGCACTAGGTTCTAAATTGCAACTCTTATGAAGACAATAAAACTACAACCCCATGATTGCGTGGACACAAGGACCTGATATGGGCTGACTCCAAACTTCAGTGAATGGTGCCACACTGAGGCTGAGGATTTGGGAACAATCTCATTGTGGCTTCAACCCATCAGATAGAAATGTCAGCAGCTTCTGTGTAACAGCTGATATTGGGCTGGGCTTGTGCTCGAACGCTCTGTCTGTGACATTGTGTTTCCTGTTCTCCCCAAGTTTATCCACACACAGCTGTCAATCTAAATGTGGACAGTCACTGCAGTCCATGTCACTGTGCAGTGACCACATTGACAGCAACACATTTCTCACGATGACAGACCACAGCACATCGATGCTTGTCAACTTTAGATCGTATTCTCAGGAGAACATGTGACTCAGTGATGGGTTCTTAGGAATTTAACAGGTTGTTGCTGTGGGGATTGTAAAGTTACACAATGCGTGATTCAGATTCAAGCTCAAATGCACAGACAATGGATGATGGAGAAGGGCAGAATCTTGTCAGGGCCTGAACCACATGGGATATGGTGAGAAATGTGGCAGAAACATGTGAGAGGTCCAGCAACTTTAAACAAATTACTCAACAATGAAGTGAGATTCTCACTGGGTTGGAGTAAGTTGCCTGTGTTATGGACTAGGCCAGACCCCCTCAAAGTATTTTAAGCAGGTAGCCCAGACCTTAACATTGCCAGTTGTTTTAAGCAGGTCTACGTGGATATTCCAGGAATGATGGGGCTGGCCCAACCACTCAGTTTTAAACAAAACAGAATTTATTTACAGATTACTGAATGAAACATGAACAAAAGAGAACCAGATTTCAAATAACATAATCCATCTGCAAACCCAATCAGCTCCATGGCAACATAATAATGCTGTTCCAAATACTGTTCCCTTAAACACCCCATTGGCAAAACAGGCAAGGCAAACACAGGTTCCGACAGGAGAGAGATGTCAGAGAGAGAGGGTCAGCATGGAGCTGTGTCTTTGACCAGCAGCTTCAGACAGACAGCTTGCTCAAACCAAACCAAACCAGACCCTGTACTGGGAGAACTGGCCACTCCCCTTTCATTGTACAACTGTTTTAGAAGAAATACTTGAAAGACTTCTCAAATAGATATTTCCGGTCATATCAGAACCTCTGCCTTTATGACCCCTTTTGAAATAAACCAAGGACAATATAATCTTGTTAAAGGAGCAGCATTGTCACACCTCCTGCCCCTAAAATAAAATCCGTCAATATTCGAAGATGGCTTCATTTTAAAACCCCTTAATATTAAATTGTTAGTACACTACAATACGCAGATACATTACATTGACGATCAACATGCAAGCATGCACTACTACATTCCATTTCAGTCTGTTTGCTCCTGTCACCGAATGTCTCTGTTTCTCCTCCAACCCATCGGCAATCACGTTTTCCTGTCCTGACACATGCACCATTTTCAAATTGAACGGCTGTAACAACAAGCTCCATCTAAGCAATCTGGAATTTTTGTCCTTAAATTTCGCCACAAACGTCAGTGGGTTCTGATCAGTGTATATGATTGTCTCAGATACATTACTGGTAACATAACAATCTGAGCTGAGATGACACCTTTTGTTAGAAAACCTGAAGCTATCTTGAGAATGTGACTTGAAAGGAATTCTGGGATTTACAAACTCAATGACCAAAACTAACAAACCCATTCGAAAAGATGAGAGACTTCATCTGAGTTTGTTTAAAGTATTTCAGCTGCATGGCACTGTAATCTTTTGCTGTAAAATCTGTGTCTCATGGTCCTGCTTCACAACCACCGATGAAGGAGCAGCGCTTCGAAAGCTAGTGCTTCCAAATAAACCTGTTGGACCATAACCTGGTGTTGTGCAATTTTTAACTTGGTGATATAAACTTTCAAATGTTGTAACGCCAACATCAAGTTCAGAGTTCCCTTCTCAACTTTGAATATTTCTACTGAAGAATGTTCAATTTCCTTGATAAATAACTGATAGATCTTTCTGTCTTCTCGTTGTCTTCCTGTAAGAGCACAGCATCAACACCCATTTCACTCACATCGATACTCATCTTGAATGGTTTTGTGTAATTTGGTGCGGCTCACACTGAGGCAGTGGTTAACACAGCTTTAAGACTGTCAAATGCCTTCTGACAGTTTGCTGTCCACTGAAACTTCTTGACTTTCTTTAGCAGTTCAGAGAGTGGAGCAGCCACACTGCTAAAATTCGGCATGGATAGCCGATAAAATCCACTCAATCCCAAGAATTGTAGTACTGTTTTTTTGTTGATTTATGAACCAGCTCATAATCATCAGCCATTTCAGCTGCTCATCATGCCGTTTTAACTCTCTGCTCTTCCACATGAGTTCTCACAAACTCAGAAAGTGAATTTCTGAATTCCTCCAAAATAATTGATTCTCAAAAAGCATCATAGGTCGATAAGGGCATTAAAAATAGAGCAAACCTGTGAAAATTACTTTGTTTGATCCTTTCAAACTCAATGTAGGTTTCACCAGGATCTTTCCTTAGATTCCTGAAATGCTGTCAGTGGGCTTGTGACACAAGCTTATATGCTCTTACAGTGTCTATCTTCACCTCCTCATATGCCCGAGATACCTCCCCTGATAGTGATGCAAAGCCCTCATGAGCTCTACCTGCAAGTTTTGTTTGGATCAACATAACCCACTTGGTCACTGGCCACTTCATTTCTTTAGCCACCTTCTCAAATGAGATGAAAAAGGCTCTTACATCCTTCTCATCAAATTTAGGCAATGTTTGAATATATTTAATCAGATCCCGAACAGGCCTTTGGTTATCATGGGTTTGCTCATCCTCACACTCTTCCTGACTAATCTGACCCTCAGCCTTCATCTCCATCCTTTACAGCTGACTTTCCTGTCCAAGTGCCAATTTATGAAGTTCAAATTCCCTCTCTTTCTTCCTTTCCTCCCTCTCCTTTTCTCTCTCTTCTCTCTCTTTTTTTTGTTCTGATTAAGTGATTTGTTATTTGTCTTTTGCCTTTAACTCAAGTTGTTTCATTTTCAGTTGAATTGTAGTCATCTCCAAAGATGGTGTTTCCTGCAAATTTAAATGCTGAGCTGTTGATGTAATTATCTTTCCTTTCCTCATGTAAGGAGGCAGCTCCAACTCCAGCTTGACTGCTAATCCCAGCAGCTTTTCCGTTTCCACCTTTTGTAAAACCCCCAAAAGTCACTTCTTCCACCCCCAGAAAACTCTGAGTGACGGTAAGCACCATTACTGCACCAAGCACTCTTTAAACCAACCGAATTCAACACTTGGAACAAAAGACACTGACACGTAGCACTTGCTTCCTATGAGTCCAGTAACCCGAATCCCAAATTGGAACAATAGAATAAATCCTGCAAAGCGCCCCCAATCTGTTATGGACCAGGCCAGACGCCCTCAAAACATTTCAAGCAGGTAACCCAGACCCTAACGTTGCTGGTTGTATTAAGCAGGTCTATGTGGATATTCCAAGAGTGATGGGGCTCAGTTTTAAATAAAACAGAACTTATTTACACGAGTGAGTGAAATACGAACAGAAGAGAACAAAATTTCAAATAACATAATCCATCTGAAAACCCAATCGACTCTATTGCAACTTAATAATGTTGTTCCAAATATTTGCAATATCCCTTAAGCATCCTGTTGGCAAAACAGGTAAGTCAAACACAGGTTCTGACAGGAGAGAGATGTCAGAGAGAGAGAGAGGGTCAGCATGGAGCTTTTTCTTTGACCAGCAGCTTCAGACAGACAGCTTGCTCAAACCAAACCAAACCAGACCCTGAACTGGGAGAACTGGCCACTTCCCTTTCATTGTACAACTGTTTTAAAAGAAATACTTAAACAACTTCTCAAATAGATATTTCCAGGCATATCGGAACCTCTGCCTTTATGACCCCTTTTGAAAAAAGCCAAGGAGAATACAATCTTGTTAAAGGAGCAGCATTGTCTCACTTATTAAGGAGGACTAACCCTTGTTAAGTGCACATCTTGCCTAATTGACCTGCAGCGTCCCATCCTACCACTGGCCAGGAGTAGACAAGATGCTGAAAATTCAGAACACGGAGAGCGAGTAACTGGCGACTTCAATTCACTGCTTGCTCCGTTAGGACCTTCACATTGGACATCTCGCTCAAATATCTCTTGGCATCTTCCATGGGCACTAGCAAATGTTCCCATGTCTACAAGTACTAGTATCTGACGTGTCTGTGTCCAAAATCCTTCATGGTACAGCTCCAATCCCATTACATTGTGCTTCTGCCTTTCAATGCTGCACCCCAGCAACACACTGACATCTACCATTGTAATGCTGCAGCAAAGACATTGTGTGCTCAGGGACACACACCAGCTGCTGGACTGCACCAGGCTGCATCTTCAGCCTGTTGGCTCTCTGTCTGAGTGCTCACTCACTGACCCTAATTGGATGGAAACAGACAAACAGAGAAGATTGATGCAGGGATTGGCCATTTGGGCCTTTGAATGTCCACTGCCGTTCGATGTAAGGACCATTCAGGGAGGTTTCTTGACACAATTTGTGACCAGTCCAACCAGGAAAGGGGTGATACTGGACCTGGTATTCGGAAATAGTCCAGCCAGGTGAGCGAAGTTTCAGTGGGGGAGCATTTCGGGAATAGTGACCATAATACTGTGTGTTTTAAGATATTCATGGATAGGAATAACAGCAGTCCTCAGGTGAAGCTGTTAAATTGGGGGAAGTGAACTACAACATCAGTAGGCAGGAACTGGAGAATGTGGATTAGAGGCAGCTGTTTGAGGGTAAATGTACATCGGATACGTGGGAGTATTTGAAATGTCAGTTGTTAAGAGTTCCGGAGTAGCATATTCCTGGAAGAATAAAGGATAAGTACAACACGTTACATGAACCTTGGATGACCAGGGACGTTATGACCTTGGTCAAAAAGTAAAAGGAAGCGTATGTATGGGAACTGAGGAAGTCCTTGAAGTATAGAAGGAAAATAGGCAAGAACTTGAACCAGGAATTAGAAGGGCGAAAAGGAGTCATGAAAAGGCATTCACAAACAGGATTAAGGAGAAGATATGGCTTTTTGTACATATATAAAAAGCAAGAGGGTAGTAACCAGGGAAAGGGTTGGCCCACTCAGGGACACAGGAAGGGATCTACTTGTGGAGCCAGAAGAGGTAGGTCCAGTCCGAAATGAATATTTTGTGTCAGTATTCACCAAAGAGATGGAATTGGTGGAGGATGATCTTATGGAAGGGAGTGTTGAGTTTCTCAGCCAAGTTACTGTTAAAAAGGAAGTTGTATTATGCTTCTTAAAAAGTATTAAGTAGATGAGCCCCTGAGTCCTGATAGAATCTATTCCAGAATGTTGAGGGAGACAAGAGAACAAATCACTGGAGTGTTGACAGACATCTTTGTATCCTCTTTGACCCCAATGAGGTCCCAGAGGACTGGAGAATAGCCAATTTTATTCCATTGTTCAAGAAGGATAACAGGGATAATCCAAGAAATTACTGTCCTGTGAGTTTCACCTCAGTGGTAGGGTAGTGGTGGAAGGATGCTTTCTGGAATGGTGGGCTGAGATTGTAGTGTTCTACAGGGATCATTGCTGGGACCTCTGCTGTTCATGAGGTGCATACATTATTTGGAGGAAAACGTAGCTGGTCTAATGGGTAGGTTTGTAGGCCATACGAAGATTGGTGGAATTGCAGAAAGTGAGGCGGATTGTCAGAGGAAATAGCAGGTGTTAGATCAATTGGAGACATGGGCAGAAAAGTGGCAGATGGCGTTTAATCCAGAAAATTGTGAGATGATGCATTTTGGAAAGCTAAGAGCAAATGGAAATTAAACAGTGAATGGCAGAACCTTTAAGAGGATGATTATGCAGAGGGATCTGGGTGTGCGGGGGCCACATATCACTGAAAGTGGCCGAGGAGGTAGATAAGGTAGTATGAAAGGCTTGTGCCATGCATGCCTTCATTGGAAGGGGCATTGAGTATAAGGATAGAGAAGTTATGCTGCAGCTTTTTAAAATTTTAGTTAGGCCACACTTGGAGTATTGCATACAGTCCTGGTCACCACACTACCAGAAGGATGTGGACGCTTTGGAGAGGGCATAGAAAAAGTTTACCAGGATGTTGCAAAGGTATCGTGGATTTTAGCTTTGAAGAAAAGTTGGATCGACTGGGTTTGTTTTCACTCGAACACAGGAAGTTGAGGGGTGACCCGATAAAAGTTTGTAAGATTGTTAACAATGTGGATAGAGTGGAAAGTATGAAGCTTTTCCCAGGGTGAAGGGGTCAGTTACTGGATGACACATGTTCAAGGTGCAAGGGGGAGGGAGATTTAAAAGAGATGTGTGAGGCAGGTTTTTCACACCAAGAGTGGTGAGTGCCTGGCTCACGTTGCCAGAGGAGGTGGTGGAAGTAGACACAATAGCTGTATTCAAGAAACACCTGAATGAATCCATGAACGGGAAGGGAATAGAGGGATACAGATCCTGTTAGTGAGGGCAGTTTTAGTACGGAAGGACAAAATGTGCCAGCACAGGCTTGAAGGGCCGAAGAACCTGTTCCTGTGCTGTATTGTTCTTTGGTCTTTGATGTACAGTGAGAGTATGAGCCTTGGTGGGAGGTGGATACATGGGTTGAGAATGTGTGAGGTACATGAGAGAAGATGATGGCACTTACCCTGGCAGGGTGGAGAAGACCATTGCCCTCTCTCCTACACTGCTGGGCATTCCTCCAGATGGCAGAGAGTCCACTGACCTGGCTGGCAACATTGGAGTGGGCTGGCAGGGTACGGGATCATAGTTTCCACTGCCAGTGCTGGGGGTAGTTAACATCCCAACTCTGCACCTTCCCACCACCAGGAACTCCAGGTCCCTGTCTGCAAAGGGGAGGTGCCAGATTTCCCTTTTCTGCCCTGCCCCAGGACAAGAGATCTCACTGAGCTTCAAAGAGGGAAACCCTCCATGAGACTCAATGAAACTGACCCTTAGCTAATAAACATAAGATTCAGCCTGAGGGGATTGCAGATTGAAAATGAATGTTGGAAATAGAAGGAAATTTATTCCCTCAGAATGAGGACTCTGCGCTGGAATCCATTACAATTTATTGCATTTAATTTGTACTCGTATCCAGAATTCAGGAGAATGCAACCTTCAGGGTACACTCAGTTTTAAGGATGCTACAATTGACAGTTTCTAAATGTTCAAAACATTAATTCTGTCCAGTATTAGGAGAGGGGCATGTTGTTAGATTTTCAATCAGTCACTCAGAATAATGTGAGGCTCACTGAAGGAGTTTGAAGGTTGGTTAGAAAAGATGGGGAACATGGGAGACAGTCAGTAACTGAAGCCAACTCTATTTTAGCAATGCTGCAACTGTGTGCACTGCAGGAAGGCAGCTGAATACACAGAATCTGTGTCGGGGACTCGATTCGAGTTGGATCATTCTGTGCTATTCCACCAAACTCAGGGAGAAGTTCAGGAATTAACAGGCAGCTCAGTGTTTGATTCAGGAGAAATCCTGGGGAATGAGAAAGTTGCTGATTCTGTGTTAGAGGCTGGGGTCCGGCCTCAGAACAAGCCCATGAGCATGAATACTTCAGTTCAGCTGAGAGCGAGGGGATTGAAAAGCTCACAAGCGGTGTTTACTAGATGGAGCTGAGGAAGATTGGTTCTGGGGGTGGAGTGTGTGGAATCCCAGGGTTAGACTAGCTTGGTGATCTTGGGTATCGCTGAGAGCTGGGGTTATGCTGAAACTGAGTATTGGAGTGCAGGTTGGGAGTCTCAGGGAGCTTCCCCCCAGGAAAGGAGGGGAGAGTCAACCAGAACGGGTGCATTCCAGGACTGAGACGAGAGAGAGGAAAATAAGGCCACATCCCCTCCTCATTAATGCAATGTAAAATGATATATGAGAGTTTAAAATTGAGTCCTAAGATATCCTATTTCATTGCTGTGGATTGGTTTACTGTAATTTGTTAATTATCCTGGGAGAGATATGTACAGGCAATAATCTTTCTATTACCTATGCCTAAGTATTTTCCCATTATAAAATTTGACTCAAAGTGTGGACAGGAAATGCAATGCATATGTACAGATTTATTATCTGAGATTGTTATTCAATCTATCATAATTATAATAATTTCAAAAACAATGCGAAAAGTGAAATAACATGGAAATCCAAACCACTAAAAGCTCTAAATACATTCTCCCACTTCATTTACCTGCTACAGCTCCAGTGGAAGGTACAACATTTAAATACAAATCCAAACATAGAACAGAACAATATAGCACAGGAAATGGCCCTTCAGCCCACCATTTCTGTGATGACCACGATGTCGTTCTAGACTCCTCCCATCTGCATGCATTTAGGAGGTTTCCTCTATTCTCTGCCTGGTCATGTGTCTGTCTAAATAGCTTGAAGACGTATCAGCATCTATGACTTCCCTTGACAGTGTGTTCCAGGTGCCGACTGCCCTCTGTATAAAAAAACTTGCCTTGCACATATCCTTTAAACTTTCCCGCTTCGCCTGAAATCTATGCCACCCAATATTTGACATTTTCACACTGAGAGATAGCTTCCGACTATCCTCCATATCCATATCTCTCATAATTTTAGATCCTTCTGCCAGGTCACCTCTCAGCCTCTGATGCTCTCCTGAAAACAATCCAAGTTTGTCTTACCTCTCCTTACATTCCAATGCAGTAATATCCTGATAAATGTCTTTTGCACTTTTTCCAAAGTCTTCACATCCTTCCTATTGTGTGGCAACCAGAACTGCACACTATAGTTCAAATGAGGCCTAACTGAAGTTTTATTCAGCTGCAAAGTGACTTGCCCAGTTTTATCCCCAGTACCCCCACAGATGAAGATAAGCAGACTGTAACCCTTCTTTACCACCTTACCCACTTGTCACAGAGTCATACAGCATGGGAACAGAGCCTTCAGTTCAACTCGTCTGTGCCGAGCAGACATCCCCATCTGACAGAGTCCCATTTGTCAGCACTTGGCCCATATCCCTCTGAACCCTTCCTATTTATATGCCATCCAAATGCTTTTTAAGTCTTCTCATTGCACACATCTCCACCAGTTCCTATGGCAGCTCGTTCCATACACGCACAATGCTTCCCCTTCAGGTCCTTTTTAAATCAATCCCTCCCACCTTAATCGTATGCCCTCTCCTTTTGGACTTCTCAACCCCAAGGAAAAACAGCTTGGGTATTCACCCTCTCCATAGTCCTCATGATTTTATAAATGTCCATAATGTCACCCCTCAGCATCCAATGCTCCGGGGTTTTGAGGAAATCCTGTTGAGCAGGTTGGAGACTCCCCAGCAATATCTATTCCTCTCAGCATTTTAATAGCAAACAGACTTCCTTTCTCAGAGTTACCTTCATAACTGAAAGACATTTAGTTCCTTGAATCACCTTTCTGTCTCTGGAATGCAATTATCTTTAAATTATGGGACCGACTTCAAAGTTGAGCATAATACAAGTTGGTTCTGATATAACACGGTGGTTTCATTCTCATGTTGTAAGAAAATTGCGCAACAGCCGCAATATTTAAACTAATGGGGCTGCAATCGCGTTATACCCAATACAGGGAAGGAAAGTTCACATTCTACAAATAACGGCCCAAATTCTTCAATCGTATTAAAGCTAGTTCACATTGGAGAAACACATGTTTTAGTGGGACAGATTGCAGAACATTTAGCAGAACACCGAATATTAATGAGCATCATTACAATAATACATGGGTAAAGTCACAGTATAATCGACTGGAATACAGAAAATCATTTTGACAAGAAGTATCCAAAGAAGAAAATTCTGAAGTTAAAATTCTTACAGGACAATCTTAAAACTTGGTTCATACAATTCATACAAAACATTTTTCATTTATGGCAAAATTATTTTGTTAAGGGACCCCGGATCTGGCAGATGACACAACTCCTTGCCCTCACCATTTAATTTAGAATATTTTGGAGTTCACGTTACCCAGGTAATGTAACACATGGCTTCAGAAATGTCCAGAAATATACAAAAACTTTCTTTCATTTTGTGTTCAGTCGTTTCATAAACACTGAGGAACAACCCCAATACCTTACAATGGAGATTCCAAGGACATACCTCAGCATCAATCCAAGACATTTTCTCAGGAACAAACTTGTAGCAATAACCAAAATAAATGAAGTCATCAGAACAACGCCCTTTGGCCAGGGGACTACATTTCTCAAGGTTCTGATCCGAATGTGGTGAATGATGTGTAGGCAGATGATCAGCTGCAAATTATAACAAGCTGCAATAAACACATCATTCATAGTTCCTTTCCCCTTCATGCATCTAGGAACTAGTGAACACATGGTCAATGGGGCCTGCCTCAGAGTGAGACTTCCCACCTGACTGCAATAACCTTCACACACACTATGTTTGTTTATTTGGAAATACAGAGGAAGTGCAGCACAGAAACAAGCTGCTTGGTCCAGTTAGTCAAAGACAGTGTTTATTTCCTACAGAGGTCTCCTACCATTCTGATCACTTCCTCCAACACTACCACCAATCACTTCATTCCCTTTGGCTTGTCTACATTCCCCCCAATGGGGCTGTACAGTCTGCCTCTGGTACACCGTGTAATGGCAAGGTTCACATTCTCAACACTCTGGAGGAGGCCATTCTCATGAATTCCTCAATCAATTTGTTAGTGATGAGGTTATATTTTATAAATCCACTTAAAATAATATCAACTTTATTCCAAATGTTCACCCATCATTTGCCTTCATGGTTAATCTCAGGCTGTCCCCTTACTCAACATTTCTAATTCTGAGGTGACACGGTCAATGGCAGAACTGGATAAATGCCCCAGCTCCCACTGATGCCATCATTACACTTATTCCCATGTCACATTCTGTACGGAGTCTGTTCCATTCGGTTTCTCTGTCTGTCCTGTTCTGATGATGCCATGGTCAACGCCAATGTTTCTGATATCTCTCCTGTTTCTTCCCAAAATGAGAGCTCACTCCACAGTGAGTCCCTTCAACTGTCCCATTTCCCACACCTCCCCAATTCCTTCTGTTCCTTCCAAGAATCATGTTAGAGTTTGCCTTTCCCTTATCCTCTCAGACTTCCATATTGTTCACATTATCACCTCATATTTCTGCCACTTCATTCATTCCCATCCCCATTCAGAATTGCAAGACTCTGGTCAGTTCTTCAAACACTTGTCACTTGGCCACCATCAGTATTTATGAGGCCTCATTTTCCACCTTCTCACAGATAGTGCTCTTCCTCCAGTGTGGTGGGGGAGGGGGGCGGTGCAATCCTGAGACATAAACTGAGCGCAAGAGATCTTTAATTCTTAAAAAAGGGACTGAGGGAGCTTCTTAAAAATGGCAGTGTATTGGAAATGAGGGGGAGAATAGGATTGGACTGGGTGAATATTAATGACTATGGGGAGTGAGCAGGATAGTGGGGTTTGATTGATTTGGATATTAAATGACACGGGGAGTCAGCACAGCAGGAGATAACTGAATGAGATACGTTTGAGGAGGAAATGTGAGAATAGGATCAGATTGAGTGGGTCAGTAATGGGTCTCTGTGGGTGAGAATAGAAAGGGATTAGTCTGTGGGAGTCTATTAAAGCATTTGAGTGGTGAGCAGGAGAGTAGGTTTGGACTGAGTGGAAAATGAATTCATGGAGAGGGAGTAGGAAAGTGGGATGAGAGTGGGAATAGCAGGAATGTGGGATCAGACTAAGAGAAAAAGCTGGGCTGGGCATTGCCATGTGCCCTGGGCACAGGCAGGCAGGAGGGGGAGGGGCAGTAAAATCAGGTGGGATGGTGAAGCATGCTGTGCCCATATGGGGAGTGGGCAGACAGTGAATGTGGAATGTGTAGAATATCAAACACGTGTCAATGGTTCGGTCATTGCTCACTTTCAGAGATTCCTCAGGTACCATCTCTGTCTGTTTTCTCTCATTCACACAACAGGACATCCATTAACCCCTCAGTTCACAGCATTAACCTGTCCTCACACACAATGTTAGGTTGACCCTACCTGCAACATCACTGACCATCAATGTACTCAGCACCAATCCCATCAGCAGCATCATGTCTGCAGTGAAGTTCCTTTCCCCTCACCTGAAACACAACAAACATGATTCAACCTCAGTGTCCAGGTTTCACAGTTAAGATGGGGCTCTCCTGCTCCTCTCCTTACCTCTCCCTCTCCCTCTCCGTCTCTCTCTCTCTCTCTCTCTCCCCGTGTCTGGAGTGATAAGGTGTCAAGTCTTACTGTCAATATATCCAGTAGACTGTGAAGAAGGAAGGAACCGTTGAAATCAGATCCAATTGACTCCAGAATCAATGATGTCCAAATTCCTGCTGACCAATCAGAGACTGACAGCTCAGCACAGAAGGGATTGGAAACCATGAGAATGTTCCTGGAGTTACACATTAAATTGTACAACGTGGCACTGGAACAGCTCAGTGAGAAAGGAAACTGTACTCATCGTTCCTGACCCCTGTAATCAGGCTGGAAGTGAATGTATTTCTAAGCTCAGGAATTAATGAATGTTTTTAATCAGAATATTTACAATGTCATCACATTTAGCTTGCACCAAACACCCGAGTCGAAGAGTGTGCTGCTGGAAAAGCACAGCTGGGCAGGCAGCATCCGAGGAGCAGGAGAGTTGATGCTTCGAGCATAAACTCTTCATCAGAAATAAGGGGGTGGCTCAAGGATACTGAGAGTCCTATCCCTCATTCCCAATTCCTGGGTCTCCGCTGCATCTATTCCCAGGAGGACCAATTACACCATAGTACATCCCAGATAGCCTCCTTCTTCAAAGACCATGATTTCCCCTCCCACGTGGTCGACAATACCCTCCAGTGCATCACATCCACTTCCCACACCTCTGCCCTTGAACCCCATCCCTCCCATCTCAATAAGGACAGAAACCCCCCGGATCTCATCTTTCACCCCACCAACCTCCAGATACATCGCATCATCCCCCACAACTTCTGCCAACTACAAACTGACCCTCCATCAGGAATATATTTCCCTCCCCATCCCTGTCTGCATTCCAGAAAGGCCATTCCCTCCGTGACTTCCTTGTTAGGTCCACGCCCTCCACCAACCCGCCCTTCACTCCCAGCACCTGCCCTTGCCACCACAAGAGGTGTAAATCCTGCACCCACACCCTCCCCACCTCCTTCCAAGACCCCAAAGGATCCTCCACATCTGACAGAGATTTACCTGTACTTCCACACATGTCATCTACTGTGTCTGTTGCTCTCAATCTGGTCTCTTCTACATTAGGGAGACAGGATGCCAACTTGCGGAATGTTTCAGGGAACATCTCTGGGACACACATACTAAGGAACCCCACCACCCTAAGGCTGAACACTTTAATTCTCCCTCCCACTCCACCAGGGACATGCAGGTCCTGGGACTCCTCCATCACCAAAGTCTGGCCACCCGATGTCTGGAGAAAGAAAGCCTCATTTTCTGTCTTGAGACCCTCCAACTATACAGGAGTAATGTGGATTTCACCAGTTTCCTCATTTCCGCTCCCCCCACCTTATCCCAGATCCAACGTTCCAACTCGGCACTGCCCTCTTGAGCTGTCCTTTCTGTCCATCTTCCTTCCCACCTATCTGCTCCACCCTCCTCTCTGACCTGTCACAATCATTCCCACCTCCATCTACCTATTGCATTCCTAACTACATTCTCCTCAGCCCAATCCCCCCTCCCATTTATCTCTCAGCTCCCTTGGGCCATCCCCTCATTCCTGATGAAGAGCTTATGCTGGAAATGTCGACTCTCCTGTTCCTCGATGCTGCCTGACCAGCTGTGCTTTTCCAGCATCACACTCTTTGACTCAGATCTCCAGCATCTGCAGTCCTCACTTTCTCCTGCATTAAACACCCCCAAAGTAAATGAATAATATTTTACCATTCGAACAAGATTGTTATGTCAGATCTGAACTCCATCTGTCCCCCATTTCTCTCTCTGTTGGGAAGCTTCCTTCATGCAATAGCAGCAGTGAGATTGAATCTGTTTATAAAGAACAGGGTCCATTCACAATCACTGGCAGCTTTCAAATAGGAACATGATCGAGGTTTGTTCAGGAGTGACATTGACAGACAGGGAGATAATGACACTTGTGAATGTTGGATCATATTCACCTCTCAGTGTCAATGGAACTTTCTAGAAGAGCTCTTTATTTGCAGCTATTTCTGTATCGACATTCACTCAAAACCTTATCTGGTGATGTATTCTCTCTGACTAACCACTAGGTATGTCCCGATAAAGGAGGTTTGGTGTCAGTGAATACAGTAGATTGGATGAGAGAGATAATGGAACCTGTGAATGTGTGATCTTAGTAACCTCCCAGTGTAAGCGGAACTTTCTGGAAGAACTCTTTCCTTGCAGCTTGATCTATGCAGACATTTCCCCAAGACCCTGGTTGATGTCTGTTCCTTTCCAGTTCTCTGTCTCTATGATCACGTGACACTGGTGTCATCATTACATCATGACACAACAGTGTTATACATGCTGCTGATGACCATTCCATCAGTCGACATCACGTCCCAGTCTGTATCTATTTTCTGTACATGTTTTATGCATTGTAAATGTGATGGTTCTGAAAGGGTTAACACATGTTACATTGGCTCCACCCATTCTACTGACATCACACACTGTCTGTGGATGGAGACAGGAGTTCTGCTCCAGCTTATGGAGGGAGCAACTATATCTGTAACATCTCCCTCAGGTCCCAGTAACCAACCCTGACCAACTGTAATTGTTGTTATCATTTAATAACCTTCTTGTTATCGAAGAACAGTGTCTTGTCTGTGGATGCTCGAGTGCAAGGCTCACTAGTAACAGAGAAGCAAGTCCCACAGGGATCAGTGCTGGGAACACAACTGTTTATAATATATATGAATGACTTGGGGGAAGGAAGTGAACATACTGTCGCCATATTGACAGTTAACATTAATGTTAGGGCTGCCCATGACAGAACATCATAAAATGGATGAAAACCACAACAAACTTTGCAGTAACAGATATTGTATCGTGTGGGAAACATTTGTTTCATGTGGTCTCAGTACAGAGTACAATGACTGCTTGTTTTGTCTGTCAGACTGGATATGCAACATTCCTTGCATTCCTAAATATAAGAACATTTCACATTAATTAGTTATTTCTCTGAAGATTTTTTTCTGTAGGTCATAATACAAGTAGGTTTTGATTAAGATTCTTCAAGATAATCATAGATATAGTTTTCAAATAAATTATAGATTTAACACACATACATATAAAAAATCATGAAAGAACATTACAAAGAAAGTTTTAAAAACTAACGACAAGTATTGGAGAGAAGCCTCTCTTATTCTTATAAGGTGTCGTAGAACTTAGCCCAATTAATCAGAGATCACAAACACACAGATCAGGCTGAGAGCTGACAAGGATTTATTTAACAAACAGCAAGATCATGGAAGACACTTGACTCCACTGAAATAGTCACTGACAGCTGCTCAGGAGGAACCACAGCTTCTTCCCCGAACAGAGAATACAGTGGAGTTTTATACCCTTACAACGATGAAGGGTGCGTTATGGGGCAATGGGGTGCATTGTATAATAAAGAGAAAAAGAGCTAATTCATTGAAGAGATTCAAGTGTCTGGTGTCCTGACAATGAGTTTCTTAATTTACTCTGGAGATTCCGAGACTTGGCTGGAGTAGTCATGATTTGGAGATGCCGGTGGTGGACTGGGGTGTACAAAGTTAAAAATCACACAACACCAGGTTATAGTCCAACAGGTTTAATTGGAAGCACACTAGCTTTCAGAGCGATGCTCTGAAGTCACAATCACCTGATGAAGGAGCGTCGCTCTGAAAGCTAGTGTGCTTCCAATTAAATCTGTTGGACTATAACCTGGTGTTGTGTGATTTTTAACTTTGACTGGAATAGGTGTGAGTGGGTTTCATCCTGGTATCAATGTGTTTGTATTGTCGAGGGGGCAAGTGAAGTACCTTTGGTGCCACCTTGTCTGGGTACCCTTTGTGAAGGCTTGAGTCCTAGTGGGAGCAGCTGTGCCCTAAGGGCATCAGAAGTGCTGGACTATTGTGGAATGGGAGGCTCTTGATCAGTTAATCTGAAGAAGTATATTCTCTTGGTCTGGGGCTGGATGAGTCATGTCCTGAGGTATGTGTGATGTCTGGGGCAGCTGGTATGGCCAATTTGAGGCATTGTAGGTAGGCTTAGTGGCTAAGTGCAGACATTTTGTGTTGTCTCATTTTGTGGCCATGTCAAGGGGAGGCTGGGGCCCGCATTTTCTCCCATATAAGGACAGTAGGTAAGAACATTTGAATTGTGGGAAATCTCAAAGAAGACCGTATTACAGCCTTGTCCAACAGAGCAGACATAGACATCATAGTTGAGAGAACTATAAGGAGTTCAATTTCTCACAAACTAAAATGGCCTGATCAGATCACAGCAATAAGTAATTATTAACATAGAGGGATGTACTAAAAATCCAATGAAGGTTGGAGAAGGAAGCACCCATTAATTAATAGTATACAGCGGGAGGGAGAACGTGCTGCCAAGTTAATGTGACAAGAAAAGTGTACAAGAGACAATTTAAAATTGACTTTTCTTCTGATCTGAGCTGACAATTCAAAGGGCGACTGGGCCTCACATTAAGGCCAGATTCAGGGTAGCCTTTGGCCTCTCCCTGCATTGTCCTGGTCATTGCATGAAGAAATAACCACATGCCTTGAACTCTGCTGTCTCCTGAAAATGGATTATCGCCATCAACTCACTCCTACAATTAGGTGGGAAGGCAGGATGTGAGAGGGATACAAACAGATGGACATTGATAGGTGATGTAACTGTGCAAAAGGTTGGCAAATGGTGAGTAACGTGGGAAAATGTGAAGTTGTTCATTTTGGAAGGGAGAACTAAAGAACAGAATATTTAAATGGAGACAAACTGCAGAAAGCTGTAACACAAAAGGTCTTGGGAATACTTGTGCATGAAACACAGAAAGCTCACCCACAGGGTCAGCAGGTAATCAGGAATATTAATGGAATGTTGTCCCTTATTTCAAGGGGCTTGGAGAATGAGAGTAGAGACGTCTTACTGCAACTAGTGAGATCATATTTGGAGTTCTGTGAGCAGTTTGCTTGCCTTATTTGAGGAGAGATGTCATTTCGGTGAAGGCAGTTCAGAGAAAGGTTCATGAGGATGATCCCTGGAGGGATTGTCTTAAGAGCAAAACCCAAACTGTTTGGGATTCTACTCAATGGAGTTTAGAAGAATGAGTGATGATCTCATTGAACCATAAAGGATTGTTCAGGGGTGTGACAGGGTCAATGTTGAGATGATGTTCCTCCTCTTGAGAGACTCTAAGACCAGACGGCATAGTCTCAGAATAAAAGCTCCCCACTGTAAGCCTGAGATGGGGAGGTATTTCTTCCTCTAAGGATTGTGATTCTTTAGAACTCCCTGCCCCAAAGAGCTGTGGGGGAGGAGGCCTTGTGTATATATAAGGCTGAAGGAGATTCTTGATCAGTCAGGGAACCAAGGATTATGGAGAAAAGCAGGAACATGGACATAAGGAATGTGGGATCAGCCATGTAGAATTACTGGGACAGGGAGCGTCTGGGATGAATGCCCTTTTGCAGGGAGGATGTGGACTCAATGGGCTGAATGGCCTGCTTCATACTGTAGCGATTCTATGAGTCATAGCTGCTCCATAGGAAGATGGTTGTGGTTGTCAGAGATCAGTCACCTCATTTCCAGGACATCTCTGCATGAGTTCCCCAAGGCCATGTCTTAGGTTCCACTTTGAGCTGTCTCATTAATGACTTGTCTTCCATCATTAGGTTAGAGGTGGGAATGATTGTAGATGATTGCACAATGTTCAGCTCCATTCACAGCTCCTCTGGTACTGAAGCCATCCCATGTCCATGGAGCATCAAGACCTGGACAATATCCAGGCTTGGGCTGACAAGTGTGAAGTGACATTGACATCACACAATCCCAGGCAATGGCCCCTGAGAGAAGGCTGGGAGTCCTGCCGGCTCACGTTACCTTCTCAACTGCTCCCTGGAGACTATCCTCTGTAAACAGGCTCTCTGACCTGCGAGCTGCTCTTCTACTCAATGCTGCAGTGAGCAGGCACTTTAAATTCCGTGCAATTTAAAGTCAGAATGCAATCTCACTTTCAGAGACCTGTCCCGACACCCATCCAGGGCTGGAGGGCACTGGTCACATTGGTAATTCTCTGATTGTTCAATTATTGATGAGCATGGTCCTGACAGCAGGGTCTCTGCTAATGAATTGGTGCTGGGGATGGGAGTGACAGCAGGATCCTCAGTAAACTGTGTCTTTCTCAACATTGCTCAGCAAAAACTGAGTCTATTTAAACAGCTTCCTGCAGAAACAGTCAGCAGAATCAACTTAAAACCTCTTGGGAAACTGAGTCAACCTGCAATTACATGACCCAATAAAGACTGGTTTAAACTCTAAACGGAGGGAGTGGAAGATAGTTACAGATGAATGGTGTGTGTGAAATAAACCCCAGCTCCTACAGGAGAGCAGCCTTCAGCTGTGATTGATGTGGAGATCTTCCATGTCAGCTCCATTCCAGCCATGAATCATGGTGTCACTCGATGCAGACATTATTGAGGGTTTGAATGAGTCTCATCAGCCACTTGTCCTAACACTGCCCACAGCAGCAACACCCACAAAGCCCCAACCCCGCGCTAACCCCTCAGCACATGTACTGTCCTCTCCTCTGGTTTGAATCAACCTCTGCCAATGAGGTAGGCTGGCAGTGAATTATTTTTCCACCTGACTCATCCTCTCCAACACATCAATAATCCTCAGTCTGTGTCCAGTGATGCTCACCGAGAAGACTGTAATTCCAGTGAGTTGGAATGAAATCTGACCCAGTCAGTTACCTGGGAAAGCAGTGAATGAACAGTGGGAGGTTCCAAAGTGGAGATAATTAGGTCAAGACAAGACTCAGAGCTACAAGGGGAGAGAGGAGGAGCCTCTAATACTGAACCTCCACAGGGAATTGAAGACACAGATAAAAAAACAAACATTAAAAGGAACTGCATGATCAATAGTTCAATAGAGAGGCAAGATGAATACAAAGAGTACAGGAGAGAACCGCAAAATATCGAGGGTCAAACAGAAAACGATGAAAATAGATTAATGGCCAATCATATTTTTCAGAACCAATGTTTGATAAAATGAAAACTAATTCTAAAAGGAGAGGCAAAGTAAGAAAGAGGCTGACTGAGGAAATCTTCTTGTGGAGTTGAAGGACATGACTTTGTATCTGTCTTCATTAAAACAGATGATTCCAGTGTCAGAGTAAAGGAGCCACAAACTGAGCAGCTCCAAGGGAACAGAGTGAGAATCTAAAGGGACCCAGACAGAGGATCCTCAGAGCAATAATGTTCATATCAGGTCACTGAGATGATTTTATAAGATTAAAGGTATTATATAAATGCATGTGTTTGTTGGATGGGGAGGTGACTTCCAGCGGTAATAATGCAACAGTCCCATGAATTCCCATTGTTGCAGCTGGAGATGCTGCAGTTCCAGTATAGAACACCTGGTGGCAATGTTGAGCCCAATGTTCCTATAGCCCAACACTACCACCTGCTGGCCCATACCGGTACTGCCCGTGCCCTGAATTTTCACCATTGAAGGTGACAGCGCCAAAGCAAATCATTCTGCTCATTCTGACTGAGACAGTTCTCAGAAAGAGCTTTCAATTTTGCCAGTTCTATGGAAATTGTTTTGCAGAGAACAGCTTGGAAAATATGACTGTGTTAGGGTCTATTCCCACCATCAGACTGTTTTTTACAGAGAGTGATTGCAGCAGAAGGGGTTGCTGCCTTGCAATCTTTCTGTTCTACAATAAATGGACAATGTTGTAAAGCAAGAGGAATCCTTCCACTTTCTCAGTCAGGCATTAGCTCCCTCAGAGGAAACAATGTGAGGGACCACACAATGTGAGCTCAAAGACCTTCCAATGACACAGTCCAATATCTGTCTGGGTGCAGGGAACTGGTTCAAATGATGAAGGAATCAGCAACAGAATCTCGGGAGTTTTATTGGGTTTAATGGATCTGTTGGTGAGGATCATCAGAAATGGTCCTCCAGCAGTACATCCTGTGGGAAATTAGAAATGTTGTTTTTGCAGGTGGGGTGTTAATTCTTGTAGCATGTAGCATACTTAAGGTAAGACTTTAATGAATATAGAGGGTCTTTTAAAGAAAATAGTTTTAAGCTCGGAAATAACTTTCAAGTGTTGTAGTTGACCACAAAAAGAAGCAGCAGGAGCATTTCACAATAAAGCTTCTAGTATGAGAAGAGAAACTGGATAAAAGAACAAGCTGTGACAAACAAGGAACAAAGAATGCAGACAAGGACAGCAGGATGGCCAGATAAGAAAATAACAAACAAGTGAGGAAATCGGCTTATGATAGGATGGGAAAAGGGAGGCGTGATTCCGCAACTTGTAAACTGAATAAGAAAGCTAATATGGTCTATTTTCGCGCGCATTTCTGCTTGATTACAGAAGCGTCCGGTTCTTGCAAGGCTATAATAAATTGTTCTTGTTTCCAAGGCTTTGTCTCAGGCTGATTGATTTGTGAGTGAGTTCTGTTTCTCACACATCCCAAGCGCTCCTTGCAAGTATTCTCACTGTGATCATTAGGAATAGAATGTCATTTATTATCACATGGACTCCAGTACAAAAGCAGAGTGAAAGGGTTTTACAATGGCTGCCTATAATGGAGTTATCTTAGGTGCGACTACCAAGGTACATGGAAGAGGAATAAAAGGAAATGAGCATTACTTACAGGATCCAAAAAATAAGTTAGATAAGAGATAATAAGAGCATAATGTGAGGATTTAAATTCCAGTCCAGGAAAGAATTGCAAATAGCAGCAGCTCAGCCTGTTGTGTGACCCCCACGTGGCAGAACCCAGTCCAACAACTGTCCCATTCCACTCCAAGCCTCCAGTCAGTGGAAGTATGTTACACTGAATCAGGTCTCATTTCCCCTCACACTGCACCAGGACTCGTTTCCCCTCACCCTGCACCAGGACTCATTTCCCCTCACCCTGCACCAGGACTCATTTCCCCCCACACTGCACCAGGACTCGTTTCCCCTCACCCTGCACCAGGACTCATTTCCCCTCACCCTGCACCAGGACTCGTTTCACCTCATCCTGCACCAGGACTCATTTCCCCCCACACTGCACCAG
Source organism: Chiloscyllium plagiosum (assembly GCF_037043375.1). NCBI lineage: Eukaryota > Metazoa > Chordata > Chondrichthyes > Orectolobiformes > Hemiscylliidae > Chiloscyllium > Chiloscyllium plagiosum. The sequence continues at coordinate 24,089,678 of NW_028270161.1, read as the reverse complement.
GACTCATTCCCCCCCACACTGCACCAGGACTCGTTTCCCCTCACCCTGCACCAGGACTCATTTCCCCTCACACTGCACCAGGACTCGTTTCATCTCATCCTGCACCAGGACTCATTTCCCCCCACACTGCACCAGGACTCACTTCCCCTCACACTGCACCAGGACTCGTTTCCCCTCACACTGCACCGGGACTCGTTTCCCCTCACCCTGCACCATGACTCGTTTCCCCTCACCCTGCACCATGACTCATTTCCCCTCATCCTGCCCCATGACTCATTTCCCCTCATCCTGTACCAGGGTGAGGGAATGACTAGGGTAGGAATAGGTCCAGTCAAGGATAGTAGGGGGAAGTTGCGTGTGGAGGCGGAAGAGATTGGGGAGACAATGAATGAATACTTTTCTTCAGTATTCACTCAGGAACAGGGCATCGTTGTCGATGAGAGTACTGAGGCACAAATAAGTAGAATGGATGGCTTTGAGGTATGTAGAGAAGAGGTGTTGGAAATCCTGGAAAAGGTGAAAATAGATAAGTCCCCTGGGCCTGATGGCATTTATCCTAGGATTCTCTGGGAAGCAAGGGAGGAGATTGCAGAGCCATTGGCCTTGATTTTTCTCAGTCAGGCATTAGCTCCCTCAGAGGAAACAATGTGAGGGACCACACAATGTGAGCTCAAAGACCTTCCAATGACACAGTCCAATGTCTGTCTGGGTGCAGGGAACTGGTTCAAATGATGAAGGAATCAGCAACAGAATCTCGGGAGTTTGTACACTCCAGTCCACCACCGACATCTCCAAATCATGACTACTCCAGTCCAACAACTGTCCCATTCCACTCCAAGCCACCAGTCAGTGGAAGTATGTTACACTGAACCAGGTTTCATTCAGCCTCGGGACTCATTTCTCCTCACACTGAACCAGGACACGTTTTCTCTCATCCTGCACCAGGACTCGTTTCTCCTCACCCTTCACCAGGACTCATTTCCCCTCACACTGAACCAGGACTCATTTCCCCTCACACTGCACCAAGACTCGTTTCCCCTCATCCTGCACCAAGACTCGTTTCCCCTCACCCTTCACCAGGACTCGTTTCCCCTCACACTGAACCAGGACTCGTTTCACCTCACACTGAACCAGGACTCATTTCCCCTCACACTGCACCAGGACTCGTTTCCCCTCACCCTTCACCAGGACTCGTTTCCCCTCACCCTGCACCAGGACTCATTTCCCTTCATACTGCACCAGGACTCGTTTCCCCTCACACTGCACCAGGACTTGTTTCACCTCACACTGAACCAGGACTCGTTTCACCTCACACTGAACCAGGACTCATTTCCCCTCACACTGAACCAGGACTCATTTCCCCTCACACTGCACCAGGACTCGTTTCCCCTCACCCTTCACCAGGACTCGTTTCCCCTCACCCTGCACCAGGACTCATTTCCCTTCACACTGCACCAGGACTCGTTTCCCCTCACCCTGCACCAGGACTCGTTTCCCCTCACCCTGCACCGGAACTCGTTTCTCCTCATCCTCCACCAGGACTCGTTTCCCCTCACCCTGCACCGGAACTCGTTTCTCCTCATCCTCCACCAGGACTCGTTTCCCCTCACCCTGCACCAGGACTCGTTTCCCCTCACACTGCACCAGGACTTGTTTCACCTCACACTGAATCAGGACTCGTTTCCCCTCACACTGAACCAGGACTCATTTCCCCTCACACTGAACCAGGACTCGTTTCCCCTCACACTGAACCAGGACTCATTTCTCCTCATCCTGCACCAGGACTCATTTCCCCTCACCCTGCACCAGGACTCGTTTCCCTCATCCTGCACCAGGACTCGTTTCCCCTCACACTGAACCAGGACTCGTTTCCCCTCACACTGAACCAGGACTCATTTCTCCTCATCCTGCACCAGGACTCATTTCCCCTCACCCTGCACCAGGACTCGTTTACCTCATCCTGCACCAGGACTCGTTTCCCCTCACCCTGCACCAGGACTCGTTTCCCCTCACCCTTCACCAGGACTCGTTTCCCCGCACACTGAACCAGGACTCGTTTCCCCTCACACTGAACCAGGACTCATTTCCCCTCACACTGAACCAGGACTCATTTCCCCTCACACTGCACCAGGACTCGTTTCCCCTCACCCTGCACCAGGACTCGTTTCCCCTCACACTGAACCAGGACTCATTTCCCCTCACACTGCACCGGGGCTTATTTCCCCTCACACTGCACCGGAGCTTATTTCCCCTCACACTGCACCGGGGCTTATTTCCCCTCAGGCTGCTTCAGGACCTGCCAAAAAGAGAGGGAAAAAAGAAAGGAATGAAAAAGAGCCGGTAGATCAGCAGAGCTCTGATTGCAGCATCTCACTCTGCTGTCTTCATGCAAGGATCAGCGGATCAGCATCTCCCTCCATGTCCTCCCCATGGAACAGGGCTGTGTGCTGCACAGTAACCCCACTGTTCAAAGTTTCACCATCCTCCCCCCACCCCGGCCAGCCTGGGGTACCAGACAGTGTAGAGCACATCCAATCCCTACAATACACCAGACCCTTGTGAGGGGATGTTGAGGGGCATTGCCCAACCAACCTCAGCACCTGAATCACATCATCAAGAGACAACGACCTGCTCAATGGTCACTCGGATTGCCCTGTGGAATATCTTGGAGCTGTGTCTGGTACTTCTGCTGCTTTTAACTCTCTTAAAGGTACACCCACATCTTCATAACAATCCAGACAAAATCGCAAGGTCCCAATGCTTAGCTAAACTATGTTATCTGTAATTCGATTAACCGAATGAAGTACTCCCTGTCTGTGTTCTTCGGATATCGAGGTTCCTCTCTATATTGCTTCCTGGAGCCACACTCCCACCTGAAGGATCCATCTACAGTGGGTGTAAACCCATCAGACATTGATGGGATGGTAACCCTTCCTGTTGACGTAGGCCTCTGGCTGGGTCTGTGGGATACTAACTGCCCACATGAGTGTAACCATTCACACTGTCAACTGGTGCAATTGAGCAGGGACCCCAAAGTCAATCCCCCTTTCAGTTATAGATTGGAAATCCCAGATCTAACATCACCATTTGGGAAATGTGGGAGATAGGAGACAGGGCATTCTAGAATAATTAGTCTGGTACCTGTCATTAGGAAATGCTGGATCCATTATGAAGGAAGCAGTAGCAAATCATTGCTTGGTTATACATAAGTTAAACATTGCTTAAAACAGACTCCAGGTCAGTGTTTATCATCTTGCTTTCACCAGGACTAACATACAAGAAATTAACATTCGAAGGTGAATGACAGCTGACATAGAGACAGCACAAGGGCTCAGTGGTTAGCACTGCTCCCTCACATCCCCAGGGACTCGGGTTCAATTCCAGCCTTGGGTGAATGTCTGTGTGGAGTTCTTCCTGTGTCTGCGTGGGTTTCCTCCCACAATCTAAAGATGTGCAGGTTAGGTGAACTAGCCAGGCTAAATTGCCCATAGTCTTCAGGGATGTGTAGCTTTTGTGCATTAGTCAGGGGAAATGGAGAGTAATAGGGAATGGGTCTGGGTGGGTTTATCCTTGGAGGGTCAGTGTGGACGTGTTGGGCCAAATGGCCTATTTCCACGTTGTAGGGATTCTCTGGTAGTAAGAGAACAAGGTGCTGATTGGTTGGATTGTGGTTGGCATGGAGATGCAGTGAGACCTGTCATCAATCTTAGCTGATGATGCTCACACCAGGCCAGTCGACACCAGTCAGGGTGTTGCCATGGGGAATGCAGCAGGGTCTGACATTCTAATTCACTTTCCCCTCAGTGTAAAAGATACAATCTGAAGACATGTTCCTCGTGTCTGTGCAGAACAGGGTCCTGTGTGTGTACATACGGAGCTTCCAGCTCATGTACTTGAATTATACTGTGAGCCAAACTGATTATCTTACATTGATTTCCGCTGTATCTTAGCACAGTCTGGGTGATGGAATCCATTTTCAACAACAGGAGCAGGGCCATACCCCTGCTGTGTCCCGGGACATGTGGAGCCGGTGAGGTCACTGCACCGCGCTAATCCCCAGGAAACGGACTGGCAGCTGGAAAACTCTGGGCCTCCCCCTGCACACCCCATGCATCCTGAGGGGCCCTGCAGCTACAACCTTCCTCTGGGCTGGGTGTTCCCAATCCTCTGTGCCAGACCACTGCTGCTCCTGTGCTTGCTGTCAGCTCTGGTCCTCCTATACCATCATTCACCTTCTTCAGAAGGCAGTCCCAGTGACCAATATCCCACCAGAGGCAGGATACAGGAATCTCAGTGAAAATTGGGAAACACAAGGAGTGAAGGAGGTTCTTCAGTCTGAGGAGAGTCATTGGTGACACACACCTGCAGGTGAGGACACAACACACTCCCCCAGTCAGTGGGACATGCTGCATGCACGCCAGTAATGAGGGGCCTTGTCTCCATCGTACATTCAGCTTCAGCCTCAGCAACTTGGTGAATATGGTTGAAACTTTATTGCTGGAACAGCACAGCAGGTCAGGCAGCATCCAGGGAACAGGAGATTCGACGTTTCGGGCACAGGCCCTTCTTCAGGAATGAGCAGAGAGTGTTCAGCAGGAGAAGATAAAAGGTAGGGAGGAGGGACTTGGAGGAGGGGCGTTGGAAATGTGATAGGTGGAAAGAGGTCAAGGTGAGGGTGATAGGTCGGAGTAGGATGGAGGCGGAGAGGTCAAGAAGAAGACTGCAGGTCAGGAAGGCGGTGCCGGGCTGGAGGGATCCGGCTGAGACAAGGTGGGGGGAGGGGGGATGAAGAAACTGGTGAAGTCCAAGTTCATCCCCTGCGGTTGGAGGGTTCCCAGTCGGAAGATAAGACGCTCCTCCTCCGACCGTCGGGTTGTTGTGGTTTGGCAGTGGATGAGTCCAATGACCTGCATATCCTCGGTGGAGTGGGAGGGGGAGTTGAAATGCTGTGCTACAGGTTGGTTGGGTTGGTTCGTCCGGGTGGCCCAGAGGTGCTCTCTGAATCGCTCCGCAAGTAGGCGGCCTGTCTCCCCAATATAGAGGAGGCCACACCGGCTGCAGCGGATGCAGTAGATGATGTGGGTGGAGGTGCAGGTGAATCTGTGGCGGATATGGAAGTTTCCTTTGGGGCCTTGGAGAGAAGTGAGGGGGGAGGTGTGGGTGCAAGTGTTGCACCTCCTGCGGTTGCAAGGGAAGGTGCCGGGAGTGGAGGTTGGGTCGGTGGGGGGTGTGGATCTGACAAGGGAGTCGCGGAGGGAGTGGTCTCTACGGAAAGCTGATAGGGGAGGGGAGGGAAATATATCCTTGGTGCTGGGGTCTGTTTGGAGGTGGTGGAAGTGACGGCGGATGATGCGCTGTACATGGAGATTGGTGGGGTGGTAGGTGAGGACCAGTGGGGTTCTGTCCTGGTGGCGGTTGGAGGGGCGGGGCTCAAGGGCGGAGGAGCGGGAAGTGGAGGAGATGCGGTGGGGGCACCGTCGACCACGTCGGGGGGGAAATTGCGGTCCTTGAAGAAGGAGGCCATCTGGGTTGTACGTATTTTGAACTGGTCCTCCTGGGAGCAGATGCGGCGGAGACGAAGGAATTGGGAGAATGGGATGGCGTTTTTACAGGGGGCAGGATGGGAGGAGGTGTAGTCCAGGTAGCTGTGGGAGTCGGTTGGACTCATCCACCGCCAAACCACAACAACCCGACGGTCGGAGGAGGAGCGTCTTATCTTCCGACTGGGAACCCTCCAACCACAGGGGATGAACTTGGACTTCACAAGTTTCTTCATCCCCCCTCCCCCCACCTTGTCTCAGCCGGATCCCTCCAGCCCGGCACCGCCTTCCTGACCTGCAGTCTTCTTCTTGACCTCTCCGCCTCCATCCTACTCCGACCTATCACCCTCACCTTGACCTCTTTCCACCTATCACATTTCCAACGCCCCTCCTCCAAGTCCCTCCTCCCTACCTTTTATCTTCTCCTGCTGAACACTCTCTGCTCATTCCTGAAGAAGGGCCTGTGCCCGAAACGTCGAATCTCCTGTTCCCTGGATGCTGCCTGACCTGCTGTGCTGTTCCAGCAATAAAGTTTCAACTTTGATCTCCAGCATCTGTAGACCTCACTTTCTCCTCCAACTTGGTGAATATACCACATCAGCTCAGTGAGCAGTATGTCACATCAAAATGGAGTACTTACTGCACTCTGAACCCTTTCCCATCCCAGATCAACATCAATCTTTCAACTGCAGATGCAGTTTAATCTGGATAAATGTGTGGTTATCCACTTTGGTGGCAAGAACAGGAAGGCAGATTGCTACCTAAATGGAGTCAATTTTGGTAAAGGGGCAGTACAGAGAGATCTAGGTGTTCTTGTACATCAGTCAATGAAGGCAAGCATGCAGGTACAACAGGCAGTGAAGAAAGCTAATAGCAAGCTGGCCTTCATAACAAGAGGAATTGAGTATAGAAGCAAAGAGGTCCTTCTGCAGCTGTACAGGGCCCTGGTGAGACCACACCTGGAATATTGTGCACAGTTCTGGTCTCCGAATTTGAGGAAAGACATTCTGGCTATTGAGGGAGTGCAGCGTGGGTTCACAAGGTCAATTCCCGGATTGGAGGGACGATCTTATGCTGAAAGATTGGAGCGACTGGTCTTGTATACCCTTGAGTTTAGAAGGCGGAGAGGGGATCTGATTGAGATGTATAAGATTATTAAAGGATTGGACACTCTGAAGGCAGGAAGCATGTTTCTGCTGATGGGTAAGTCCTGAACCAGAGGACACAGTTTAAAAATAAGGGGAAGGCCACTTAGGACAGAGGTTGAGTTGAGGAGAAACTTCTTCACCCAGAGAGTTGTGGGTGTGTGGAATGCTCTGCCCCAGAAGGCTGTGGAGGCCAAGTCTCTAGATACGTTCAAGAAAGAGTTGGATAGAGCTCTTAAGGATAGTGGAATCAGGGGTTATGGGGACAAGGCAGGAACAGGAGACTGATTGAGGATCAACAGCCATGATCATAATGAATGGTGGTGCTGGCTCGAAGGGCAGAATGGCCTACTCCTGCACCTATTGACTATTGTCTATAACTTCCCAGTGCATTCAGTACAGACTATCATCAACCTTCCATGAGAGATGATGAGGTGATGGTGTGTGGCTCTCACGTCATCCTCTGATGTTGAACAAACAATGCTTCACCTTTAGCCAGTGCTGGCCTTTTGTAAAATCATTGCTGCTGACTTCAGAATCATTGAAATGTTCAAGTTCAACTTGCAATGACCAGTGGCATTGTGCAAGTCGGCTGTGACCATTATCTGACCCTCAACACCTTCACTGCAGGGAGATGGGCGATGAAATTATTACAAATTAAATGGAACTGTGCAAGGAGGGCCTGACAGCTGGTGGGCCTTCTCTCACTCTCTCTGTCCCTCCTCCTGTGCTCCAATGCTCTCTTTACCCACACTCTCTATCCCTGACCCCATCCTGTCCCCCATCCCTCCCCTCATTTTCACTTCCCTCCCTCTCTGTCTCCACCACCATTGTCTCTGTCTCCACCACCCCGATGCCTCCCCCAGCACCATCTCCCAACAGTTCTCCATGTTCTCTGAACTGTATGAAATGCACAGTGTGTGATGTGAAGTGGTACGTACAGAGACTGTTCTGGTATCAGCAATCGGAGCTCAGTTACAAAAGGGACTTTCATTTGCAACTGAAATGTAAAGGAATGTCTTCTCCCAGGAGGCAGTGAGTGTCTGGGGATCTCTACCCACAGACGTTCAGAAGTGACACCACTGAAAGCTTTCCAAGATGAGGGAGATAGATGTTTGCAGTGACGGGGAGTTGAGGACAATCATGAGCTGGATCTACAAGATAATGCGTGCCTTAGAAATGGTGGACGCTGGGAAGTTGTTTCCATTAGGTGGGGACACTAGGATCCATGGGCATAGCCTTAGAATTAGAGGGGGTCAATTTAGAACGGAAATGAGGAGACATTTCTTCAGCCTGGGAGTGGTGGGCCTGTGGAATTCATTGCCATGGAGCGCAGTGGAGGCCGGGACGTTGGGTGTCTTCAAGGCAGAGATTGATAAGTTTTTAATCTCACAAGGAATTACAGGGAGAGAGCGGATAAGTGGAATTGAAACACCCATCAGCCATAATTAAATGGTGGAGTGGACTCGATGGGCTGAATGGCCTTGCTTCCACTCCTAGGTCTTATGGTCTGATGGTCTTATGAGCTGTCACAAGTGAGGAGTTAGGGCCTGGGGCAGATCAGTCATGATGTTGCTGAATGGTGGGAAAGTCTTGAGAGGCTGAATGGCCTACTCCTGTTTCTATTTCTTTCACATTTTCACAATTTAATTTACTTGCATAGAATTATATTTGTCTGGTGAAGACAAGTGAAATCTTATCGTGTAGTTCTATTGGTTAAAATAACATATTTGGATTGGTTTTTAAATATTTATAGCCTGCAACCAGATCATGATATTGTCCGTGAATACATTTTGTAAACATTTTGGATTTTAAATTTAAATTTTATTTAACATTTGGGTAATCTGATGTTTTTTGTGACTATCTACAAACACATGTACTTTACCAGTCTACCAAAGCCCAACTCGGTTTGACTCGGAAGTCTCCTTTGTTTTTACTGGGAGCACTGTACCTTGAAGCAGGGGACCGAGTTCCAGAGTAAGGGATCACTGGTTTCAGATGGAATCATACTTACTGCCAGCAAACTGACAATTCCAATTATGAGTAAGAGCCACTAACAGCCGTAGAAATACCTTAATTACACCAATTGTAAAACAGTGAGTCATAATCAGAATTCAACAAGGCTGTGTGTTCTATCATTATTATTTTTTCTGTTAATAATCCCAATACCTGCAGTTTTGTTAACACGACAATAACCTGCCTGTGGAATGTGACAGGGAAGATGTCTCCAATTAAATCACATCAGCCAGGACTATTCTTGCAAGGGGCCAAAGGAATGAATGGGAGACAACTTTTTAACATTTGGTGAACATTAGGAGACATTCCTTTGTCTTAAAGGGAGAAATCATGTATATACACAAGGAACCACTCGATAGAGATTACCACTCGATAAGTAAATTGGATTGTAATGAAAATGGTTAATGAAATGGGTGAAATCCCAAAGGAATAATAAGGGTTTTGGGCGTCCTGATTGCTGCTCTTCGATAGAGGTGCTCCAGATTAATGAAGGCACAAAGCCAGAGATAAGGTCAATGTAAAGGTCAGGCCACTTTATCAGGGTTGTCTGTCTGAGGTAGTATCCAGGTCAGGGGTTATATCCGAGCCCAATAGTTGGGGCCCGGGTTCCAGTGGGGCAATTGTGCACAACTCGGGTGTGGGACAACAGTTGGGGGGGGGGGAGCCATTTTCCTCAGGTCAGGTTGTGGTAGTTCTGGTCAAGGCAGGAATACAGCCAAGTCAATGCTGCTGTAGATGGGATCAGGTATTCTGGGAGCAAGGCACAGAGTGAGGGGGGCAGAGAAAGGTCTGGGGGCTGGGGCAGGCTGTGAGGGTTAGAGTCTGGGGGTCAAGGCAGAGTCTGAGGGTCTGGGGACTGGAGCAGCATGTGGGGGTTGGGGCAGGGTGTGGGGGTCAGGAAGCAGGGTGCAGGGGTCAGGGAGCAGGGTGTCCGGGTCAGGGGCAGGGTGTGGGTGTCAGGACAGAGTGTGGGGGTTGGGGCAGGATGTGGGGGTGGGGGACTGGGTGCAGGGGTCAGGGTGCGGGGGACCAAGGAGTAGGGTGTGGGGATCAGGGAGCAGGGTGTGGGGGTCAGGGCAGGGTGTGGGGGTGGGGCAGTGTGTGGGGGTGGGGCAGGGTGTGGGGGTGTTGGGTCAGCACTGTTCCCTGTGATCTCTGACCCTGACCCTCCACAGAGATGTTTCAGTTTGAGGAAAGAAGCTGGCCCTGAGCCCGGGTCTGGGCCCAGTTTGAAGCTGATCTTGAGTTTCATACAATTATAACGTCTGGGTCTTGGAGTTGGGAGTGAAATTGTTTTGTCTTTTGGATGAGTGTCTTATTTAACTATATTTAACAAAATCTGATTTTAATCATTTCCTCAATGTCTGTCTTGCTGACAAATTTAGAATATATAAATTGTGTTGTTTGAAGGGATTAATTTGAAACAATTAGTCAAGCTTACCAGATTGAACTCATGTAATGACATAAAATCCCACTAAAACTCACAATGTTAAAGTCTAACTGTGATCGGAACTGAGTGTTTAATTCTGGAATTCTGAAAGCCCACTGACTCACACTCAGTGCCAGGGTTAATGCCAGACCTGGAGAGATGATGGTGCACATTCTACTTGTTGTTAAATTGAATTTTGAAAATCAAAAGCTTATTGGTTAGTCTATTAGATAAGCAACATGCATCATATGCTTGATGTTAAAGTGATATTCTTTTAAATTATTAAAAATATGTATGTCCACCTGATAATGGCAGAAGCACCAGCCCCTCATGCCAGCCCTGTTCCTATCTGGATAAAAAGGCTGAATTCCAGGAATGAGGTGACAGTAACTGCCCCTGACCACAAGGCAGCACTTTAACAAGGGATGGCACAGTGGCTCAGTGATTAGCACAGCTACCTCAAAGCACCAGGGACCCGGGTTCCATTCCAGTCTCACGTGACTGTCTGTGTGGAGTTTCATGTTCTGTCTGGGTCTACATTGGTTTCCCCTGGGTGCTCCAGTTTCCTCCCACAGTTGAAAGATGTGCAGGTTAGGTGGATTGGACATGTTAAATTGTCTCATAGTTTCCAGGGATGTGCAGGCTATGTGGATCAGCCTTGAAGAATAGAGGGTTATAATGGGGCAGGGTATTGGTCTGTTATTCAGAGGGTCAGTGTGGACTCGATAGGCTGAAAGGCCTGCTTTCATACTGTAGGGATTCGAGATTCAGTGTGGGTCCATATTGCTGCAGCTACACTGAAGTCAATGGGAATGCTCTCCACTGCTCTCCCTGACACCAAGGGAAATGGTTGTGGTTAGTGAGGGCAATCATCTCAGCACCACCCAGGACAAGACACGCTGCTTGCTTGGCACTCTCTCCACCAACAGCACCCCCTGGTAACAGTGTGTACCATCTACAAGATGGCCTTCAGCTACTGGCCACAGCTCCTTTGACTACACTTTCCTAATCAGTGAGCTGTATGAACCAGACCTGTAAGGGCATTAGAACACCACAAACTGCAGGTCCCCCTCCAAGCTACACTCCATCCTGACCTGGAATGAATGTTATTCCTTCACTGTCACTGTATCTAAATCCTAGAACACCCTCCCTGTCAAGATGGGGTGTACCTGTTCCAGTCGCACTGCACTAATTCAAGAAGGAAGCTCACAGTCAGCACCTTCCCAAAGGGGAATAGAGTTGGACCCTGCAGTAATACCCACATTGTGGAAATGGATTATAAAACTATCCATGTCCCCGTTCTGCTGTCTCCTCCCCAGTATAACATCAGTGGGACAGGAAGGCTGCTATAAACTAGACTCACAGTAGCAAACAGGTAAAAACAATGACTGCAGATGCTGGAAACCAGATTCTGGATTCGTGGTGCTGGAAGAGCACAACAGTTCAGACAGCATCCGAGGAGCAGTAAAATCTGCTCCTGAGATGCTGCCTGAATTGCTGTGCTCTTCCAGCACCACTAATCCAGACTCACAGTAACAAACACACAACTCATGATATAATTTTTATTCTTGGCTGTGAAACTAAGTCAGTACAGTCATCATTGGCTGTGATCGCAACTACAAGCAGATTGAGGCACTACATCCACTCCCAGACAGGATCCTTGGAGCAGCGATAGATTATTTCACTCGCAGCAGGGAGACGGCAGTTTGTAGGAGCAAAGGAAACAGAAGGACAAAGAGCAACTTGCATCGTTCCACTGAACTGAATTCCCTGGATGGAAGGAAGACAAGTTTGGTAAACCAGACAAATATTTGTGTGATAGGTTCATTCTCTGTTGTGAGACCATCAATGATCACACTGGCTGCTGCCAAGGAAATGAAGTATAAGGGAATGAGCCCCAGCGCGATAGTGAGCTCTCTCAGGATCAGGCTGAGATGGAGCAGGCTGATCACATGTTACAGCCTGGCCCTTGGACAGGTCCATGTTATCCGAGTCAATTGTATCCGGGTCAGTGCAACAATAAGCTTGTGAAGTAATCCTAGTTTTGCTGCAATGTTTTGGCTCCCTTGCTTCAATAAAGGATAATTGGGTCTATCACGTTGTTAATATCCAGAGTAAACCAGACAGACCTGGATAAATAGGAATAAAATCCAACAAGGTGCGTGGTTTGGAAATAACCTGTCTGATTTCCTGAGTTTACTCTGGACTGGATTTAGAATCTGTTTTGTATGTGGATAGCACAGACTCTCCACAGGGTTAAACAATTTCCTTCCCCATGGCACAGACTTCAAATAATTGGTACAGTCCATGGGATTTCAGTTTAGAATAATCTGTCTGGATTATATATTTTAAATCACGGAGTCAAATCCTGTGGAGAGAGGGAGGGGTATGTGGTACATTAGTAAAGTGAGGGCTGGATCTGGGATCAGCTCATTAAATGTGCACCAGTTCCAAGGCTGGTGTTGGTATAACCATGTCACTGTGGGTTCCAGACAATTGACCAGAAGGAGAAAACTTTAATATTACTCCCAGAGGATGCTCTACTCTCCAAATCTCAGGATCCATTACTCTCCTCCTTTGAACAGTTTCACCCGCAAGGTTCCTGCTAATGGAGCAGGAAATGGAGGCCTGTCCAAATCTAATCCAATCAACCAATTGCCAGGAAATATTTTCCTGAAGGCCACATTTCTATCACACTGGAATGCATTGACTTACTGAACAAAATCTGCACACAGTCCTCTCTTCTATCATTATTATTGGGTTCACCTTTCATCCAAAACATAAAATCTGATGCAGATCCATCACTCCATAGGAAAGTCCCCTCCTGTGGAAGTAAGATCAGATCATGTAAAAATATGTAACTTTCTCACCCTAATAATGTGATGCAATAAGACAAGCAACATTACCTTGTGAACGTCATTCAAACCGATCCAAATTGGGGAACACTTATTTTGGGAGTTACGTGTCATTTCTGCAAGAACGTTATTCTGCTCCATCCCGTGCAGGGAAGCAAGATGGCCGCCTGAAGATAGGTGTTGGCAATGCAGCTTGGGAGTAAATTACAAAGGCAATTTGTCACTTGTTGCAGTATTACATGAATATTGGAACAAAACAATTGACCACTTTCAAAGTAGAAACTCTTATTTTGGAGAATATAGACAATGAAACTACAACCTCCTGCTGTTTGTCCACAAGGACATAATATGGACTGACTCCAACCTTCAGTGAGTGGTGTCACACTGAGGCTGAGGATTTGGGACCAATCTCATTGTGGCTTCTTAAGAATGTGGAGAAATGTGGCAGAAACATGTGGGAGGTCCAGCAAGGCCTATCTCAATATCAGGAAGAACTCTCTGCAAATTTAAACTGTGTTCTGGGCAATAAGGGGAGATTCTCCCTGGGTTGTGGTAAATTACTTAGTAAGAAGGAATAAGCTTTGTTAACTGCACATTTTGCCTCATTAATATGCGGCTTCCCATCCTACAACCTGCCAGGAGCAAACAAGATGCTGAAAATTCAGAACATGGAGAGTGAGTACCTGATAACTTCAAAAGCGCAGCAGGTCAGGCAGCATCCAAGGAACAGGAGAATCGACGTTTCGGGCAGAAGCCCTTCTTCAGGAATGAGGAAGGTGTGTCCAGCAGGCTAAGATAAAAGGTAGGGAGGAGGGACTTGGGGGAGGGTCTTTGGAAATGCGATAGGTGGAGGGAAGTCAAGGTGAGGGTGATAGGCCGGAGTGGGGTGGGGGCAGAGAGGTCAGGAAGATGATTGCAGGTTAGGAAGGCGGTGCTGAGTTCAAGGGATTTGACTGAGACAAGGTGGGGGGAGGGGAAATGAGGAAACTGGAGAAATCTGAGTTCATCCCTTGTGGTTGGAGGGTTCCCAGGTAGAAGATGAGACGCTCTTCCTCTAACCGTCGTGTTGCCATGGTCTGGAGATGGAGGAGTCCAAGGACCTGCATGTCCTTGGTGGAGTGGGAGGGGGAGTTAAAGTATTGGGCTACGGGGTGGTTGGGTTGGTTGGTCTGGGTGTCCCAGAGGTGTTCTCTGAAATGTTCCGCAAGTAGGCGGCCTGTCTCCCCAATATAGAGGAGGCCACATCGGGTGCAGCGGATGCAATAGATGATGTGTGTGGAGGTGCAGGTGAATTTGTGGCGGATATGGAAGAGTCCCTTGGGGCCTTGGAGGGAAGTAAGGGGGAGGTGTGGGCGCAAGTTTTGCATTTCTTGCGGTTACAGGGGAAGGTGCCGGGAGTGGAGGTTGGGTTGGTGGGGGGTGTGGACCTGACGAGGGAGTCACGGAGGGAGTGGTCTTTTCGGAATGCTGGTAGGGGAGGGGAGGGAAATATATCCCTGGTGGTGGGGTCCGTTTGGAGGTGGCGGAAATGACGGCGGATGATACGTTGTACATGGAGGTTGGTGGGGTGGTAGGTGAGGACCAGTGGGGTTCTGTCCTGGTGGTGGTTGGAGAGGCGGGGCTCAAGGGCGGAGGAGCGGGAAGTGGAAGAGATGCGGTGGAGGGCATCGTCGACTACGTCTGGCGGGAAATTGCGGTCCTTGAAGAAGGAGGCCATGTGGGTTGTACGGTTTTGGAACTGGTCATCCTGGGAGCAGATGCGGCAGAGACGAAGGAATTGGGAATATGGGATGGTGTTTTTACAGGGGACAGGGTGGGAGGAGGTGTGGTCTAGGTAGCTGTGGGAGTCGGTCGGTTTATAGTAAATGTCCGTGTCGATTCGGTCACCCGAGATAGAAATGGAAACTCTAGGAAAGGGGGGGAGGAGTCTGAGACTTTCCAGGTGAATTTGAGGTCGGGGTGGAAGGTGTTTTGGGGAGACAGGCCGCCTACTTGCAGCTTCAATGTGAGAGTCACTGAAGGAGTTTGAAGGTTAGTTAGAAAAGATGGGGAGCATGGGAGACAGCCAGTAACTGAAGCCAACTCTATTTTAGCAATGCTGTAACTGTGTGCACTGCAGGAAGGCAGCTGAATACACAGAATCTGTGTCGGGGACTCCTTACGAGTTGGATCACTCTGTGCTATTCGACTAAACTCAGGGAGAAGTTCAGGAATTAACAGGCAGCTCAGTGTTTGATTCAGGAGAAATCCTGGGGAATGAGAAAGTTGCTGATTCTGTGTTAGGGGCTGGGGTTCGGCCTCAGAACAAGCCCATGAGCATGAATACTTCAGTTCAGCTAAGAGCAAGGGGATTGAAAAGCTCACAAGCGGTGTTTACTGGGTGGAGCTGAGGAAGATTGGTTCTGGGGGTGGAGTGTGTGGAATCCCAGGGTAAGACTAGCTTGGTGTTCTTGGGTATCGCTGAGAGCTGGGGTTATGCTGAAACTGAATATTGGAGTGCAGGTTGGGAGTCTCAGGGAGCTTCCCCCCAGGAAAGGAGGGGAGAGTCAACCAGAACGGGTGCATTCCAGGACTGAGACGAGAGAGAGGAAAATAAGGCCACATCCCCTCCTCATTAATGCAATGTAAAATGATATATGAGAGTTTAAAATTGAGTCCTAAGATATCCTATTTCATTGCTGTGGATTGGTTTACTGTAATTTGTTAATTATCCTGGGAGAGATAAGTACAGGCACTAATCTTTCTATTACCTATGCCTAAGTATTTTCCCATTATAAAATTTGACTCAAAGTGTGGACAGGAAATGCAATGCATATGTACAGATTTATTATCTGAGATTGTTATTCAATCTATCATAATTATAATAATTTCAAAAACAATGCGAAAAGTAAAATAACATGGAAATCCGAACCACTAAAAGCTCTAAATACATTCTCCCACTTCATTTACCTGCTACAGCTCCAGTGGAAGGTACAACATTTAAATACAAATCCAAACATAGAAGAGAACAATATAGCACAGGAAATGGCCCTTCAGCCCACCATTTCTGTGATGACCACGATGTCGTTCTAGACTCCTCCCATCTGCATGCATTTAGGAGGTTTCCTCTATTCTCTGCCTGGTCATGTGTCTGTCTAAATAGCTCGAAGACGTATCAGCATCTATGACTTCCCTTGACAGTGTGTTCCAGGTGCCGACTGCCCTCTGTACAAAAACACTTGCCTTGCACATATCCTTTAAACTTTCCCGCTTCACCTGAAATCTATGCCACCCAATATTTGACATTTTCACACTGAGAGATAGCTTCTGACTATCCTCCATATCCATGTCTCTCATAATTTTAGATCCTTCTGCCAGGTCACCTCTCAGCCTCTGATGCTCTCCTGAAAACAATCCAAGTTTGCCTTATCTCTCCTTCCAGCTAATACATTCCAATGCAGCAACATCCTGATAAACTTCTTCTGCACTCTTTCCAAAGCTTCCACATCCTTCCTATCGTGTGGCCACCAGAACTGCACACAATAGTCCAAATGAGGCCTAACTGAAGTTTTATTCAGCTGCAAAGTGACTTGCCCAGTTTTATCCCCAGTACCCCCACAGATGAAGGTAAGCAGACTGTAACCCTTCTTTACCACCTTACCCACTTGTCACAGAGTCATACAGCACGGGAACAGAGCCTTCAGTTCAACCCGTCTGTGCCGACCAGACATCCCCATCTGACCAAGTCCCATTTGTCAGCATCTGGCCCATATCCCTCTGAACCCTTCCTATTTATCTGCCTGTGCAGATGCTTTAAAAATCTTCTAATTTCCTATGGCAGCTTGTCCCATACACGCACAATGCTCTGTGTAAAAATGTTACCCCTTGGGTTCTTATTAAATATTTCCCTCCCACATTAATCCTCTGCCCTCTCCTTTTGGACTTCTCAACCCAAGGAAAAAGACCTTGTCTATTCACCCTATCCATGTCCCTCATGACTTTTTTAAACCTCTATAATGCCACCCGTCATGCTCTGATGCTCTGGGGTTTTGAGGAAATCCTGTCGAGCAGGTTGAATACTCCCCAGCAATATCTATTCCTCTCAGCATTTTAATAGCAAAAGAACTTCCTTTCTCAGAGTTACCTTCATAACTGAAAGGCTTTTTGTTCCTTGAATCACCTTTCTGTCTCTGTTTTGCAATGATCTTTAAAGTATGGGACCGATTTCAAAGTTGAGTTTCTTACAAGTTGGTTCTGATATAACACTGTAGTTCCATTCTCAAGTTGTAAGAAAATCGCGCAACAGCCGCAATAATTAAACTAATGGGACCGGGATCGTGTGAGAGCCAATACAGGGAAGGAAAGTTCACATTCTACAAATAATGGTCTAAATTCTTCAATCACATTAAAGCTAGTTCACATTGAAGAAACACATGTTTTAGCAAAACACATTGTAATCACAAACAATCTGAACAATGAACTTTAATGAGCATCATTACAATAATACATGGGTAAAGTCACAGTATATTCGATTGGAATACAGAAAATCATTTTGACATGAAGTATCCAAAGAAGAAAATTCTTAAGTTAAAATTGTTACAGGACAATCTTAAAACTTGGTTCATACAATGCATTTTTCATTTATGGCAAAATTATTTTGTTAAGGGACCCTTCATTTCTGGCAGATTCAATGTCACAACTCCAAACCCAATACCTGACAATGGAGATTCCAAGGACTTACCTCAGCATCAATCCAAGACATTTTCTCAGGAACCAACTTGTAGCAATGACCAAAATAAATGAAGCCACTAGGACAATACCGTCTGGCCAGGAGACTACATTTCTCAAGGTTCTGATCCAAAGGTTTTGAATTCTGCGTAGTTAGTTCAGCAGCTGCAAATTACAATAAGCCACAATAATTACATCATTCATAGTTCCTTTCCCCTTCATGCGTCGAGAAACTGGTGAGCACATGGTCAATGGGGCCTGCCTCAGAGTGAGACTTCCCACCTGACTGCAATAACCTTCACACACACTATGTTTGTTTATGTGGAAATACAGAGAAAGTGCAGCACAGAAACAAGCTGCTCCGTCCAGTTAGTCAAAGACAGTGTTTATTTCCTCCAGGGGTCTCCTACCATTCTGATCACTTCCTCCAACACTACCACCAAATCACTTCATTCCCTTCGGCTTGTCTACATTCCCCCCAATGGGGCTGTACAGTCTGCCTCTGGTACACCGTGTAATGGCAAGGTTCACATTCTCAACACTCTGGAGGAGGCCATTCTCATGAATTCCTTGATTGATTTGTTAGTGACGAGCTTATATTATATAAACTCACTTAAAATAACATCAACTTTACTCCAAATGTTCACCCATCATTTGCCTTCATGGTTAAACTCAGGCTGCCCCCTTACTCAACATTTCTAATTCTGAGGTGACACTGTCAATGGCAGAACTGGATAAATGCCCCAGCTCCCACTGATGCCATCATTACACTTATTCCCCTGTCACATTCTGTACGGAGTCTGTTCCATTCGGTTTCTCTCTCTGTCCTGTTTTGATTATGCCATGGTCAGTACCAGTGTTTCTGATATCTCTCCTGTTTCTTCCCAAAATGAGAGCTCACTCCACAGTGAGTCCCTTCAACTGTCCCATTTCCCACACTTCCCCAATTCCTTCTGTTCCTTCCAAGAATCATGTTAGAGTTTGCCTTTCCCTTATCCTCTCAGACTTCCATATTGTTCACGTTATCACCTCACATTTCTGCCACTTCATTCATTCCCATCCCCATTCAGAATTGCAAGGCCCTGGTTAGTTCTTCAAACACTTGTCACTTGGTCACCATCAGTATTAATGAGGCCTCATTCTCCACCTTCTCACAGATAGTGCTCTTCCTCCATGTGGTGGGGGAGGGAGGCGGTGCAATCCTGAGCCATAAACTGAGCTCAGGGATCTTCAATTCTTTAAAAAAGGGACTGAGGGAGCTTCTGAAAAATGGCAGTGTATTAGAAATGAGGGGGAGAATAGGATTGGACTGGGTGAATATTAATGACTTTGGGGAGTGAGCAGGATAGTGGGATTCGATTGATTTGGATATTAAATGACACGGGGAGTCAGCACAGCAGGAGATAACTGAGTGAGATACGTTTGAGGAGGAAATGTGAGAATAGGATCAGATTGAGTGGGTCAGTAATGGGTCTCTGTGGGTGAGAATAAAAAGGGATTAGCCTGTGGGAGTCTATTAAAGCATTTGAGAGGTGAGCAGGAGAGTAGGTTTGGACTGAGTGGAAAATAAATTCATGGAGAGGGAGTAGGAAAGTGGGATGAGAGTGAGAATGAGCAGGAATGTGGGATCAGAGAGAAAGCTGGGCTGGGCATTTCCATGTGCCCTGGGCACAGACAGGCAGGAAGGGGAGGGGCAGTAAAATCAGGTGGGATGGTGAAGCATGCTGTGCCCATATGGGGAGTGGGCAGACAGTGAATGTGGAATGTGTAAAATAGCAAACACGTGGCAATGGTTCGGTCATTGCTCACTTTCAGAGATTCCTCAGGTACCATCTCTGTCTGTTTTCTCTCATTCACACCACGGGACATCCATTAACCCCTCAGTTCACAGCATTAACCTGTCATCACACACAATGTTAGGTTGACCCTACCTGCAACATCACTGACCATCAGTGTACTCAGCACCAATCCCATCAGCAGCATCATGTCTGCAGTGAAGTTCCTTTCCCCTCACCTGAAACACAACAAAAATGATTCAGCATCAGTGTCCAGGATTCACAGTTAAGATGGGGCTCTCCTGCTCCTCTTATTACCTCTCCCTCTCCGTTTCCGTCTCTCTCTCTCTCTCTCTCTCTCTCTCTCTCGCTCTCTCTCTCCCCGTTGTCTGAAGAGATGAGGTGTCAAGCCTTACTGTCAATATATATAGCAGACCGTGAAAAAGGAAGGAACCGTTGAAATCAGATCCAATTGATTCGAGAATCAATGATGTCCAAATTCCTGCTGACGAATCAGAGACTGACAGCTCAGCTCAGAAGGGATTGGAAACCATGAGAATGTTCCTGGAGTTACACATTAAATTGTACAACGTGGCACTGGAACAGCTCATTGAGAAAGGAAACTGTACTCATCGTTCCTGGTCTCTGTAATCAGGCTGGAAGTGAATGTATTTCTAAGCTCAGGAATTAATGAATGTTTTTAGTCAGAATATTTACAATGTCATCACATTTAGCTTGCACCAAACACCCGAGTCGAAGAGTGTGCTGCTGGAAAAGCACAGCTGGGCAGGCAGCATCCGAGGAGCAGGAAAGTTGATGCTTCGAGCATAAACTCTTCATCAGAAATGAGGGGGTGGCTCAAGGGTACTGAGAGTCCTATCCCTCATTCTCAATTCCTGGGTCTCCGCTGCATCTATTCCCAGGAGGACCAATTACACCATAGTACATCCCAGATGGCCTCCTTCTTCAAAGACCACGATTTCCCCTCCCATGTGGTCGACAATACCCTCCAGTGCATCTTGTTCACTTCCCACACCTCTGCCCTTGAACCCCATCCCTCCTATCTCAATAAGGACAGAAACCCCCCGGATCTCATCTTTCACCCCACCAACCTCCAGATACATCGCATCATCCTCCACCACCTCTGCCACCTACAAACAGACCCCTCCACCGGGAATATATTTCCCTTCCCATCCCTGTCTGCATTCCAGAAAGGCCATTCCCTCCGTGACTTCCTTGTTAGGTCCATGCCCTCCACCAACCCGCCCTCCACTCCCAGCACCTGCCCTTGCCACCACAAGAGGTGTAAATCCTGCACCCACACCCTCCCCACCTCCTTCCAAGACCCCAAAGGATCCTCCACATCTGACAGAGATTTACCTGTACTTCCACACATGTCATCTACTGCATCTGTTGCTCTCAATCTGGTCTCTTCTACATTCGGGAGACAGGATGCCAACTTGCAGAATGTTTCAGGGAACATCTCTGGGGCACACAAACTAAGGAACCCCACTACCCTGAGGCCGAACACTTTAATTCTCCCTCCCACTCCACCAAGGACATGCAAATCCTGTGCCTCTTCCAACACCAAAGTCTGGCCACCCGATGCCTGGAGAAAGAAAGCCTCATTTTCTGTCTTGAGACCCTCCAACTATACAGGAGTAATGTGGATTTCACCAGTTTCCTCATTTCCGCTCCCCCCACTTTATCCCAGATCCAACGCTCCAACTCAGCACTGTCCTTTCTGTCCATCTTCCTTCCCACCTATCTGCTCCACCCTCCTCTCTGACCTGTCACAATCATTCCCACCTCCACCTGCCTATCACATTCCCAACAACTTTCTCCTCAGCCCAATCCCCCTCTCCCATTTATCTCTCAGCTCCCTTGGGCCATCCCCTCATTCCTGATGAAGAGCTTATGCTGGAAATGTCGACTCTCCTGTTCCTCAATGCTGCCTGACCAGCTGTGCTTTTCCAGCATCACACTCTTTGACTCAGATCTCCAGCATCTGCAGTCCTCACATTCTCCTGCATTAAACACCCCCAAAGTAAATGAATAATATTTTACCATTCGAACAAGATTGTTATCCATTTTCTTTTTGTGTTTTATGTATTGTAAATGTGATGGTTCTGAAAGGGTTAATACTCATGTTACATTGGCTCCACCCATTCTACTGACATCACACACTGTCTGAGGATGGAGACAGGAGTTCTGCTCCAGCTTATGGAGGGAGCAACTATATCTGTAACATCTCCCTCAGGTCCCAGTAACCAACCCTGACCAACTGTAATTGTTGTTATCATTTAATAACCTTCTTGTTATCGAAGAACAGTGTCTTGTCTGTGGATGCTCGAGTGCAAGGCTCACTAGTAACAGAGAAGCAAGTCCCACAGGGATCAGTGCTGGGAACACAACTGTTTATAATATATATGAATGACTTGGGGGAAGGAAGTGAACATACTGTCGCCATATTGACAGTTAACATTAATGTTAGGGCTGCCCATGACAGAACATCATAAAATGGATGAAAACCCCAACAAACTTTGCAGTAACAGATATTGTATAGTGTGGGAAACATTTGTTTCATGTGGTCTCAGTACAGAGTACAATGACTGCTTGTTTTGTCTGTCAGACTGGATATGCAACATTCCTTGTATTCCTAAAGATAAGAACATTTCACACTATTTAGTTATTTCTCTGAAGATTTTTTTCTGTTGGTCATAATACAAGTAGGTTTTGATTAAAATTCTTCAAGATAATCATAGATATAGTTTCCAAATAAATTATAGAGTTAACACACATACATATAAAACAATCATGAAAGAAAGCATTACAAAGAAAGCTTTAAAAACTAATTACAAGTATTGGAGAGAGGCCTCCCTAACTCTTATAAGGTGTCGTAGAACTTAGCCCAATTAATCAGAGATCAGAAACACACAGATCAGGCTGAGAGTTGACAAGGATTTATTTAACAAACAGCAAGATCATGGAAGACACTTGACTCCACTGAAATAGTCACTGACAGCTGCTCAGGAGGAACCACAGCTTCTTCCCCGAACAGAGAATACAGTGGAGTTTTATACCCTTACAACAATGAAGGGTGCGTTATGGGGCAATGGGGTGCGTTGTACAACAAAGAGAAAAAGAGTTCATTCATTGAAGAGATTCAAGTGTTATGTATTGTTGAGGGGGCAAGTGAAGTACCTTTGGTGCCACCTTGTCTGGGTACCCTTTGTGAAGGCTTGAGTCTTAGTGGGAGCAGCTGTGCCCTAAGGGCATCAGAGGTGCTGGGCTATTGTGGAATGGGAGGCTCTTGATCAGTTAATCTGAAGAAGTATATTGTCTTGGTCTGGGGCTGGATGAGTCATGTCCTGAGGTATGTGTGACATCTGGGGCGGCTGATTTGGCCAATTTGAGGCATTGTGGGTAGGCTTAGTGGCTAAGTGCAGACATTTTGTGTTTTAGATTCAGGGTAGCCTTTGGCCTCTCCCTGCATTGTCCTGATCATTGCATGAAGAAATGATCACATGCCTTAAACTCTGCTGTCTCCTGAAAATGTATTATCGCCATCAACTCACTCCTACAATTAGGTGGGAAGGCAGGATGTGAGAGGGATACAAACAGATGGACATTGATAGGTGATGTAACTGTGCAAAAGGTTGGCAAATGGTGCATAACGTGGGAAAATGTGAAGTTGTTCATTTTGGAAGGGAGAACAAAAGAACAGAATATTTAAATGGAGACAAACTGCAGAAAGCTGTAACACAAAGGGTCTTGGGAATACTTGTGCATGAAACACAGAAAGCTCACCCACAGGGTCAGCAGGTAGTCAGGAATATTAATGGAATGTTGTCCCTTATTTCAAGGGGCTGGGAGAATAAGAGTAGAGACATCTTACTGCAACTAGTGAGACCATATTTGGAGTTCTGTGAGCAGTTTGCTTGCCTTATTTGAGGAGAGATGTCATTTTGGTGAAGGCAGTTCAGAGAAAAGTTCATGAGGATGATCCCTGGAGGGATTGTCTTAAGAGCAAAACCCAAACTGTTTGGGATTCTACTCAATGGAGTTTAGAAGAATGAGTGATGATCTCATTGAACCATAAAGGATTGTTCAGGGGTGTGACAGGGTCAATGTTGAGATGATGTTCCTCCTCGTGAGAGACTCTAAGACCAGACGGCATAGTCTCAGAGTAAAAGCTCCCCACTGTAAGCCTGAGATGGGGAGGTATTTCTTCCTCTAAGGGTTGTGATTCTTTAGAACTCCCTGCCCCAAAGAGCTGTGGGGGAGGAGGCCTTGTGTATATATAAGGCTGAAGGAGATTCTTGATCAGTCAGGGAACCAAGGATTATGGAGAAAAGCAGGAACATGGACATAAGGAATCTGGGATCAGCCATGATCCTATTCAATGGCAAAGCATGCTGGAGGGCCTGAACAGCATACTCCTGTTCCTATTTCCTACAGTGTAAATGAGAAATTCAAACAAATCCCACCTGATAATACCCACCCTATCAGTCTACTCCTGATCCTCAGTCAGGGTGATGGAAGGTGTCATCAATGGTACTATCAATGCAGCACCTGGTTAGCAATACTCTGCTCCCTGATACTCAGTTTGGGCTCTGCCAGGGTCACACAGCTCCTGACTTCATTCCAGCCTTGGGTCAACCATGGACAAAACAGCTGGGTTCGGGAGGTGAGGTGAGAGTGACTGCCCCTGATATCAAGGCCATGTTTGACCAAGTGTGACATCAAGGAGCCCGAACAAACCTGGAATCAATGGGAATAAGGGAGAAGACTCTCTGCCGACTGGCTTCGAAAGATGTGCAGGTTTGGTGTATTAGCCATGGGAAATGCAGGATTACAGGGACAGGGAGCATCTGGGATGAATGCCCTCTGCAGGGACAGTGTGCACTCAATGGGCTGAATGGTCTGCTTCATACTGTAGCGATTCTATGAGTCATACCTGCTCCATAGGAAGATGGTTGTGGTTGTCAGAGATCAGTCACCTCATTTCCAGGACATCTCTGCAGGAGTTCCCCAAGGTCATGTCTTAGGTTCCACTTTGACCCTGTCTCATTAATGACTTGTCTTCCATCATTAGGTTAGAGGTGGGAATGATTGTAGATGATTGCACAATGTTCAGCTCCATTCACAGCTCCTCAGGTACTGATGCAGACCATGTCCATGGTGCAGCAAGACCTGGATAATATCCAGGCACGGGCTGACAAGTGTCAAATGACAATCCGCGGCAATGACCACAGAAAGAAGGCTGGGAGTCCTGTTGGCCCCACATTACACTATCAACTGCACCCAGGAGACTATCCTCTGTAAACAGGCTCTCTGACCTGCGAGCTGCTCTTCTACTCAATGCTGCAGTGAGCAGGCACTTCAGAGGGTTTCAGTGCAATTTAAAGTCAGAATGCAATCTCACTTTCAGAGACCTGTCCCGACACCCACCCAGGGCTGGAGGGCACTGGTCACATTGGTAATTCTCTGATTGTTCAATTATTGATGAGCATGGTCCTGACAGCACGGTCTCTGCTAATGAATTGGTGCTGGGGATGGGAGTGACAGCAGGATCCTCAATAAACTGTGGCTTTTACAACATTGCTCAGAAAAAAACTGAGTCTATTTAAACAGCTTCCTGCAGAATACAGTCAGTGAATCAACTTAAAACCTCTTGGGAAACTCGTCAACCTGCAAATACATGACCCAATAAAGACTGGTTTAAACTCTAAACAGAGGAAGTGGAGGATAGTTACAGATGAATGGTGTGTGTGAAATAAACCCCAGCTCCTACAGGAGGGCAGCCTTCAGCTGTGATTGATGTGGAGATCTTCCATGAGAGTCCATTCCAGCCATGAATCATGGTGTCACTCGATGCAGACATTATTGAGGGTTTGAATGAGTCTCATCAGCCACTTGTCCTAACACTGCCCACAGCAGCAACACCCACAAAGCCCCAACCCCGCACTAACCCCTCAGCACATGTACTGTCCTCTCCTCTGGTTTGAATCAACCTCTGCCAATGAGGTAGGCTGGCAGTGAATTATTTTTCCACCTGACTCATCCTCTCCAACACATCAATAATCCTCAATCTGTGTCCAGTGATGCTCACCAAGAAGATTTTTATTCCAGTGAGTTGGAATGAAATCTGACCCAGTCATTTACCTGGAAAAGCAGTGAATGAACAGTGGGAGGTTCCAAAGTGGAGATAATTAGGTCAAGACTAGGCTCAGAGCTACAAGGGGAGAGAGGAGGAGCCTCTAATACTGAACCTCCACAGGGAATTGAAGACACAGATAAAAAACAAACATTAAAAGGAACTGCATGATCAATAGTTCAATAGAGAGGCAAGATGAATACAAAGAGTACAGGAGAGAACTGCAAAATATCGAGGGTCAAACAGAAAACGATGAAAATAGATTAATGGCCAATCATGTTTTTCAGAACCAACGTTTGATAAGATGAAAACTAATTTCTAAATAGAGAGGCAAAGTAAGAAAGAGGCTGATTGAGGAAATCTTCTTGTGGAGTTGAAGGACATGACTTTGTATCTGTCTTCATTAAAACAGATGATTCCAATGTCAGAGTAAAGGAGCCACAAACTGAGCAGCTCCAAGGGAACAGAGTGAGAATCTAAAAGGACCCAGACAGAGGATCCTCAGAGCAATAACGTTCATGTCAGGTCACTGAGATGATTTTATAAGATTAAAGGTATTATATAAATGCCTGTGTTTGTTGGATGGGGAGGTGACTTCCAGCGGTAATAATGCAACAGTCCCATGAATTCCCATTGTTGCAGCTGGAGATGCTGCAGTTCCAGTATAGAACACCTGGTGGCAATATTGAGCCCAATGTTCCTATAGCCCAACACTACCACCTGCTGGCCCATACCGGTACTGCCCGTGCCCGGAATTTTCACCATTGAAGGTGACAGCGCCAAAGCAAATCATTCTGCTCATTCTGACTGAGACAGTTCTCAGAAAGAGCTTTCAATTTTGCCAGTTCTATGGAAATTGTTTTGCAGAGAACAGCTTGGAAAATATGACTGTGTTAGGGTCTATTCCCACCATCAGACTGTTTTTTACAGAGAGTGATTGGAGCAGAAGGGGTTGCTGCCTTGCAATCTTTCTGTTCTACAATAAATGTGCAATGTTGTAAAGCAAGAGGAATCCTTCCACTTTCTCAGTCAGGCATTAGCTCCCTCAGAGGAAACAATGTGAGGGACCACACAATGTGAGCTCAAAGACCTTCCAATGACACAGTCCAATGTCTGTCTGGGTGCAGGGAACTGGTTCAAATGATGAAGGAATCAGCAACAGAATCTCGGGAGTTTTATTGGGTTTAATGGATCTGTTGGTGAGGATCATCAGAAATGGTCCTCCAGCAGTACATCCTGTGGGAGATTAGAAATGTTGTTTTTGCAGGTGGAGGGGGGTGGGGTGTTAATTCTTGTAGCATGTAGCATACTTAAGGTAAGACTTTAATGAATATAGAGGGTCTTTTAAAGAAAATAGTTTTAAGCTCGGAAATAACTTTCAAGTGTTGTAGTTGACCACAAAAAGAAGCAGCAGGAGCATTTCACAATAAAGCTTATAGTATGAGAAGAGAAACTGGATAAAAGAACAAGCTGTAACAAACAAGGAACAAAGAATGCAGACAAGGACAGCAGGATGGCCAGATAAGAAAATAACAAACAAGTGAGGAAATCGGCTTATGATAGGATGGGAAAAGGGAGGCGTGATTCCGCAACTTGTAAACTGAATAAGAAAGCTAATATGGTCTATTTTCGCGCGCATTTCTGCTTGATTGCAGAAGCGTCCGGTTCTTGCAAGGCTGTAATAAATTGTTCTTGTTTCCAAGGCTTTGTCTCAGGCTGATTGATTTATGAGTGAGTTCTGTTTCTCACAATTTGGGGCCTCGTTCCGAGATTCAAAACTCCGACTGCTCGACACTCTTGGGACGATGGGGGAGGTGCACCTCGCCGATTTCGGTGATCTCCGACTCCCTTGCTTGTCGTTCGTGGTTTGGGCGAGTACAATCCGGACTGGGAGACCCTGGAAACAAGGCGGGCAGACGCGGCGGGCTCGGTCGGGCAACTCTTGTGCACAAGACCCGGGTAAGGAAAGGTCTTAAAGGATATATCAGGGCGACCGGGGGAAGCGGTATTTGCTGTAGGAATTGCCGCGGGACAGGGTGCACCGAAATGACCAGGTAACTCTGTGCACAGACCAAGGTAAGAAAAGAGACCTTTAAGTATTGCCTTGGTGGTTGGGTGTACGAAAGTATGGGAAATTGGGGATATATAAAATTAAGCATATGTCCATGGAAAACAGCCCGTGTCAGAAGGGCTAGTAGCTGAAGGGCTACTGAGTGTGCACTTCGTAACTAACTTATGGCCAGATGCCCAGAAAAATATACAAAAGCTAGAGGAGTCGTTGCGGGTACCTCAAAGTGTCTGTGAGACATGGTGTCTATGTGTGTGTGAGAGAGAGAGAGAGAAAGAGCTGTACAGCTAGTAGAAAGTTTAACCCTTTGTGATTCGGTTTGAATGCACATTTGTTTGTTGGTGATTGAATGTTTGTGCTTTGTTCCCTGGAGCTTGAGATCTGGGACTG
Organism: Chiloscyllium plagiosum; assembly: GCF_037043375.1. Taxonomy (NCBI): domain Eukaryota; kingdom Metazoa; phylum Chordata; class Chondrichthyes; order Orectolobiformes; family Hemiscylliidae; genus Chiloscyllium; species Chiloscyllium plagiosum. The sequence goes on along the minus strand of NW_028270161.1, from coordinate 24,061,593 downwards.
TTTTGAAACTGATTTCTACTATGGAAATTTTAACATGATTTCTTTTAAGGTTAAAGATTTTACAGATTATGAAATAAAATGTTAACTCCTGTTCTTTTTACAGGTCATGACTGCCTTACTATCGGTTTCTAACTAATCTCTTTTTCCTTACATAAAAGTGATTTATGGAAAACAGTCGAAGTCTCAAAAAGAAGATAATTGGTCAGATTAATGGGACGAGCAAGGTGTCTAGTCAGGACCCTGAAGGGGGTGTGGAAGAAGGTGACACCAGACCTCATTAAGAGTAATTAAATTAGCAACAATGGGAGGCACAGGGAGTTGCCTGCGTAGCGATCGAGCTGTAAATAACGTTAAAGGGGAATATACTCCGCCCGACAGTTCTTTGGCGAAAATGTTGGGTACTTGGGAACACAACTCCCGGATGCGGGAGAAAGATAAGGCTAAAATGATAAACTATTGTTGTTTCGTTTGGACTAGATAAAGTATTAAGGCGCCTGGTATTTTTTGGCCCAAATATGGGTCCGATGAGGATTGGCTGTGTCAAGATCTTAATATATATGTCAATTGAAAAGAACCGTACAGTCAAAAAGAGTCTGATTATGCGGCTTGTTGGATAGGGAGCGCGGGAGTAAAATTATATCCCATGAATACGGAGGAATCGGGGAAAGAACAGAAAAAGAATGAACAAGGGAAGCCACAATGGGATCCCTTAATGTGTTTGCCGCCCCCATATACTACTCCCCGGAACGAGCCTACAGCTCCCGAAGTAGAACCGAGTCCAGACACAGAAAAGGGGTACGGACTCTGAACTAAAAGATACAAAACCTGGGGGGGGGGGCAGAATCACTCGAGCCACCACACGTAAAGGAGGGGCAGAGATAATGGAAAATATAAAAATATGTCCCTTACGAGAGGTTCCGATTGGGGAAGGTACAATCGGATATGTAAACGCTCCCTTAACTAGCAGTGAAGTTTGGGTCTTTAAAAAGGAAATGAAAAGTTTAATAGAGGATCCAGTTGGACTAGCTGAACAATTAGAGCAATTCCTAGGGCCTAATTTATATACCTGGGGAGAACTGATGGCAATTTTAGGAATGTTATTTTCAGGAGCAGAACGAGGTATGATTAGGAGAGTGGCTTTATAGGAATGGGAAAAGAAGCACCCAGTTGGGGAAGAAGGGGCCCCAGCAGAACAGCAATTCCCAAATGTTCACCCTCATTGGGAAAATAATGACAGAGAAGATAGGGAGTCAATGCGGGATTTACGAGAAATGGTAATATTAGGAATTAAAGAGGCGGCACCTAGATCACAAAACTTTGTTAAGGCCTTTGAAGTACGACAAGAGAAGGATGAAACTCCTTCTGCATTTCTTAAAAGGCTCAAGGAGGCCACAAGGAAGTATTCGGGAATGGATCCCGATAATCAGATAGCACAGGGACTCTTAAAGGTCCAGTTTGTAACTAAATCATGGCCGGACATACAAAAGAAATTACAGAAATTAGATGAATGGAGTGAAGACAGATGGAAGAACTGTTACGTGAGGCACAGAAAGTGTATGTGAAAAGGGAAGGCGAGAAGCAGAAACAGAAAGCCAAAATGATGGTGGAGGCAATAGAAGAAATAACAAAAAGGAGACTGGGATCAGGGGATAACAGGAAGGGTAGGGGAGGACACGAAAGACAAGGGTCAGATACCCGGGAAAGGAGGCAACAGGCAGGGTGTTACCATTGCGGGAAAGTGGGGCATTTTAGACGGGAATGCCCGGGATTAGCACGAGAAAGGGAAGCCGTTTCCCGAATGACTTTAGCTGAAGATTAGGGGAGTCAGGGGTTCCTTCCTCCTGAGACCCACCGGGTACCCTTGATAAACTTAAAGGTGGGATCTGAAGGGGAGGAGGCAGTATTTTTGGTGGACACGGGAGCGGCACGGTCATCCCTAAGTGTTAGACCTACCGGCGTTAAATTGACTAAGGAGTATCTTAAGGTTTCCGGAGTAAAAGGCGAAGAATTCTTGGTGCCTATTTTTGAACTAACCCTAATTAGAAGAAATGATGAGGAAGTAATAGGACAATTATTATATATTCCTGGAAGTAATCTATTAGGTAGGGATTTGATTATATTGCTGGGCTTTAAAATTGGGGTGGAGGATAGTGCAATAACTGTAACGATGGCTAAGACAACCCAAGGAAGATGGATCCTCCCGGATGGAAGGGAGTTATTCAGTAAACCAATCATGAAAAACATCCTAACCACCTTGCATCAAGGCAGTCATTGGGGCTTCCAAGCTATGTGTGACATAGTGTTAAGGAAGTACGGATGTAAAAGGATATATACATTAGCCAAGCAGGTGTGAGCAGGATGCCAGACTTGCCAAAAGATTAATAAGAAAGTTATGAGAGGGGGGCCAAGAGGTGGAAGAAACCCTGGGGTAAGACCTTTTCAAAGGATACAGATAGATTACACATAATTACTCAGTAGGGAAACAAAAGTACTTATTAGTCCTAATGGATTACCTAACTGGGTGGGTGGAGGCATTTCCAATGTCCTCAGCTACCTCGAAGGGAGTAGTGAAAACTCTTTTAGAACATATAATTCCTCGATATGGAGTGGTGGAAAGTATAGATTCAGACCAAGGTAGCCACTTTTCCTCTAAGATCCTACAAGACGTAATGGGATTAGAGATCTCTTGGGAATTCCACACTCCTTGGCACCCGCCTTCCTCTGGACGGTGGAACGAATGAATCAAACCTTAAAGAAGCAATTGTCTAAGTTAGTCCTAGAGACTCGATTACCATGGACAAAATGTTTACCTATCGCACTGCTACACATTAGGACTGCGCCTCGATGTATATAGGCCGCTCTCTCCTTGGATTACCTTTCTTGGGTGGAAGAGGGGAATTACCAACTGTAGAGTTCAATGATAAGTTTTTAAAGAACTATATTGTGGCTCTCGGCTCTTCTTTGTCTGTCCTTAGGAAGAAGGGTCTGTTGACCCAGACACCTCCACTTGAGTTCGCCATACATCGAATACGACCGGTGATTGGGTCCTGATAAAGACCTGGAAAGATACCAAACTGCACCCAAGCTGGGAGGGACCGTTCCTAACCCTCCTGACTACTGAAACAGCCGTCCGAACTGCTGAGAAAGGGTGGAGTCATCACACTCATGTTAAGGGCCCGGTGGACGCTCCTTCCCCTCTGACAGAGTGGCAAGCACATCCTACAGACAACCCTCTGAAAATCAAGCTGAGCAAAAAGAATGGACTGAGATAAGAGACTATTAAGAATTGGTTAAAAAAGCTGTATCCCAAAACAATTGTAAGTGTTGCATGGACTCACTCCTCCCTGGTATTTAAAGGGGTAGGGAATAGACAGATAGGGTTGTGAGCTGAAATGAATGGTCAGCTTTATATTGTCACGATAATATTGGCTCTAGCTGCTAAGGGGGGTGGGAAAAATCATTTTACCGTTTTATGTCAGAATTATGCTAAGCTAAAGGGGCATACCGACTGTTGGGTATGTGCGGAGATCCCATGCCATGGGGAATCTGGAATTCCTCTCACGGTAATACCACTTACGAAAGAAGTGGACGATGTACAACAATTTGACTCGGGCTCAAATGATACAACTTGGAGATTTGAAAGGGGTAATTATAAGTTTGCGGGATGGTCCCCTCAATCAGCCTCAAAAACTCTGGGTGCTATCGATAGCCTTAGAGATCCCCCCCCCCCCCCCCCCCCGAAAGGAGCAGGAAATACCACCTGTTTCTGCCCTTCCGATTCGGAAAATCATCTTGTGTCTACACCAGCCAAGCCACTGCCACAACCATTCCCCGAATATTGAATGGGACATATTGGGTGGGTGGCTTAAAGGCCTACCCATTTATCCCCAGCGAGAAGTACGTTTGGAGTGGCGGATGTAACGGGAATGGGTGCTGGGACCATCCAGTTCAGACACTACCTCAAAACCAGAAAGGCTGGAGTGGCTGCTGCTACCTCGCCTATATAATTCCCCACTTGAGGCTGTTAAAGAGAGCCCCAAAAATACCTCGGAATAAACAGGGGAGGAAGGCGAGTAATCCGGAAAGTAACCGAAGGAGATCGCCTCCTCTGGATTTTGATAACTATGTATGGGACCGCTCGAGCAGGAGTAGAAATACAAACGTTGGCGGCTTCCCTGGAAGAGTTGGCCAACAATACTGCTGATGCGTTGACCGAAACCCAATCCCAAGTAGCAGCCATAACGACCGAAATGATTGCCACTAGGCTAACGACCCTTCAGAACAGGATGGCTCTGGATTATATTCTAGCAGAGAAGGGTGGTACCTGTGCACTAATTGGAGAGGAATGTTGTATGTACATACCTGAGGTCTCCTCTAACATTACTGATATCTCCAAACGTGTGCGAGACAAAATCGCCAAGATAAGGGAGGCCGGTAATCAGTACCGGAACGAAAAAGGATGGGAAATGGGGGAATTGGGGATTGACTGGTTGGGGAAGGTGGTTAGTCAATCTAGCTATCTATGGATTATTGATATTAATGGGTCTGGTGGTAGGGTTCAATGTCCTAAAATGGGTAATGAGCCGACTGATGACATCCCTTGGGGAAGAAACCCAAATAAATCATCAGATGCTTTTATAATCAGCAGGTGATATGCAACAAAGAGAGAGTCAAAGGATGCTTCTAGTGTTCGAGGGACAAACAACACAAATGTAAATGTAAGATTGTGAACCTCATCGCCAAAAGGTGTAAGAGGGCAGAACATAAGAAAGTGACTTAAAGGAGACTTAATAAGTGCAGAAACAACAGTTAGAGAAAAAGAAAAAGGGGGAATTGTGGGAGATTAGAAATGTTGTTTTTGCAGGTGGGGGGCGGTGGGGTGTTAATTCTTGTGGCATGTAGCATACTTAAGGTAAGACTTTAATGAATATAGAGGGTCTTTTAAAGAAAATAGTTTTAAGCTCGGAAATAACTTTCAAGTGTTGTAGTTGATCACAAAAAGAAGCAGCAGGAGCATTTCACAATAAAGCTTCTAGTATGAGAAGAGAAACTGGATAAAAGAACAAGCTGTGACAAACAAGGAACAAAGAATGCAGACAAGGACAGCAGGATGGCCAGATAAGAAAATAACAAACAAGTGAGGAAATCGGCTTATGATAGGATGGGAAAAGGGAGGTGTGATTCCGCAACTTGTAAACTGAATAAGAAAGCTAATATGGTCTATTTTCGCGCGCATTTCTGCTTGATTACAGAAGCGTCCGGTTCTTGCAAGGCTGTAATAAATTGTTCTTGCTTCCAAGGCTTTGTCTCAGGCTGATTGATTTGTGAGTGAGTTCTGTTTCTCACACATCCCAAGCGCTCCTTGCAAGTATTCTCACTGTGATCATTAGGAATAGAATGTCATTTATTATCACATGGACTCCAGTACAGAAGCAGAGTGAAAGGGTTTAACAATGGCTGCCTATAATGGAGTTATCTTAGGTGCGACTACCAAGGTACATGGAAGAGGAATAAAAGGAAATGAGCATTACTTACAGGATCCAAAAAATAAGTTAGATAAGAGATAATTAGAGCATAATGTGAGGATTTAAATTCCAGTCCAGGAAAGAATTGCAAATAGCAGCAGCTCAGCCTGTTGTGTGACCCCCACGTGGCAGAACCCAGTCCAACAACTGTCCCATTCCACTCCAAGCCTCCAGTCAGTGGAAGTATGTTACACTGAATCAGGACTCGTTTCCCCTCACCCTGCACCATGACCCGTTTCCCCTCACCCTGCACCATGACTCATTTCCCCTCATCCTGCACCATGACTCATTTCCCCTCATCCTGCACCAGGACACGGTTTCCCTCACACTGCATCAGGACTCGTTTCCCCTCACCCTGCACCAGGACTCGTTTCACCTCACCCTGCACCAGGACTCGTTTCACCTCATCCTGCACCAGGACTCGTTTCCCCTCACGCTGCACCGGGACTCGTTTCCCCTCACCCTGCACCAATACTCGTTTCCCCTCACACTGCACTGGGACCCGTTTCCCCTCACCCTGCACCAGGACTCGTTTCCCCTCACCCTGTACCAGGACTCGTTTCCCCTCACACTGCACCAGGACACATTTCTCCTCACACTGTACCAGGACTCATTTCACTCACACTGCACCGGGACTCGTTTCCCCTCACCCTGCACCAGGACTCGTTTCCCCTCACACTGCACCGGGACTCGTTTTCCCTCACACTGCACCGGGACTCGTTTCACCTCACCCTGCACCAGGACTCGTTTCACCTCACCCTGCACCAGGACTCATTTCCCCTCACACTGCACCAGGACTCGTTTCCCCTCACGCTGCACCGGGACTCGTTTCCCCCCACCCTGCACCAGGACTCGTTTCACCTCACCCTGCACCAGGACTCATTTCCCCTCACGCTGCACCAGGACTCGTTTCCCCTCACACTGCACCGGGACTCGTTTCCCCTCACACTGCACCGGGACTCGTTTTCCCTCACACTACACCGGGACTCGTTTTCCCTCACACTGCACCGGGACTCGTTTTCCCTCACACTGCACCGGGACTCGTTTACCCTCACACTGCACCGGGACTCGTTTCCCCTCACACTGCACCGGGATTCGTTTTCCCTCACCCTGCACCATGACTCATTTCCCCTCATCCTGCACCAGGACTCATTTTCCCTCATCCTGCACCAGGACTCGTTGCCCCTCACAATGCACCAGGATGCATTTCCCCTCATCCTGCACCAGGACTCATTTCCCCTCATCCTGCACCAGGAGGCGTTTCACCTCACACTGCACCAGGAATCATTTCCCCTCACACTGCACCGGGACTCATTTCCCCTCACCCTGCACCGGGACTCATTTCCCCTCACACTGCACCAGGACTCATTTCCCCTCATCCTGCACCAGGAGTCGTTTCCCCTCACACTGCACCGGGACCCGTTTCCCCTCACACTGAACCAGGACTCATTTCTCCTCACACTGCACTGGGTCTCGTTTCCCCTCACCCTGCACCAGGACCCGTTTCCCCTCACACTGCACTGGGACTAGTTTCCCCTCACACTGCACCAGGACTTGCTTTCCTTCACAATGCACCAGGACTCATTTCCCCTCACACTGCACCGGGAGTCGTTTCCCGTCACCCTGCACCAGGAGTCGTTTCCCCTCACACTGCACCAGGACTCGTTTCCCCTCACACTGCACCAGGAGTCGGTTCTCCTCAACCTGCACCAGGACTCGTTTCCCCTCACACTGCACCGGGACTCGTTTCCCCTCACACTGCACTGGGACTCATTTCCCCTCATCCTGCACCAGGACTCGTTTCCCTCACCCTGCACCAGGACTTGTTTCCCCTCACACTGCACCTGGACTCGTTTCCCCTCACACTGCACCAGGACTCATTTCGTCTCACCCTGCACCAGAACTCGTTTCCCTCACCCTGCACCAGGCCTCGTTTCCCCTCATCCTGCACCAGGCCTCGTTTCCCCTCACACTGAACCAGGACCCGTTTCCCCTCACACTGAACCAGGACTCGTTTCCCCTCACACTGAACCAGGACTCGTTTCCCCTCACACTGCACCAGGACTCATTTATCCTCACGCTGCACCAGGACTCATTTCACCTCACTCTGCACCGGGGCTTATTTCCTCTCACACTGCACCGTGACTCGTTTCCCCTCATCCTGCACCAGGACCCATTTCCTCTCTCACTGCACCAGGACTCATTTCCCCTCACCCTGCACCGTGACTCATTTCCCTTCACACTGCACCAGGACTCATTTCCCCTCACACTGCACCAGGACTCATTTCCCTTCACACTGCACCAGCACTCATTTCCTCTCATCCTGCACCGTGACTCATTTCCCCTCATCCTGCACCGGGGCTTATTTCCTCTCACACTGCACCAGGACCCATTTCCCCTCACACTGCACCAGGACTCATTTCCCCTCACACTGCACCAGGACTCATTTCTCCTCACACTGCACCAGGACTCATTTCCCCTCACTCTGCACCAAGGCTTATTTCCCCTCACACTGCACCAGGACTCATTTCCCCTCACTCTGCACCGGGGCTTATTTCCTCTCACACTGCACCAGGACTCATTTCCCCTCACTCTGCACCGGGGCTTATTTCCCCTCACACTGCACCGGGGCTTATTTCCCCTCTGGCTGCTTCAGGACCTGCCAAAAAGAGAGAGAAGAAAGAAAGGAATGAAAAAGAGCCGGTAGATCAGCAGAGCTGTGATTGCAGCATCTCACTCTGCTGTCTTCATGCAAGGATCAGCGGATCAGCATCTCCCTCAATGTCCTCCTCATGGAACAGGGCCATGTGCTGCACAGTAACCCCACTGTTCAAAGCTTCACCATCCTCCCCCCACCCCGGCCAGCCTGAGGTACCAGACAGTGTAGAGCACATCCAATCCCTACAATACACCAGACCCTTGTGAGGGGATGTTGAGGGGCATTGCCCAACCAACCTCAGCACCTGAATCACATCATCAAGAGACAACGACCTGCTCAATGGTCACTCGGATTGCCCTGTGGAATATCTTGGAGCTGACACCTGCATCTGTTTATTTGTGTCACAAGAGTGAGCAGCCATTTCCTCAGTGGGTATTCCTGGTCTCCTCATATCCAGCCTGAAGGTACCTGGAACTGGGAAAGCTGTGACCATCTGAAGCATATACAGAGGAACCTCAATTATCTGGCATTCAATTATCTGAAGTTTGGATTATCCTGTTCCAACACGGGGTAAGCTCTCCAGCCTGATTTAAAACCAGCAACACAGAAAGATTTACCCTGTGCAGTAATCTGTAAAACTTCAAGTGGCCAAGAACTATGTAAGATAAAAATTAACAACTTTATTTCTTAAAGTATAACAGAGAATAATTAACTGACCACGATTTGCAATTTCTTTCTCTAACGTATCTTTTACCCTCTCTTTTATAATACTCGTCCAATAAAACTCCCAATGAAGAATTACAAAACAACACTTCTTATCTCAAAACCAGGCAGCAATAGATTCTTGCCTTTGGATCTTCCTGTATCTTCTTCTCTCCTTGTTAGGAATTTCTGTATCACAGGTTACTGTTTGAAAAGGTACTTTTAAGGGAGATGTTTTCTCAAGCGGTCTGGTACATGTTAGGCTTGCTGGTTCTCCTCTCAACTGTTCAATTTTCCCCCCGGTGTTATACCCCAGAGCGTCAGCTTCTGTCAATGGCTTTTAAGATTGTCAATATACTCAATTCAAACTCAATTACAAATTGGTATTTTTATTGGGGTATAATTTAAACTGATTGGCCAAATTCGAATTTGTTTTTGTCTCCTGTCAACGAACTACTCGAGTTGTTCAACCCAGCATTACATCCGTTGTGGCCTTATAGAGAACACTAGGTGCTGTATCTGGTAGTTCTGCTGCTTTTATCCAGACAAAATCGGAAGATCCCAATGCTTAGCTAAACTATGTTATCTGTAATTCGATTAACCGAATGAAGTACTCCCTGCCTGTGTTCTTCGGATATTGAGGTTCCTCTCTATATTGCTTCCTGGAGCCACATGTCTACCTGAAGGATCCATCTACAGTGGGTGTAAACCCATCAGACATTGATGGGATGGTAACCCCTCCTGTTGACGTAGGCCTCTGGCTGGGTCTGTGGGATACTAACTGCCCACATGAATGTAACCATTCACACTGTCAACTGGTGCAATTGAGCAGTGACCCCAAAGTCAATCCCCCTTTCAGTTATAGATTGGAAATCCCAGATCTAACATCACCATTTGGGAAATGTAGGAGATAGGAGACAGGGCATTCTAGAATAATTAGTCTGGTACCCGTCATTCGGAAATGCTGGATCCATTATGAAGGAAGCAATAGCAATTCATTGCTTGGTTATACCTATGTTAAACATTGCTAAAAACAGACACCAGGTCAGTGTTAATCATCTTGCTTTCACCAGGACTAACATACAAGAAATCAACATTAGAAGGAGAATGACAGCTGACATAGAGACAGCACGGTGGCTCAGTGGGGCGGCACAAGGGCTCAGTGGTTAGCTCTGCTCCCTCACATCCCCAGGGACTCGGGTTCAATTCCAGCCTTGGGTGACTATCTGTGTGGAGTTCTCCCCCTGTCTGCGTGGGTTTCCTCCCACAATCTAAAGATGTGCAGGTTAGGTGAACTAGCCAGGCTAAATTGCCCATAGTCTTCAGGGATGTGTAGCTTTTGTGCATTAGTCAGGGGAAATGGAGAGTAATAGGGAATGGGTCTGGGTGGGTTCATCCTTGGAGGGTCAGTGTGGACGTGTTGGGCCAAATGGCCTATTTCCACATTGTAGGGATTCTATGGTAGTAAGAGAACAAGGTGCTGATTGGTTGGCTCGTGGTTGGCATGGAGATGCAGTGAGACCTGCCATCAATCTTAGCTGATAACGCTCGCACCAGGCCAGTCGACACCGGTCAGGGTGTTGCCATGGGGAATGCAGCAGGGTCTGACATTCTAATTCACTTTCCCCTCAGTGTAAAAGATACAATCTAAAGACATGTTCCTCGTGTCTGTGCAGAACAGGGTCCTGTGTGTGTACATACGGAGCTTCCAGCTCATTAATTGAATTATACCGTGAGCCAAACTGATTATCTTACATTGATTTCCGCTGTATCTTAGCACAGTCTGGATGATGGAATCCATTTCCAACAACAGGAGCAGGTCCATACTCCTGCTGTGTCCCGGGACATGTGGAGCCGGTGAGGTCACTGCACCGCGCTAATCCCCAGGAAACGGACTGGCAGCTGGAAAACTCTGGGCCTCCCCCTGCACACCCCATGCATCCTGAGGGGCCCTGCAGCTACAACCTTCCTCTGGGCTGGGTGTTCCCAATCCCCTGTGCCAGACCACTGCTGCTCCTGTGCTTGCTGTCAGCTCTGGTCCTCCTATATCATCATTCACCTTCTTCAGAAGGCAGTCCCAGTGACCAATATCCCATCAGAGGCAGGATGCAGGAATCTCAGTGAAAATTGGGAAACACAAGGAGTGAAGGAGGTTCTTCAGTCTGAGGAGAGTCATTGGTGACACACACCTGCAGGTGAGGACACAACACACTCCCCCAGACAGTGGGACATGCTGCATGCACGCCAGTAATGAGGGCCTTGTCTCCATTGTACATTCAGCTTCAGCCTCAGCAACTTGGTGAATATACCACATCAGCTCAGTGAGCAGTATGTCACATCAAAATGGAGTACTTACTGCACTCTGAACCCTGTCCCATCCCAGATCAACATCAAGCTTTCAACTTCCCAGTGCATTCAGTACAGACTATCATCAACCTTCCATGAGGGATGATGAAGTGATGGTGTGTGGCTCTCACGTCATCCTCTGATGTTGAACAAACAATGCTTCACCTTTAGCCAGTGCTGGCCTTTTGTAAAATCATTGCTGCTGAGTTCAGAATCATTGAAATGTTCAAGTTCAACTTGCACTGACCAGTGGCATTGTGCCAGTCGGCTGTGACCATTATCTGACCCTAAACACCTTCACTGCAGAGAGATGGGCGATGAAATTATTACAAATTAAATGGAACTGGGCAAGGAGGGCCTGACAGCTGGTGGGCCTTCTCTCACTCTCTCTGTCCCTCCTGTGCTCTCCAGCTCTCTCTACCCACAACCCCTCACAACCCTATCTCCCTTCCCCACTCCCATTTCCAGTTCGCTCCCATCTCTGATACCCCCACCATCCTCTCCATCTCTCCCACCTTGATGCCTTCCCTGGAACCATTGCCCAGTGTGCTCACTGCTCCCTGGAACTCATTAACTGCACAATGTGTGATTTGAGGTGGTGCACAGAGAGACCATGCGAGTAACAACAATCACCGACTCACGGAGTTATTGAGTCAAAAAGCACAGAAACAGGCACTTTGGTCTAACTCATCCTTGTAATCAAGTTGCCCAAACTAATCTAATCCCACTTGCCTGTGTATGACCCATATCCCCCTCAACCTTTCCTGTTCGTGTCTCTGTGCAAATGTAATGACGCAGGTGCTTCAACCAACTGAGCCACAGTGCCACCACTTCCTCAGGATAATCCCTTTGGCCAAGTACCTGCAGCTGCTTTATCTTTGACTCTGTGACTTCCCATTTGTAATGCACAAGTGTTATTGTCAGCAAGAGATAATCCAACCAATTGCCTTTGCTTTTCAAATGCCCACAAAAATAGTTGACTATTATTAACCAGAATATTTGAAGGATCAGCTGTATAACATACAGGTCAGAGGCTGTGAATTCTGCAGTGGCTAACCCACATCCCAACTGTATCTAGATCCGAGAACACCCTATCCATGAAGACGGGGTGTACCTGTTCCAGCCGCACTGCACTAATTCAAGAAGGAAGATCACAGCCAACACCTTCCCAAAGAGGAAGAGAATTGGACCCTGCAGTAATACTCACATTGTGGAAATGAATTATAAAACTATCCATGTCCCTGTTCTGCTATCTCCTCCCCAGTATAGCATTGAAAGAACAGATGGGTAGGAAGCATCAGTGGGACAGGAAGGCTGCTATAAACTAGACTCACAGTAACAAACACACAACTCATGATGCAATTTTTATTCTTGGCTGAGAAACTAAGTCAGTACAGTCCTCATTGGCTATGACCGCAACTACAAGCAGATTGAGGCACTACATCCACTCTCAGACAGGATTCTTGGAGCATTGTTGGATTCTTTTAGTAGAGCAGAGACCTGGCAGTTTGTAGGAGCAGAGGGAATGTAATTTGACTGTGCAGACCATATCGTTCCAGTAAAGTACCTTCCCTGGAGGAAAGAGAGAATGTGGTCAGTGAACTAGACAACTTGTGTGATTGGTTCATCCTCTGTTTTTGGGAGCATCAATAATCTTATCATTTGTTGTTGTTGCATTGCCATAGTCTGACCAGACCATAGGGGCTGCTCTCTGGTGGTGATTTAACCTGAGGGTCACCAGATCTCAGTCAAAGGAAGAGGTTGAGGTTGGTAACCTCAAACTGATGATGGGAATTGAACCCACAATGTTGGCATCACACTGGTCTGTAAACCAACCATCCATCCAACTGAGTTAACTCGATCCCATCTTGTCATTATCCCATTGCTTGATGTAGGATATCGGGCACAACCCTAAATTTGCTGGGTCAGCCACAATGGGGAAAAGAAAATCATTTGAAGCTTCTCTATTGAAAGATCAATTAGTTGGACGATGTCTTCATTACTCTTTTCAGTGTTGTCTGAAGGGATGTGTGTTTACATTAAATAATGTAAGTGTTGTCACTATCTGGCTGAAGTTCTGAGTTCTGATTTAAAACAGACACTGTCTATGAGATGTGTGACAATTATTTGTCAATAGCCACAGGGTTATGCTGTATAAATATCTGATGGTTCATGAAACAACACAAACTTCTGCTGCAAGGAAATAGTTTCAATGAACAACCTGAACAGACTGGCCTGAGGTCAAGGTTCATTAAAGCTGGGAAATAAGCCTCTTTCCAGAGAAAACAAGCAATTATCTTACTGAGTGGAAGATGAACAGACTGTGTTAGATGACACTGTTGTGATGTTTGCTCATGGTCAAACTGACCAATCACTGAAGACAGGACAGTGTCAAGGTTTGATCTCACTGGCTGCTGACAAGGAAATGGAGTATAAGGGAATGAGCCCCAGGGCGATAGCGAGCTCTCTCAGGAACAGGAGTTGTCTGATCACCGGCTGGAGCAGGCTGATCACATGTTACAGTCTGATCTGGAGTGGTTTCTTCAAAGAGGATTGTGAAAGCTCACCGTGGGCATTGGAGGTTATTAAGAACAAGGTTTGTTGTAAGTCACATGATTGGTGATGAATGTTACTTTGCTGTCGGCCCCTACTCGGGCTGTGTTTAAACAATGACTAGCTTCAGTGAATCCTTGTTGCTCTGCTTCAGTTAGAGTGAAGGCTGCTCTGGACCAGCTGTCCAGCTGATCTCTGCAATTTCTAAAGAAAACCATGTTCAGGGTGGGACAGGCAGCTGCCAAAGGAGAACTGGGTCATTCAGCCCATCAAGGCCTCTCTGCCATTCAATGAGATCACAGCTGACCTGATCATCCACAACTTGACTTTCCTGCCTATTCCCCAAAACCTTGATTCCTTTCCTGATTCGAAAGCTGTCTCAGTCCAATACTCCATTCCCCTTAACGGAAAGGCCAGCATTCCACTTTCCTTTGTCATTATCTGCGGAGTTTGTATGCTGGCCTTTTGGGATTTTTGCATGAGGACTCTAAACATTCCACTGTGCTGCACTGGTCTGCAGACTGAACCCACTGAAATAATATTCATCTCCTGTTGGCTTCCTGCCAAACTGCAATACCACCATTTTTCCACGTTATGGACTATCTGCCAAGAATTTGCTGACTCATTTAACCAGACTCTATACTATTGCTGACTCATTGTGACATTCCCGGCTTACCTCGTTTTTTGTGTGATCCACAAAGTGGTGACAGTAGGTTCCCTTTCATCCTGTAAATCATTAATATATGGTTTAAATAATCGTGGACCTAACACTAATCCCTGTGGGACCTTTTTGTTCTGTTGAAAGAGTGACTGTGGGACATTAGGACTGGATTTGTTGAGCAAGCTGCATTTGCAGGACTTGATGTAGTGACTGGAACAAGGTCAGCCTGCTGCACCTCTGAGATACACATTTCCTGAAAGGCACTGTTAACGCCACCACAAGGGGTGTACAAATTTAAAAATCACCCAACACCAGGTTATAGTCCAACAGGTTTAATTGGAAGCACACTCGCTTTCGGAGCGTCGCTCCTTCATCAGGTGGTAGTAGAGGGCTCAATCCTAACACACAGAATTTATAGCAAAAATTTACAGTGTGATGTAACTGAAATTATACATTGAAAAATTGATTGTCTGTTAAACCTTTCACCTGATGAAGGAGCGTCGCTCCGAAATCTAGTGTGCTCCCAATTAAACCTGTTGGACTATAACCTGGTGTTGTGTGATTTTTAACTTTGTACACCCCAGTCCAACGCCGGCATCTCCAAATCATGACCACAAGGAATGTAAGACCTATGCCCTCACCTCCCCCCTCACCTCCATCCAAGGTCCCAAAGGATCCTGCCATCTCCGGCAGAGATTTTCCTGCACATCCAATCACCTCATCCCTGCTGTGTCCATTCCTCTCGATGTAGTCTCCTCTGCTTTGGGGAGATAGGATACCACCTCACAGAATGTTTCAGGGAACACCTCTGGGACATATGCACCCAACAACCGCACAGCCCTGTGGCCAACCACGTCAACTCCCTCTCCCACTCTGCCAAGGACATGCAAGTCCTGGGCCGCCTCCACCACCAAATTCAAGCTACCTGATGCTTAGTGGAAGAAGGCCTCATCGTCTGCCTTGGCATCCTCCAACCACATGGCATCAACATCAATTTCACCAGTTTCCTTATCTCCCCTCCCCCCACCTCATCCCAGATCCAAACGTCAAACTCGGCACCGCCCTCTTGAACTGTCCTACCTGTCCATCTTCCTTTCCACTTGTCCACTCCACTCTTCCCTCTGACCTATAACCTCCCACCTGCATCTACCTATCGCATTCCCAGCTACATCGGACCCACCCCACCCTCCTATTTATCTCTCAGCCCCCATTCCCACATACATTCCTGATGAAGGGCTAATGCCAAAACATCCTGCTCCTCAGATGCTGCCTGACCAGCTGTGCTGTTCTGGCGCTACACTTTTCGACACTGTTAATCTGGCCCAATTAGGGAACCCTGGCTGACAGGAAAAGGATGAATGGCAGGGATATTGAGTGCCTGAATGCCTGACTTTGTATGAGACAGTAGTATAGGAATGGTCTGTTCATGCGTAACTGAGGGGTGACTTGGTGGTGGCGCCAAGAGTAAAGGACAATGCTGAAGAAACTTGCTCACAACAGTCGTCTCTGAGTTGGGGTAAGCGCTTCCTACATCATATGTTTTTTGGGATGCTTGTCTTGGTTGACTACCATTGATGACTGGGCCCAGTCTGGGGAAAGAATGTTATTTTTTCTGGACAAATGACATTGTGGCAGATACAAAGCAACATGTAATTCTCCTGATAGCCTGTGGAGCCACAGCTTTTTCTGTGATGAGGAGTCTGCCTTACCTTTCAGGAGGTTTCCTCCCACAATCCAAAGATGTGCAGGTTAGGTGAATTGGCCATGCTAAATTGCCCATGGTGTTAGGTGCATTAGTCAGGAGTAAATGTAGGGTAGGGGAATGGGTATGGGTGGGTTACTCTTCGGAGGGTCAGTCTGGACTTGTTGGGCTGAAGGGCCTGTTTCCATACTGTAGGGAATATAATCTAATCTAAAAGAATTGACTGATAGTGTTAAGGAATTGTGAAGACAGCTGGTTCAATTACCAGTGATTGTGCTAAAAGCTTCCTCGAATTCTGGCACACTATTACTTTTACTCAGCAATTTGAAAATTAGTGGAATCTGTCAGGATTTTTGGTGAGGTTTTAATGACTGGCAGAAGCCTGGAAATTTGGTTTAACCTTCAATGAGATGCTTAGACTATCTGCAATATGGGATTAATGATCTAACTGTGCAAAAACACCTGCTAACTGAAGCTCAGCTAGATTTCGCTCAGGCGCTATAACTGGCTTTATCATTGGAAAATGCAGCAAGTAGAGTATATGAGTTCAGGGTACTCTGTGGGAAGCAGACAGCCTTGCTAGTCCAATTGAGGTTAGGGAACACCACTTGAGTGAAGACAATTGCATAGCTTTACTCAGAGCATATCCTGATCAGAGTGACTCGAGGTCTGCCCACAGCAAAACCCCAAAACAAAGCCAAGTCTCAACCAACAGTTGAAATTATCTTCTGGATTCTGGCCAGCAAGCCATTGTAGTTGTTGCTAGTATGGGGCCTTGAGACAGCAAAAGAGTCCTACTTGTCAGAAATTGAGTAAGATAGCTCATAGGTTGGTATCCAGGAGAGTTCATACCTTGGAAAGTTCACACACATCCAATTTGGAACATTCAAATCAGAGGAGATGCTGGAGATCAGAGCTGAAAATGTGTTGCTGGAAAAGCGCAGCAGGTCAGGCAGCATCCAAAGAGCAGGAGAATCCCCCTGAAGAAGGGCTCATGCCCGAAACGTCGATTCTCCTGCTTCTTGGATGCTGCCTGACCTGCTGCGCTTTTCCAGCAACACATTTTCAGCACATTCAAATCAGAACCAATCAAGATGACCCTCTGGTGAAGTGGTCATCCGGTTCTAATGGAGATCAATACTGCTGCAACACATCAATGATAGCAGAAGCAGTTTTTAGTAAAATTTGTTCAGGACTCTAGTCCTTAACTTTGGGAAATTGCTCAGCCTACCTGAGAATTTACATTGTGGACCCTTTGCAGATTAATGGTCCAGCCTCTTTTCCAGTCTCTTCTGAAAGGCAGCTGGTTCAGTTACCAGCAGTTGTAGTAAAAGACTCAGGCTCAGTCTTAATGGGGCAAAATTGGCTGCGAGAGATTCACCTAGACTGGCTTAACATTCATCAATTAGGAAGGAGTTGCCTGAGTCAAGTCCTAATTAAATTCCCAGAAGTTTCCAGGAAGGTCTAGGGACTATCAAAGGAGCCAAGGCCGTCCTGCATATTGACCAGGAAGCAATTCTGTGATTCTGCAAGGACTGCCCTGTGCCTTTTGCCTTACGGACAAAAGTAGAAGCAGGAATCAGAAAGCTGAAAAGTGAAGGAATTATCAAACCAGTCCAGTTTGCAGAATGGTCAGCACTGGTCATACCAATTTTGAAGCCGATGGGTCAGTTCATCTTCTTTGGGATTTTAAACTAACAGTGAACTGCTTTCCATAGCAGAATAAATACCCAGTCCCTGCGATAGAGGGTTTACATGGAGCACTGATGGGAGTTGGGGGGGAAGTGCTGCACTTTCAAAAGTTGGACATGAGCCATGTTTACTTGCAATTGCATTGAAAGGGGATTCCCAGAGGTACACTACAATTAATATCCAGAAGGGCTATAACAATATACAAGACTGCTATCTGGGGGACCGTCAGCCTGTGCAATTTTTCAGCAGATGATGAAGAACATTTTGCAAGTTTCTACCCAGATCACTATTTATCCTAATGACAGGGAATACTAATGAGGAACACTTTGAGAAATTGGACAGAGCCCTTTGGAGATCTTAGAAGGGGAACTTGTGTTCCAGGCTGTCCCAGTGACCTACCTGGGTGACAGAGTGGACAAGACCATAGCTTGGGGCCACATTCAGTGGTGGGCTTATACTTATAAGAGAAAGCACTGTCCAGGACACTGAGTAATGAACGTGGGTGCATTGAGCTGCCTCCCATGACCAGATACGCCAGTGGTGGTACTCCCTGCAGAAGAGTCTGCAATGATATTAAATTTTCTGGCCACACTCCCAGTCACAGCCTACTGTCTCAAACTTTGGACACAGAAAGATCCAGTCCTTTTCAAACTGAAACAGCTGGTATTAATGGGAAAAACCAAAGGGCCACCACAACTAGAGCTGAAAGCCTTTTTGACCTGGAGAGCCCAGCTCACGGTAGAGTACGGCATATTATTACATACAGCAAGAGTGATTGTCCTGAGCAAAGGTCGCTGTCAAATACTGGTTCTACATCACCAGTACCACTCAGGGGTCTCCTAAATAAAGATTTTGGTGAGAAATTGTGTCTGGTGGCCAGGATTGGGTGCTGACGCAGCTGCATTGGTGGGGCAGTGCCCAGAGTGCCCCGTGGCCAAGTACTGCCAGCAGCTGCCCCACATCCGTGAGAACGGCCAGGTAAAGCTTGGACTCGGTTTCACCTCGACTACACAGGTCCTCTCATGGGTTCAATGTTCTTAGTCATTGCAGATGTCCACTCAAAGTGATTGGACGTGCATAGGGTCTACTCATCAAACATGGGGGCAACAATAGAAAATTTGTGCACATTGTTTACAATATACGGAATCCTGGAAGTGTTAGTCACAGCTAACAGCCATCATTTACCTGCAGGGAATTTAGTTGTTTCTTCAAGTTGAATGTGGTTCAACATTTGAGGACAGCTCAATGCCACCCCTCACTCAATGGCCTGGCAGAAAGGGCTATCCAAACTTTGAAGACTGGATTGAAGAAACAGCATATAGTCTCACTAGACACCAAGCTGTCACAGTTCCTGTTTGATTAAAGGACGATGCCATATGCTACTACAGGGACAGCACCAGCAGAGTCAGTAATGGGTAGGACAGGTTTAAATCTTCCCAAACCGAGGAGAGTGTGAAATGGTATCAAGATCTCGAATGCTGGAACCAAGACTCTGCCAAATGCAAAAGACAGTTTGATACAGGGTATGCAGTTTGATATAAGAATCACGTACAAGGCCCTGCATCAGTAAGAGGCATGGTCGATGTGAAATCAGGGTCAGTAATGTACAACATTCAGCTCCGTGCAACATTCCTGAATGAAAGCTGCAATTTCACAAACGGTGCTGGAGCAAACCGTGCCCCGCCCCTCGGAACCTTTGGGAAATGCTGCTGGAAGCTGTGGATCCACCCTCTCCTTCAAACATTCTCGAGTCCCCTGAATCAGAGATGGAAATAACTGGAGTAGCTGCCTCACGGTCTTTGCCACTGAAAGCAGGGAGTGAAATTCTACCGAGGTGTTCCTGGAGTAAAGGGAGAGTTCCTGTGCTTTACACGCTTCCCGTGTTGGATTCCAAGTCAGAAGAACCTGACCTGGTGCTAAAACAACCCCAGGAAGCTTTCCAAGGAAAAGGTGCAGCCTATGTCCTCAGATTCAGTGGGCGAGGGATGCAGTGATTGTAACGAGGTCAGCTGTGTAGACATCATAGAAAATGAGTTCCCTGATTGAGGCTGTAAATCTACTCCAATCAGGGAGCCCTGGCTGACAGATATTAAGTAGTGGAGTGTATTATTTCCCCATCCAATTCTATTTTGATTTAACCCCTGCCCTCTCTTTCACTGTTTGATCACACAGCATTACCCTTCAATGTTTAGATTAGATTAGATTGGATTACTTATAGTGTGGAAAAAGGCCCTTCGGCCCAACAAGTCCACACCGACCCGCCGAAGCGCAACCCACCATACCCCTACATTTACCCCCTACCTAACACTACGGGCAATTTAGCATAGCCAATTCACCTGACCTGCACATCTTTGGACTGTGGGAGGAAACCGGAGTACCCAGAGGAAACCCACGCAGACATGGGGAGAATGTGCAAACTCCACACAGTCAGTCGCCTGAGGCATGAATTGAACCTGGGTCTCTGGCGCTTTGAAGGGCACTGCTTGTCCCTGGCCACTTGGGTGTTTCCTCTCTTTCTGGTGCTGGAAACTGAATAAAGATGCGTGAACCTTGTGTCTTTCACAAAAAAAAGGAAAAAAAGAAAAAAAAGGGAGTATCAGAGAAGCTGTCACTTTTTGGTACCTGCCTCTTTATGAGGCTGTACTGCAGTCAAGGAGTGTTCATGTGTAACGAAAGTGTGACTTAGTGATGGGATACTGGCCTCTGTAGAATTATTTGACTTCAGAGATAACTATCAGTGGTTAGTGACTTAACAGGTGCCAGAACATCAGAGCAACAGAGTTCAAGAAGAAGAAGGGATCATTTTTTGAAAGCCAAGTATTACAGTGAAGTGTCTGTGCGTCTGTCTGTGTCTGTGTGTCTTCGATTCATAATAAGTTTTTGTACTTCAACATCATTTACTATGTTAAATCAATTAATACTCCATTCAATAATTTCTACTGGTAATAAATTAATGAATTGTGAAGAAACCTGATGAAATAGATCTTGCTGTTTAGAACCTGCTATGGGTAAGGTTTTTCAACTGATTATCTTAGTAAAATCTATATAATTTTTTCAGTTGCGTTGTGAACGGTGGAATAGTGAGACTCGAGTGATAGGAGCGTCGGTCGGAGTAACTCAACCACACGGAGTCCAGCTGGAATCTCACCCAGGGATCTATTTGCCTTTCTCTGAGACACTCGGCAACATTGACTTACCGACAGAGTGCACACAGTGTTCTTTACCACAATGGTTATCGGGTTGGTTCATCTTCCAATTCATAAAATCTGACGAAAATCCATCAGTCCTGTGGAAAGTCCCCTCCTGTAGAGATATAAACTCATACTATTTTGAAATATATAGTTTGTTTCCCCTAAATAATGTAAAGTAGCAATGCCAGTAACGTTACCTTGTAGATGTCATTCAAGCCAGTCCAAAGCTTTTTCAATGGAGATGAATTCTTTCTAATAAAATGACTCTGCTCCTGCCAGTGTACGGAAGCAAGATGACCACCAGGAGCCAGCGTTCGGCAGTGCAACTTGAAATGATTTTAAAAAGACAATTTATTCCTGGTTATATTTTTATATTGAACACATTCAATTGTGTTTCTCCACCAGGTTTAATTTTTAAAATTTGCTGCGTTGGAGAATATGAACAATAAAACTACAACCCCATGATTGTGTGTCCACAAGGACCTGATATGGGCTGACTCCAAACTTCAGTGAATGGTGCCACACTGAGGCTGAGGATTTGGGAACAATCTCATTGTGACTTCAGCCCATCAGATAGAAATGTCAGCAGCTTCTGTGTAACAGCTGATATTGGGCTGGGCTTGTGCTCGAACGCTCTGTCTGTGACATTGTGTTTCCTGTTCTCCCCAAGTGAGGTTCCCCTGACTCAGTGTCTAACACGGACAGCGTGTACCACATGGGGGCTCACTCTTGCACCAGGAGTGCCTCAGTGGAATTTCACTCTCTCTTCTTTCGGCGTCAAGACAGCAAGGTGTCCACTTCCATTTGTCCACCTCTGTCAACGCCCCTGAATCAATGAGAAGGTGAATCCACGGGTTCCAGAAGCATTTCCCAAAGGTTCCGAGTGGCAGGGCATGTTTAGCAATGTTTGTGAATTCACAGCTTTTATATTGTTCACATACTTATTCAGGACCATCACACCCACCTGAACCTTATACTGGCCCTGACCTCACGTTGACCATGTCTCTTCCCGATGTGAGACCATTTCCCCGATTCTTACACCAAACGTCGTCCCCAACATCAAACCATCTCTCTCACTTCCTGGTGCTGTTTCACCGTCCCTCCCCAGGGTCGGGAAGATTCAACCCAACCTGGGAGCAGAGACCTCTGCCCATTAGGAACTCTGCTGGGGCTACCCCTGTAGTTACATGTGGCATGGTCCAATATTAGAACATAGGATATAACAGCACAGTTACAGGCCCTTCGGCCCTCGATGTTGCGCCGACCTGTGAAACAAATCTGAAGTCAATCTAACCAACATTATTCGATTTTCATCCATATGTTTATTCAATGATCATTTATATACCCGTATAGTTGGCAAATCTACTACTGCTGCAGTCAGTGCGTTCCACACCCTTACTACTCTCTGAGTGAGGAAACTACCTCTGACATCTGTTCTATATCTGCCACCCCTCAATTTAAAGCTATATCCCCGCCCATGCTCGCCAACACCATCCAAGGAAAAAGCATCTCACTGCCCACCCTATCTAATCCTCTGATCATCTTGTATGTCTCTATTAAGTCACCTCTCAACCTTCTTCTCTCTAACGAAAATAGCCTTAAGTCCCTCAGCATTTCCTCACAAGACCTTTCCCCCATACCATGCAACATCCTGGGAAATCTCCTCTGTACCTTTCCATCGCTTCCACATCCTTCCTATAATGTGGTGGCCAGAACTGAATGCAATACTCCAAGTGCAGCTGAACCAGAGTTTTGTACAGCTGCAACATGACCTCATGGCTCCAAAACTCAAACCTCCTACCAATAAAAGCTAACAGACCGTACATCTTCATAACAATCCTATCAAGCTGGGTGGCAACTTTTACGGATCTATGCACATGGACACCAAGATCTCTCCACTCATCCGCACTATCAAGAGTCTTACCATTAGCTCAGTACCCTGTATTCCTGTTACTCTTTCCAAAGTGAATCAAACATAGAACATAGAAAAGTACAACACAGAACAGGCCCTTCGGCCTACGATGTTGTGCCGAGGATTAATTCTAAGGTAAAATAAAATAAACTTACCTACGCACCCCTCAATTCACTGCTGTCCTTGTGCATATCCAGCAGGCGTTTAAGTGTCCCTAATGACTCTGCTTCCACCACCACTGCTGGCAATGCATTCCATGTATTCACAACTCTCTGTGTAAAGAACCTACCTCTGATGTCTCCTCTATACCTTCCTCCTAATATCTTACAACTATCACCCCTCATTCCAGTCAATCCTGCCCTGGGGAAAAGTCTCTAGCCATTGACTCTATCCATGCCTCTCATTACCTTGTATACCTGATCAGGTCACCTCTCTTCTTCCTTCTCTCCAGAGAGAAAAGTCCAAGTTTAGTCAACCTCTATTCATAAGGCAAGCCCTTCAGTCCAGGCAGCATCCTGGTAAACCTTCATTGCACCCTCTCCAAAACCTCTGTATCTTTCCTATAGTAGGGCGACCATAACTGGACACAATATTCCAAGTGTGGTCTCACCAGGGACTTGTACAGCTGTAGAAAAAACCTTGCAGCTCTTAAACTCGATCCCCCTGTTAATGAAAGACAGAACACCATATGCTTTCTTAACAACCCTATCCACTTGGGTGGCAATTTTGAGGGATCTACGTACTCGAACACCAAGATACCTCGGTTCCTCCACACTATCAAAATTCCTGTCTTTAATCCTATATTCAGCATTCAAGTTCGACCTTCCAAAATGCATCACTTCACATTTAGCCAGGTTAAACTCCATCTGCCATTTCTCAGACCAGCTTTGCATCCTGTCTATGTCAAGCTGCAGCCTGCAATAACCCTCAATACTATCAACGGCACCTCCAACCTTTGTGTCGTCTGCAAATTTACTAACCCACCCCTCAATCTCCTCATCCAAGTCACTTATAAAAACTACAAAGAGCAGAGGCCCAAGAACAGAGCCCAGCGGGACCCTACTCAACACTGACCTCCAGGCAGAATACTTTCCATCTACAACCAAACTCTGCCTTCTGTCAGCCAACCAATTCTGAAACCAGACAGCTAAATCTCTCTGTATCACATACATCCTGACTTTATAAATGAGCCTACCATGGGGAACCTTATCAACTGCGTTGTTGAAGTCCATATACACCACATCTACTGCTCGACCTTTGTCGACCTATCTTGTCACCTCCTTGAAGAACTCAATAAGATTAGTTAGGCACAACCAGCCCCTCACAAAGCCATGCTGCCTGCCTTTAATCACGCTATGCTTTTCCAAATAGTTATAAATCATATCCCTCAGAATTCTTTCCAAAACCTTGCTGACCACAGACGTAAGACTGACTGGTCTGTAATTGCCAGGGATTTCCCTATTACCTTTCTTCAAAAGAGGATCAACATTCACCTCCTTCCAATCCTCTGGTATGACTCCTGTGGAGAGTGAGGAAGCAAAGATCTTCATCAGTGGTCTAGTAACCTCCTTTCTCAATTTCCGGAGCAACTTAGGATAAATCTGGTCTGGCTTGGGGACTTATCAATCTTAATGTTCACCAAACTTTCCAACACATCAACTTCATATCCCAGCTCCTCAAAGTCCTCATTCACAACAAAGTTCTCATTTCCTTAGTGAAAACTGAGGAAAAAACTCATTTAGGGCTTCCCCTATCTGCTCAGACTACCCGCACAAATTCCCTACATTATGCCTGATTGGCCCTATCTTCTCCCTGATTGTCTTATTCTTTACATATGAGTAAAATGCCTTTGGGTTCTCCCTAATCCTTCTTGCCAAGCCTTTCTCGTGCCCCTTCCTGGCTCTCCTCAGTCCATTTCCGAGATCCTTTCTAGCAAGCCTGTAATCCTGTAAAGCTGTGCTAGATCCTTGCTTCCTCCACCTCACGTAAGCTGTCTTCTTCCTTTTTAATGAGAAGCTGCTCTGTTCTTGTCATCCTCGGCTCTTCAATCTTACCCCTTCTTACCTGTCTCAGAGAAACAAATTTGTGCATCACTCGCAACAACTGCTCCTTAAATAGTCTCTACACATCTGCTATGCCTGTTCTGTGGAACAATTGCTCCCAGTCTGAACTTCCCAACTCCTGTCAGATAGCATCATAACTTCCTTTTCCGCAATTAAATATCTTCCTTTGGTGACTGCTCCTTTCCTCTCTAAGGTTATGGTAAATGTGAGACAGTTGTGGGTCACTGTCACCAAAGTGTTCTCCCACCAGGAGATCTGACACCTGTCCTGCCGAGCACCAAATCCAAAATGGCCTCTCTCCTCATCGGCCTGTTTACATACTGAGTATGGAAACCCTCCTGAACACACCGAACAAAACTAGCTCCCTCCAAACCATCTGCACTAAGGAGGTTCCAGTCGATATTGGGAAGTCACCCATAACAACAACCCTGCTACATCTGCATGTTCCCAAAATCTGCCAGTTTATCAGTTCTTCAATCTCTCTACTGCTATTCAGTGGGTCTGTAGAAAGCTCCCAATGAGGTGGCAGCTCCCTTGCTGTTCCTAACTTCCACCCATACTGATTCAGTAGGCAAACCTTCCTCAACAACCTTCATTTCTGTAGCTGTGATGCACTCTCTGATCCACCCTGTCTGTTCTTTTTAACTGGGAGGGTGGAATCAACTTCAAACTTTTCCACATTAAACTCCATTTGCCACCTCTCAGCCCAGCTCTGCAGCTTATATCTATGTCCCTCTGTAACCTGCAACATCCTTCAGCACTGTCCACAGTTCCACTGACATTAGGCTCATCCACAAATTTACTAACCCATTTTTCCACGCCCTCATCCAAGTCATTTATAAAACTGACAAACAGCAGTGGCCCCAAAACAGATACTTGCAATACACCACAAGTAACTGAACTCCAAGATGAACGTTTCCCATCACCACCACCCTCTGTCGTCTTTTAGCGAGCCAATTTCTGATCCAAACTGTTAAATCACCCTCACTCCTATGCCTCTGTATTTTCTGCAATAGCCTCATCAAATGCTTTACTAAAATCCATATACACCACATCAACTGTTTTACCCTCATCTACCTGTTTGATCACCTTCTCAACAAGGTTTGTGAGGCACAACCTACGCTTCACAAAACCGTGTTGACTATTCCTAATTAAATTATTCCTTTCTAGATGATTATAAATCCTATCTCTTATAATCCTTTCCAACACTTTGCCCACAACCAAAGGAAGGCTCACTGGTCTATAATCACCAGGGATGTCTTTACTCTCCTTCTTGAACAAGGGAACAACATTTGCTATCCTCCAGTCCTCTGTTATTATTCCTGTAGACAATTATGGCATAAAGATTAAAGCCAAAGGTTCTGCAATCTCCTCCCTAGCTTCCCAGAGAATCCTCGTATAAATCCCATCCAGCCCATGGGACTTATTTAGTGGCACACTTTCCAGAATTGCTCACACCTCCTCCTTATGAAACTCAATCCCACCTAGTCCACCAGCCTATATCTCAGTATTCTCCTTGACAACATTATCTTCTTCCAATGTGAAAAATATTCATTTAGCGCATCCCCTCCCTCCTCGGACTCCATGCACAACGTCCCACTACTGACCTGGACTGGACCTAATCTTACTCTAGTCATTCTTTTATTCCTGACATACCTATAGAAAGCTTTAGAGTTTTCCTTTATCCTTCTGGCTAAAGACTTCTCATGTTGTCTCATGGGTCTTCTTAGCTCTCTTTTTAGGTCCTTCCTGGCCAACTTGTAACTCGCAAGCACCCGAACTGAGCCTTCACATCTCATCTTTACATAATGCTTCTTCTTCCTCTTGACAAAAGATTCAACTTCTTTCGTAAACCATGACTCCCTCACTCGACCAGTTCCTCCTCACCCGACAGGTACTGTTCCTTGAACAAACTCCATATTTCAATTGGGCCCATCCCCTGCAGTTTCCTTCCCCAACCCTGTGCATCCTAAATCTTACCTGATCATTTCATAATTGCTTTTCCCCCAGCTCTTAATCTTGCCCTGTGGTATATACCTATCCCTTTCCATCACTAAAATAAACTTAACTGAATTGTGATCACTATCATCAAAGTGCTCACCTACCTCCAAATCTAACACCTGACCTGGTTCATTAGCCTGTACCAAATCCAATGTGGCCTTGCCTCTTCTTGGTCTAACTACATACAGCATCAGGAAACCCTCCTGCACACATTGGACAAAAACTGAAGGTGTGGGCACAGGTTTTGCAATTCCTGCGGTGGCAGGGAAAGGTGCCAGGTAGGCAGGGTGGGTTGTTGGGGGGGCGTGGACCTGACCAGGTAGTCATGGAGGCAATGGTCTTTGCAGAAAGCAGAAAGGGGTGGGGAGGGAAATATATCCCTGGTGGTGGGGTCCGTTTGGAGGTGGCAGAAATGTTGTTGGATGATGTGGTTTATGTGGAGGTTGGTAGGGTGGAAAGTGAGGACCAGGGGAGTTCTGTCCTTGTTGCAGTTGAAAGAGTGGGGTCTGAGGGCGGAGGTGTGGGGCATGGATGAGATGCATTGGAGGGCATCTTCAACCACATGGGAGGGGAAATTATGGTCTTTAAAGAAGGAGGCCATCTGGTGTGTTCTGTGGTGGAACTGGTCTTCCTGGGAGCAAATATGGCGAAGGCGGAGGAATTGGGAATACGGGATGGCATTTTTGCAGGAGGTAGGGTAGGAAGAGGTGTAATCCAGGTAGCTGTGGGAGTCGGTGAGTTTGTAAAAAAAAGTCAGTGTTAAGTCGGTCGTCATGGATGGAGATGGAGAGGTCCAGGAGGGGGAGAGAGGTGTCAGAGATGGTCCAGGTGCATTTAAGGTCAGGGTGAAATGTGCTGGTGAAGTTGATGAACTGCTCAACCTCCTTGTGGAAGCCGGTGGCGCCGATGCAGTCATCAATGTAGCGGAGGAAGAGGTGGGAAGTGGTACCAGTGTAACTACAGAAGATGGACTGTTCTACGTAAACCTTTATCCCCACCTCCATCTACCTATTGTACTCTTAGCTACCATCTCCCCAGCACCAACCCACTCCCATTTATCTCTCCACCCCAGAGGCTCCCTGCATCATTCCTAATGATGGGCTTTTGCCAGACACCTCAATTTTCCTGCTCCTCAGATGCTGCCTGACCTGCTGTGCTTTTCCAGCATCACTCTAATCTTGACACAACATCGATGCCCCAGGTCCCAACCCATGCTGCAAGTTCAGCTAGCTTATTTTGGATGCTCCTGGTATTGAAGTGGACACAACCTTGTGTGTCCTGCAACCTTGAAACTTTATTTATAAGCTCACTACTCTCAACCTCCTGTACACTGGAGCTACGATTCAGGTTCCCATCCCCCTGCTGAATTTGTTTAAACTCTCCAGAAGAGCATTAGCAAACTCCGCCCCCCCCCCCCCCCCCCCCCCCAGGATATTGGTGCCCCTCTGTTTCAGGTGTTGACCACCCTGTTTGTAGAGGTCCCACCTGCCCCAGACTGAGTCCCAATTATCCAGGTATCCGAAACCCTCTTCCTGCACCATCCCTGTCGCCACATGTTTAACTCGTCCCTCTCCTTATTACTCGCCTCACTAGCACATGGCACAGGTAACAATCCAGAGATAACAACTCTGTTTGTTCTTGCTGTAAGCTTCCACCCTAACTCCCTGAATTTCTTCCTGACACCTACATCCCTTTTCCTACTTCAGTCATTGGTGCGTATGTGGACCATGTATGTGGCTACTCCCCCCTCCCTCTTGAGGATTCTGAAAAGATGAACCCTGGCAACTGGGAGGCAGCACACCATCCATGAGTCTCTTTCGTTCCCACAGAATCTCTTATCTGGCCCCATATCTATGGAGTCCCCAGTGACTAATGCTCTGTTCCTCTCCTCCCTACTCTTCTGATCAACAGGAACAGACTCTGTGTCAGAGAC